>NC_056612.1:6285451-6645451 GCF_018340385.1 Cyprinus carpio
CCCAACCTTGTTTACCAATAGAGCCTTTCACTGAGACAGTGAGGGGGACGGATCGCGTCACTATGAATCTGGGGGGTCATGTCCCCCCTGTCCCTAGTGCCATCTGCGCATCTGTGAATGCATATATTAATACTAGACACCCTAAAGAACATGTGTACCAAAAATCTTTGTCATATATTTATTTTAAAGACGCTTTACTACCCTTTTAGTTTGGAGCTTTGATGCGGGTCATCATCTTCTAAGGTGCAAACAGGAAAATGGCTGCTCTGGTCTGTGACAATTTGCACTAACATGCAAAACTGCACAATTTAATTGAGACCCTTTATTTTTTCATATTTGCAGGAAGTAAACTAAAACACGGTCAGTAAGGTTTTTAGAGCTTTATAATGAAAACGTCTCAGGTTACGAAGTAACCATGGTTCCCTGAGTTAGGGAACTTCGAACTGCGTCCTCTAGGGGTCGCTATGGGAACCCCCTCGTCGTGCCCCGTGTCTGAAGCATACATTGAAAAACACCAACGAGTTGGCCGGCGACACCCTCTGACGTCACTACCGGACGACTATAAAAGGCACCGGGAGAAACGTCATCCACTTTTCGTCTGAAGCTGCATCTGAAGCAGGGCAGGGAGCTAGAGGACGCATTTTCTCGTTCCTACTCAGGGAACCATGGTTACTTTCGTAACCTGAGACTTTACCTTTCAAGGGAACTTCGAGCTGCTCCTCTAGAGGTCGCTATGGGGAAAAAAGTATACCCACGCCGCCATGCTGAGGGGATGCAGGCCAGAATCATGGCGAACACTAAGTCCCAAAACCCTTACCATTTCCAGGGAGTTGCCCCTGGGACATTTAGACGGCTGTCTGTGACAGTACCCATTACGGCCAAAGGCCTAAGCACTCCCCAAAACTAATTTTTTAGGGCCTCAGCCAGGGGTAGAGCTAAAGGCTTGGAATCAGGAAAAGTTCCTTTAAAGGGATACGGCTAAGAACTAGCATTTTATACTAAGTCTTGCCTGCCCACCGGGCTACCACTTGCTCTCCCAAACCTTGCTGAAGGAACTGTCTCAAGATCTCCAGTAGCAACACCCTGTTTAGATAGGTATCTGAGGATACATAGGTGGAGTGGGCCCAGAGAACGGGACTTTTCCCAACTCAAAAAAAGGGCACGAAGCAAACGCGCGAAGCCCTCACCTATGGATTTTAGAAAGAAAACAGAAACTGGGCGAATTACCACAGGGGGGATTTAAAAAGTGTGAAAAAGACTTCACGTGCCCCTTTACCAAGCAGGATTTTTCAAATACTTTTTAAAGGAGGGGCTTCGGGCACTCGCTGAGATCATAGAGGGAAAATGTTGCATCTAAAAACAGTAGTTTGAGAGTCACCCCTCGACTTGGAAATAATGCTGGAGCGCTTGGGAAAAACAGCGACCAGTCTTATGAAGGAGAACCCGAATTCAGAGTACGTGCTCAAGCGACCCTTTTGGAAAGGGGAGCGCTGAAAAACACCCAGAATCACCCAAATAGCCCCTAGTTGGGGAAGCGATGCTAATGTAAAAAGCTCAAATTTTTACAAACCTCTAGGGGGGGAGCATCCCCTGAGCACATATACAAAAAACTTCGAAGCCCCTTCACTTCCCAGGTGCACAGCAAAAAAGCGGCCAGGGCCCCCTCAGGGTACCCAGAAATTCCCTGCAGTGCGTGCCAGCCTATGATCAAGGGCCCCGCAAAAAACCTTATTCACCCCGCAAATCCCGGGGAATAAAACCCGGATGGCGGTTTTGCTAAAGAGTGTTAGAAAATGTAACTGGCACTCAAAGGAAATTCACAGAGTTTATTGTAACACAAAACCCACCAGCTTTAACCCAAAATAAACAAAAGGGGGTTTTTTTACTCCCACCTCCGGCTGGAGCCCCCAAGGGGGGCCCTCCTTTTAGCCCGGCTTCAGTAAGGTGGTTGCTATAAATAAAACCCACCCAAAAAAACATAAGGTCCAGCATAGGAGATGTTATGTGAGGGGTTTTCCCACCTAACCTTGATCAGGTGGAGAGTGGTGGTCAGGGGAATTAGGAAGGGGGGATAAAGCAAATTTTTAAAACCCCTAAAGGGAACGGGGATACCTCGGTACGCTCTGATTCAGCGAGAACGCGCCTCATCGGATCAATCCCTTAGGTTCTGCTTACCTCCTTGTGACCCCGTTTCCTTCCCCCTCCCTGCAGGTGGGGGGGGAGGCGGTTGGGGCACAGCCTTTGGCCCTCGGTCCCCAGATCGAGACGGCCCGGACCCCTATGTTGTTCGGGCTCGACCCGGACCCCCGTGGAAAAAAGGGTCTGAAACAGGGATGGGCCTTTTTTCTTCCGAACTTCTCGTCACTGTCTCAAGGAAAACCCAAAAGTTTAGAAGGCGAAACCTGGCGTCGAGAAGAAACCCCCTTTTTTTTTCCCCATTCTCCCGGTTATCCCAGAGTCTCTCCGCTCCCCCCATGGGCCGCCAATTTTTTTCCCCTGGGAGAGGCGGCCTGGGTGTAGCCCGGGGAGAGGCCTGTGGTGCGGCGCAGCTCGGCTACCTGATCAGGAAAAAAGCCTTTCCCCTATCCAGGTCTCTTAAAAAATCAGTCTGATTGTTTGGGCCCCCCATCGTGGTAATAAGACAGCCTGACCCGCTGCTGGGTTTTCTTGCCATTTAAGCGAGATGTATTCTTTAAAGGGCTTAGATGGCAAGGAGGGAGATTAAGAGAGGATGTCTCCCCCGCAGAAGAAAAGCTCTTTTTACAGGGGGCATCCTCTCATAGCCGTTTTCGCACATCGTCTCAATATCGGCAAAACTCTCATGCCGAAACCGATGGATGCGAGAAAAAATGGCCTCTTTCATTCCTTTTCGATCTCTGTATGGAGATCAGGCAGAATGGAAGGCTCACCTGAGCTGGAGGGCTATGGTCGGAAAGATAACGCTCATCGAAGCGGCCTCACGGCATCACCTTGTTAGCATACTTTGATGGCCCAACCTTGCTGTGGCGCGATCCATAACCTCCAACAGCTCTACATACGCAGGCAGGAGAATTGAGAAGCTCAGCCTCAGCTTCTTCACCATCCTCAAATATATCCTGCTTTTCTGGGAAAAACCCAGCAGAGCACTAACCTCAGTATCAGAAAGTGTTAAAGATATAACATCATCCTCCTGAGGCTCTCTCTCGCCTGCCGCCGACGAGCGCTAAAGGGAAAGTCCCTCTCTAAATCATTCAGACAGATCCACCTGAAATTCTCACGAGCTCATTCTCCTCTGTGCCTCAGCAGCGGCAGGTCCTGAACCACGGGAAGCAGATGGCTGCCTTTTTTCCTTTTTTTCCTTGGAAAGAGAGACAAATGAGAGCGGAGCTTTTTCATTGAAAAAACGCTCAAAATGCAAGCAGATTGCCTCCTCAAAGACATCGCGTGTGTGCTCTTTACCCAAACAAATGACGCAAAGATCGTGTGTGTCAACGGGTGTCAAATAACGCTGACACGGACTCACACACTGTCTAAACGATTGCTAGTAGCGCCCATGATAGACAGAGAAAGAGCGCTCTTTACAGGTTTCTTCAGATGCATGCTTCAAACAAACAGTCAGTGAAGGCGAAAGAAAGAAGGATAGCGTGTTCTCACGGTGCCTGTTTATAGTCGTGCCGGTAGGGGGCGATCAGAGGGCGTACGCCAGAGCCTACTCGTTAGTGTTTTTTCAATGTATATGCTTCAGAAACGGTCCACGGCGAGGTGTCCCTCATAGCGACCCCCCCTAGAGGACGCACAGTTCGAAGTTCCCTTGACCAAGAGTATAACCTTTTTTACTGTATCACTATTGTGGGGATATCGCTTAGTTAATCAGTTACAAATGTATCTGGTATATGCATGTAGTGTTTGTATGTTTCACTATTGTAGTAGCCTAGTAGTTAAAATTTCTTTATTGTATGTATTAGGACTCCCACATGCTTATATCCAGGTATATAAGTTATCTCTGCTTTAAGACTGGTCTACAGTTGTCCTTCTACACAAATGATCTTCTTGTATTCCTCAAACAAAATGTACCACTATGTGATCCTAAAATGATATACTAATTTGTACCCTGTTTGGGGTAAAACACACAAGTTCTCTAGACTAGCAGTAATATGCGAAATTGGGCCATAAACCGGAGACAAAAGAAGTTTCTTCCCGCTTCCAATTCAGCCTCGATTGGGCCATTCCACCCAAAAGGGGGTGTGAATAGACAACTGTTAAAAGCCAGTAGATCTTTGGATAAATCTGGACTCAGAAGAACCCTGCTTTCGAGACGAGACACTCTCAAGAATCCTCAAAACTGTAACGAATGATAGCGGAGACAATAGCAAGTCACACAGATCCTTTTATTAGGATGAATAAGAACCAGTCTCAGAGTGAGGAAAATGAGAAAGCAGACGCAGTTCTCAGAAAATGATGGAAAGATGCTAATGCAGTACACAGGTACTTCTGAATGTGATGGTTTCTCGATTGATGATGATGACTAGGCGGAGGCGGGAACTACGCTTCGAGACAGCTTCGAATCCGATGGTCAGGCGTGGAAGTGGTACGAATCAGGGTTGGTGAATAGTGAAGACATACACTGCAACGGCGAACTTACAGCCGTGAGACAAAATCCAGGGACACAAGGAGGCCGACGAGACAGGAACACAACAGGTTACATCAATAAACAACGATCTGACAAACACAAGACACATGAGGTGAGTATAAAAGACAGTGGTCATGCACAAAACCTGTCGCTGATTTCCCGGAGGATCATAAGCGGACCACGCCCACACACACACCACCCACCACACATCATTCATTAAAAGACACCCACACAGGCAAGGGGATCGTCAAGAATCCTCAACCGTGACAAAAAACTCTCCTGAGTTTTCTACTTGCCGGCAGTTTGCTCTCAAAATAACTTTGTCAACCGTGAGTATATTTCCTATCTTCAGAAGAACAGAGGAAAATCTCCAGCTTCCTTCTAACAAGAATCATTCAGAACTACATTTCTACCGCATCAGGACTCTTGTTCATCACAAGCCAATGCAAGTAACCGTTTACAACTATTATGATGGTGTTTAAGTCTGAGCCCCTTTTAAGGTGATTTTTGAATCTTTGATGATTCTCATTAGGTTGTGGTTAACTGATGTGAAATACTGCCATTCATTTGCTCTTCTCTCTCTTTACTTTCCCTTCATTCTGTATATATACATATATGTGTTTTGCTTGGTTTAGTTTATATGCTAGCTATAGGTTCATTTATTAAATCTCTTATATTCACAATTGATATGTCTCTGTGTGCTGCTCACAATTCGAAGTCACTGAATGTTTGTTATCTTGCTACATGCTAAACTACTGCTAGTACTGCATAAGTAGAACAGTTATTGTTCCTTGGCCAGGAAAATAACCTTTTCTAGAATTGTGATGCTCATGTAGCTAAGTGTAAGCAATGGTTCGAGCACAGGTGGGTTCGATCCGGACAGATATAATAATTGTAATACATGAATGCTACGTTAATTGCTTTGGATAAAACGTCTAAATGCATAAATTTAATTTTTTATTAATTAACCAGTTAGAATTGATTAATGTTAATATTCTGCTTGTGGACGACGATGAATAATTGTACTCAATTCTGCTACAGTAATTCAAAATCACAATATTCAATTAGCATAACAGTTATAATTAATCTTAATATGCCCTTTTGAGCTAATGCTACACACCATATCACATATCAGCAGTACAACTCCGACTGCTTGCAGCAAGCAGAATTAATCTGCTAAGCAGTACCACAGCACACATTCAAGACGCAGATACAATCTATTGCTACCCATCTTAAAATCTTCCGAAATGAGAGTTGTCATGATTGAACTTCAGTAATTGCCCATTGCTCCTGGGGGCATTTTACCCCACCTGGCTGGGGTACTGACTGGGGTTACCCCACTGACGATGTCATATGGTATGACATCATCAGGTCCAAATGACCAGGAAGTTATGTATATCTCCAAGATGCTTCAAGAGACTAATGCAACGCTACCCTGAAAAACTATGCGCATCATTCTTTGAAGGTAGGTTTCTTGAAGTATTTGGAGATGTTGACCCAGTTCTTAGGTTTAGTCTGTCTAATGTACGGTTCATATGTCATTCCAGACCGATGGATAATGATGGATCAAATCGCTGTGGGGAGCCCCACGGCCTGTTGTCGATACTTGTGCAAACAAAAGCTCACGGATATATCTTACTTGATATACAGTCACAGCATAAAAGATTAGAAGAAACTGGCTTAAAACCAATTTAAGCGGGTGAAAATATCTAGGGTCTAATAATTTGCCCCCCCGGATAATAACATAGATCCTATATATATATATCTCGATATATATAGACTATATAGCTTAGATATATGAGCCGATATATATATGACTGACAAATAACTATTTAAATAATTGTCCACCGACATATTTTCACAAAACAGTCTGCATGAGAGGTGACTACAAACGTTATGAGGTATAATACCAGTGATGTTGGCAATATGAGGGTCACATGACCAAGAAAGTTAAATAGATTGGATTGTTTCCCAACAACCCACGGCATGTCTGAGGTTTTGAAATAGATGACGTTTTGACTGGCGGCACACTGATTGTAGCGTGGTCTGGGGATCCCTGCCGATTATTCTGATTCTTTTAGGATTACGTAGTATTATTAGTATATTATTATGTATGATATAGTATTATGACTTTTGGTTGGCTTTTAGTCAACACGGTGGGAACAACGTATAAAGAAAACAACGACTACAATAACAGGCACGAGTAAACACTTATTGCCACTTACCTGGGGGCCTATCAATTGAAGCAAACATCCATTCCTTCTAAAAATCCTGTATTAAAAAAGAGTAGACTGGCCTGCGGTAACGATTCTAGGTCAGCTTTAACTCTCTTGGAGTACACGTGCACTAGACCTTAGAACTTTCGGAATTTCACTTTGTCAGGATTGTAGTTTGTATGGGTTTTTCATCAAAATCTGAATTCTACCGTGCCCCTGGGCTTTTACTACCTGGGAGTGGTTACAGAAGAAGCTACAAGTAACTATAACTCTCGTGCTATGGATAACACGACTTTTTGATACGATCGACTCTCAACTACCATGTTTAGGGCTGGGGTGGTATAAATCTACAGTTATTATGCGGGAATCACCGGGTGGTTTTCCCCACAGGGCTCGTTGCGTTTTTTATTCTCTTATATATATGAATGAAATTCAAGAGGATCTCAATGCCTGTCTCATTTGGACCTCTGCTGATAACAGGTGCGCTGCTGGCTTGTGTATGAGAAGTATGAGCACTCCCTGAGTTCCAATCGCTCATTTGGTGATGCTAGGGTCCCTCTGGTTCCAAAAACGTTCACTGGAGTTTAATATACGTCAAGACTAAGGAGAGGTGTTGTGGAAGGGTTCATTAATTTAACAAGTGATTCATACTCTAACTGAACCACTTATAGATGGGGGGTGGGGGCAGGTTATAGGGAGCAGGTTTGAGGCGCTTGATATTGAGTTTGCGACACTGAGATTGACAGGCATTTGTATTTTACAAAAGAGGCAATATAGTGCTCTATAAGACACCTCAACAGTGATTATCTTGGCATGTCGATTGGCCGAGGTTGTGGAGTCTCCGTGTGACAGCGGTAACCCAATCACCTGCTTGCCCTCGTGTGCAGGAGGAGAGGAATAACCACAGGTCACGGGCTTGAGGATGGTGACAGCACCGCGTTGACGACATGAAGACAGGTTCCCTTCCGAATACGGCAGAGGGGGTGCTCTTGGGGAACCCACTGCGCCCGTTGTGGAGAGAGGAGGGGGGAACGTGACCTGTGAGGACCAGTTCCGCAAACGTCTCCTTTTTGAGACCCAAGAGACTGAGACACCTCTCTTTGACTGAAGTGCTGGGTACCGTGGCTGCGGGCCAAGGGCCAGAACAAAGACACAATTAAAAACAAATGGATTCTCCCACAGGGGAGTGGAACAGTACACCCTCTACACGATGTGCAGTAGCTCTCCTATTATTCGGGTCGCCCGTCTCAGGGCCTCTGGCATCCGTGCACTTAAGCCAGGTTTGGAGGGGGCCTGGAAGGCGCTGGGGAACAATCCTGCTGCAACCTGGGTCATCCGATGTGCCTCGTTGGATAGGAGGAGCTGCGCGGTTTTGGGAGCAGGATACCAGTGCATACGGGGCACCCCGGTGACAAGCCTGCTGAGGGGATGCAGTCGGGACAGAAGCAGCAGGTTTCCTCTGGCACGGGATGTGTTTGATCGCCTCCATCTGCTTCTGTGCTGCCGAGAACTGGTGGGTGAACGCTCCTGATAGCGTGGCCGAAAAAGGCCAGTCTGAGACACGGCAGCATTCAGGAACTGCACCTTATCACAGTCTTCATGTCGACTAGATACAGTCAGAAATGATGCTCCTGTACCACTAACATGGACATCGCACGACCCAGGGACTGTGCGGTCACCTTCATTGCTCGAAGATTTCTTTCAGGCAGTAAAGGTGCCTTCCATGATTTTGTAAGCTCCTCATGCACCTCCGGGAAGAATGGCACCGGAGGGGGGCACTGAGAACCAGCCTAGAAGGATCGGGACGCAGTGGAGTATTCAACATGAGCCCGACATTCTCGGTGGCCTGGGAAAGCATGGCCTTCATCTCTGGGTCTGGCTTGGACAACGCTGCCACCCTAAGGGGCAACACAGCCGGGTCGTCATCCCCAGAGAGAGAGAGCTCGCCTCCGATGCAGGGTTCCCGGTACGTTTGAAGTAGCGAAGTCTTTCATGCAACTCTGAGATGGGCATGTCCCCACAAATAGAACATACACCATCCACGAACACTTGCTCAGTGTGCTCAACGCCCAGACATGTGAGACAGCGATCGTGACTGTCCCGAGGCATCAGATCACGACCGCACCCAGAAATGCACGGTTAATAAGCCATCTTTAAAAAGATGCGATCACCAGTGTTGCTCTTTTAGAAAAATGCTCTTTGTGCGTGAGCACGCAGGGGAGCTGGCCACCGCACACTCATGGTATGGCTGTCTGCACAATGATGATTCTGTTCCCACCATGTGACCGTGACCACTCAGTCCAGCTGCTCTGCTCATGCACATCCCATCATCGGTTCTCTTTTAGCAGTTAGTCAATGTACTGTATAATCCTGTTAGGAGTAACTGATAACTCGGGATATTAGTTTATTTCGCGTCAGAGAGAGTGTAAGGCACGTTTATAAACCGAATAACTTAAGTCATTTGTGGATTAGTGTGTACTTGAGATGCGAACCATTCCAAACAATTCAGTTCGATTTGGTGAACTGGTTCGACCGGTTCACTAAGAAGATCTGGTTAAATAGAAAGATTCGTTCGCAATCACTAGACGAGACAAAACCAATAAAACCCATTACAAACAAGTTATTTATTGCATCCAGTGGGGACATAATTACTGATTATAATGACTTATACTGTTCTTTTTACATGTTGCATTGTGTATCGTGCTGCGTAAACATAAAACCATGTCTGCATTTGTGATCTGAGAAACAACAAAAAAACAAGCCTAATCTACTGCTCAAAACTCACGTTTGAATCATCATTGGTAAATTATTTAAATACAGGTGCTGGTCATATAATTAGAATATCATCAAAAAGTTTATATATTTCACTAATTCCATTCAAAAAGTGAAACTTGTATATTATATTCATTCATTACACATAGACTGATATATTTCAGATGTTTATTTGCTTTAATTTTGATGATTATAACAAAAAACCAAATAAATTCCAAATTCAGTATCTCAGAAAATTAGAATATTACTTGACCAAAGAAAGGATTTTTAGAAATCTTGGCCACCCGATACTTAGTTGGGGCTCCTTTTGCCTGAAGATTTTCTATGGGGTTAAAGTCAGGCGAGTTTGCTGGCCAATTAAGAACAGGGATACCATGGTCCTTAAACAAGGTACTA
This sequence comes from Cyprinus carpio, assembly GCF_018340385.1. Classification (NCBI taxonomy): domain Eukaryota; kingdom Metazoa; phylum Chordata; class Actinopteri; order Cypriniformes; family Cyprinidae; genus Cyprinus; species Cyprinus carpio. Next base: position 6,295,445 of record NC_056612.1, read on the forward strand.
GTGGCTTTGGCACTGTGTGCAGGTGCCAAGTCCTGTTTGAAAATGAAATCCGCATCTTAAAGTTGGTCATCAGCAGGAAGCATGAATGTCTCTAAAACTTCCTGGTATACGGCTACGTGACCTTGGACCTCAGAAAACACAGTGGACCAACACCAGCAGACATGGCACCCCAAACCATCACTGACTGTAGAAACTTTACACTGGCACGTGGATTGTGTGCCTCTCCTCTTTCCTCCAGACTCTGGAACCCTGATTTCCAAAGGAAATGCAAAATTTACTTTCATCAGAGAACATAACTTTGGACCACTCAGCAGAGTCCAGTCCTTTTTGTCTTTACCCCGGCGAGATGCTGGAACATTTCCCCTCCCCCTAAAATCGAGCAAAATTTGATTTTTTGGGTTTGGACTGTGCGAAATAAAACTAACACTTTTTTCTAGTGGTGCCCCTTTGGGAAGGCCAAAAAAGTTTTCGCTTTCAAATTAAACACACAGGATACATCTTTGGCGGGGGGGGCCCAACAGAGATAATAAAAGTTCGCCTTTTTCTTGCGGAACTTTGGGGGCGACGTTAGCAAATTTCCCAATATGACAAAAATGTGAGGGGGGTTAAAACGAGCCATTTAGGGTGGGGGGTTTGCCCTTTTAAACTTTTAAAATTCTTTTCGATTTGACACTTGGGTTTTGAAATTTTAAAGATCTTCTATATGCACCAAGGCTTGAACCCCAAAAAAAAGGGAAAAAAACTGAAATCGCAATTGCCCCCCTTTTAAGGAAAATGAAGTAGGGTATAAATACCTTTTGTGCATACATTATTTTATTTCTAAACATCCAATATCCTGTTATTTTTTAAAATAAATAAAAAAAAAAAAAAAATTTTAAATAAAAAAAAAAATTTGTTGATTGATGATTGGTGAATATCTTTTACTTTTGAGGGGAAACAGATAGGCCTATTTTATTGGCACTCGCTAACAAAGTATTTTAAAAGGAAACATAAATTTACCTTTTTTTCAAGTTGTGTTCAAATCAGTGGTACTTTTCAAAATTTTGTTAAGACTTCACAGAAAAAAACGTGGGTTGTACAGTAAGATATTATATTGGGCCTATTAAAAGGAAAAGGACCTTGACATAAATCCACAGTGCCACCCAAAAATTGAAGGAATGCGGTCTTTATCATTGTTTTGCTAAAAAATATTTTCTCTAAAAATGAACTGCAGTTTAGTTTAAAGATGAAATTTAAAGTGCACCTTTTGACGCTTTTTGGGCTAAAAAGGGGAAGTGATCAAGCCCTTCCCCTACACAAGCTAAATTCATATAAGTTTTTTTAAATCGATTTTTTTTTTGGGTTTGGGTATAATATCCTTTTTGATTTTATTAAAAAAAGATCTGATTAAAAAAATTTAATATTATAAAATATATATATTAATATATTAAAATTTTTTTCCCACCCAAAGTCAACAAAAACCTACTACAGATTAAAATGTATTTTTTAAATAATATAAAGGCTATGAAAAGTGGGTGAAACCTGTAAACCCCTTTTTTATTTATGTGATTATAAAATCAAAATTTTATTAATTGTAAAAAAAAAAGGCGACACGGGGACGCTCGTTTACTGAAGGAAGTTTGCCGGAAACCAAAAACAGAAGGCTCAGCCTTTGACGAAAAATGGAAAAAATTTTCCCTATTTCTAACTTTGCGATGGAGAATATACCGGAATGGGGTTATGCATTCAGGGAAAAGAAAAACGCGAGTAGCCAGTGTGTCAGCGGGATTCGCATTTCTATAGAGCACTGACGGTTTGGGCCCTTAAACAATTAGAAAATTTAAAAAACTATGTCTTTTAGTTTTAAAGACCTAAAATTTTAGATGCAATGTTTAGAACAGATTATTAGACTTTCCGCGCGCTCGTCAGTGTCCTTTTGGATATTTCAGATGGCTCGTATCAAAACCCGTATATGATTAACAGTATTACTTATATTAAACACTTAAAAAAAAATATCGAAAATTGTACAAACCCTATACTGCCCCGCCCTAAAAGGATTTGACATGAAAATAGAGCTTAAAAATCATGTTTTTTCTTATTTTTTTCTCACTCCCGGAAAAAAAGGGTTTGTAGCATGGGTCAGAGTTTTTGGTCGGTGCGCAAAAATTTCCCATAAGTTGATTATGAATCCCCCCTTTTTCCCCAGGGAGTGGATTCACCTCTTTCAGGGGGTGTTTTGGAGATGCAAGGGTTTTAATAGGCCCCGGTCTGACATCCGGAGGTTGGTCTCGGGTGTCTCCTCTGTCGCATGCCCTTTGGGGGTGGCTCGTCGGTTACAAGGCCCGGCCTCCCTCAGTGGTGGGGCTCGGCTTCGCTCCCTGCAGCACGGGATAGTGGGCGGATTGGTCTGTGTGCTTTGGACGAGGATAGAAAGCTCTCCGACCCGGATAATGGTTCCCCCAGTCAGTCCGAGGTCTGGGAGGTCAAAGGGCGATAAATTTTTCCGCAACCCGAAAAGGAGTTCGCGCGCATGTGAAAGCCGTTAAAAGCGAGCTAGCTAAATCACTGATACTCCAAAAGGGAAAGATTTGCAGGCGAAGAGGGAACATTTGTGCCGAGGGGATCCATAGAACACGGGGAGAAAAACAGAAAACAAACACTGTAGACACACGGAAAACAAAACTGATGGGAAAAACGCAAATAAATTTACTTTTGGGTGGTCGGGTCTTCTGTCACAAGACGCTGCCAGGAAGGGAACGAAGAAACCGCATGGATAAACCGAAACTGTCTTTTATTGAATCCAACACACCTGGTAAAATCCACACGTGGAAGGGAAGGAAGACACATGAACACAACCGGTAGACCCGACAAAACACAGACTGAACAGGCTGGGGCTAAAATACAGGGATAACGAGGGGAATTGGGAGGACACACAGGTGAAACAGGAAGGACTAATTAGACAGACAACAAGGACAGAAACAGGAAACAATCAAATAAGGGGCCTATGAAGGAGAAGAATAGGTCACGGGGGAGGAGCACCATGGGAAAGGCAAAACACAACAAAGACAGTCCAATCCTGACAATACCGTTGGACAGCTCAAGAAAATCCTAAAATTTCAACCATCATCTAGTGGTGTTTGGTGGAAAACTACCCACTGAGGTAGTTGTGGCGCAGAATCCATTGTGGGGATATTCATAAACTCTGACTACAGTGATGCGACCCCAGGTGCAGGGAAAAATTTGGTTCAGCAGCTGCCGTCCCCCAGCAGCAGGGGGAGTATGAGTAAAAATCAGGTAGGTAAAGCTTCGAAGAAGGCAATAGATTATCAGCCGTAAGTGATCACGTTTTTTTTTTTTTTTGGTTCCAATTGCGAAACTTTATTGTGACTGTTTTAGTTAGACAGCTCAAAAATCCATTGTTATGATATTACTGTTTAAATGCCTAATTCATAACAGCGTGGTACAAAACAACAGTAAACACTTGATGTTTAATCAGTTCGTCAGTGCTGATTTAATTTATTCTCAATCGTATTTTGTATTGAGCTGAGGAGTTAGTAATACAAGAGACAGTTTTTATAGGAGGACATGCCACTTCCTCAATCCTCAATACAACATATATAAGGAAGAAACCGTAATGGCAAAGAGATGGTGGTGTATGCACATGTCCCTCCCCTCCCGCTGGGAAAGCACAATAATGTGCTTTTAACAGTCAAGCCGGGAGACATTCTAAGTTCTATAGTCTGGTTCCACTGAATGGCATATGTGCCTTATATTTTACATTTTTAAGTTAAGTGGAGTAACTTTTAGAAATGTACAAATCTCTGTCTTTGATGCTAACGTTATTTTTGTCCGCCAAAATATCGTACTGTTTGAAAAAAGGCGGCAGATTTGATATGCAGTGTATGTGCGCGGTGTGTAAATATAGATGGTAACGTTATATAAATTGAGTCTTCTGGTTATATGCTGACTGTATCCCTAACGTACCAATAAGCAGCATTCTTCAAGGGTTTTTAAAAATAATTTGTTTTACAGAATACATAACGCTTTATACAATGAGATTACAAAAAATTCTGTCCATATCAGGGGTTGACAAAGCAAAGAAAAAAGTGAGACCAAGAAGACACAAGACACAAGAAAATAATTCAAAATATTGTACTGTACAATGATAAAACAAATGACATATGAGCATAAACCTGTGCGGGAAAAAGGCGTGCTTTAAACCTTATTATGGGGCAAAGTCATCAAACTTTTTCAGCGATTTTTATCATATTTTTACTGCTGTTTCTATACATGCAGTTTTTTAGTCCCGGTGGGATGACCAGTGAAAGTGCAGTTCTGACTCTCTGCCCATTCATTTAGATAGGGGCCTGATCTTCTTTGTCCCAAATAGCTGCCCGGAGGCTTTTTAGATTTAGATGAGGAATGATTTGGTAACCGTTTGTTGAATGTTTTTTTTAAAAACTTCTTTTAAAAAAAGAGTATTTCTGGAAGGATAATATTTTAAGAAGAAGAATTCTCTTTTGTTTGTATCATAAGGCAACTGACCACATTTTTGTGAATAAATAACTGAATGAATACTAATATCAGATAATTATCAGAACTAGTATTATATGATGTAAAAAGGATATTTCCCACCTTTTCAAGTACAATTATTTTGTGTTCTAAAAATTTTTGAACAACTGAGCATTACAAAAAACTCTAACAGGTGAATTAAAAAACAAAGGAGAAAGTAATCATGACAAGTCTAAGCTGTATATAGGTGCTGATCAAAAGTTTATTTTTATCAAAGTATTAAAATAAATATTTTTTCATACCATAATAGCATTATTAACCACAAAGCATTATTATTATTATTATTATTATTACATTATTATTACATATTATTATTATTATTCTTTATTTTATTGTATGTAAGGCCTGGCCCTGGGGGTCAAAATTATTGACGAGATGTTGGAGGGAAGCCATTATACGTTGTCTGAGAGCATACTTATGCCCGATCGCAGAGCAAGCACAACCAGACCCAGATTCCAGCCAACAATCTCCTCATATCAGAAAGACAAGCCTGAGCCCACCACTGACGGCAGCCACAGAGTCCATGTGGAACCGATAAAAAGTACTTCTACATATAGGGGCTCAGCCTACAGACGGCACAGACTCATATTTAAGTTGTTAAATTAAAGTTCATGTAAAAGCTTTGACTGTATTTTCTAACAATACAAAGTAGCTTTAGAAAACACTGTTTCACCCTCCACCCCCAGCTCCACTGGGAATGGTAACTCTTCTCTCAGCAGTGCCAGCAAGGGCTGGTCAGGACTGAATTGAACTGGGTCTCTGACATCTGAATAGTATAAGCTTTTTAACAATCCTCTTTTGGATTTTAGGCCTTGAAGTCACTGAGACAATCCTCTATAAGAGCTTCTTTTACTAGTAAGTTATATACCATTATTCATGGTGCAGAGAGCATGAATGTGAACCCAAACTCACTCGGCCTAGTTCAGGGGTAGGCAAGTTCTGTTTTAGAATTACAGTGACCTTCAGAGTTCAGCTCCAACCCCAGTCACAGACACACCTGAACAACCTAATTAATGTCTTTAGTATTACTAAGGCTACAGACAAGTGAGCTTTTCCACAGTTTGGACCTTGAACTCTGCAGGATGCAGAAATTTCAGGAAGCAAACTCTGCTGCCTTACCCCGGCCTAGTTGGTCTTATGAGGCACATGGTTTGCTTTCACTTCTTGGGGACAGGGCCCACTCCACTTCAAGTCTCATTCCCTTGCCAAAGCCCTTGCCTTAGATGTTTGGGGTTAGACAGATGATCCGTCTTTGTCATTTATTCATCAGGTCAGGCCCTCCTCTTTAGCATGCAAAATACGCAAGCTTGCGTTAAGGCCCCCAAAAACCTGGTGCCCACTTGGTCTCAAGATTAATTTTAGTTCACATTTTTGAATTTGGCAAGCAGTTGTTATGAAAACATGAATGATCATTTTTTTATACAGCGATAGCTGCACCCTATCTACATAAAAATCAGTCAAACATGTATGTGAATGTTGTACAGTCTGGCTCAAGACCTAAAAAACGAGTTGCTGAAAGCTTATACCAGCAATGGAAGAGCCACTGTTTCCACGAGCTTTCCACAAGTGCAATTTCGAGAGGTAGGAAACACAAAACAAAATGCATTTGCATTTCATTCGTTCCTAACCACGTCATACCCCACTTCCACTGCCAACACAACCTCCCCCTGGCCAACACAGTTTTGCATATGGGGACCCCACAGAAGTCTAGGATCAGCACTGGCATCAGATTCCAACAGGTCTTAAGGTGGATTGGGACCCCCAGGATCCTAGAGTACTTCGGGGTTAATCGGGAAGTACAGTCTGTGTTCAGAAGGATCTGTGCCTACACACAGCCTTTGCTCATGGAGAAGTTGGAATGGTTACCTGAGAGAGGATGAGATGCTGTATCACGCTGTCATTCCCTGGCTATGCCTGTGCATCTTTTGCAGACACATAAATGTGTTTGTTGTTGCATTTCATAGTGGCATCTTGTTTTATGGATTTAATGTTCATGTTAGCCCACGCCATTACAATACCAAACATCTTTGGCTAATTGGACTAGTATATTTTACAATAGATATGTTGCTCAGAGCACCAACGTACCATGGAAGCATTCCCACAGCATCGAAGGCTGATGCAATATCTTGTTCTCCTTTACTTAGGTTAGCTCTTAATGTTATTAAAAAGGTAATGTGTTTATTGTAACATTACAAGGAATAGAATTTAAAGAAACAAAAGAATTTCTATGAGGAAATCTTTCACTTCTCCACAGTTCTTGACTGGCCATTTCTAGACTTTTTTTGGTTTGACTTCCATCATAAAGAAAAGAATATACACTTGAATGCTTGTGAATCATCCATCAAGGGTAATAGGAGTCATGGCACGTGAGGGCTAAATGGCCCTTCTACCTTGGAAGAAGACGCAGCTACTTCAGAACACATGAATCAGAAAGAGTCTTTGATTGGCAAGTATGGCTTAGCGTGCATACAAGGAATTTGTTTTTAGTTACATGAAGTCTTCGCAGTACACATAGACAAAACAAAAAAAAAAAAAAAAAAAAAAAAAAATTGCAAATAATATAATTGCTAGAACAATTGTGCTATAGATGACAATGGATTAGAATAGAGTAAGATGCAGAGATGTACTGTGGATGGAGGGCGTAACAAATAAATATAAGGTATTTTGCAGCATTTGTTTTGCATTAAGTGTAGTGAAACATTTAACTGATATCATAGGAGGTAGATTGGCTCTGGGGAAGAAAACGAAACTGTTCTTGTGCCTGACTGTCCTGGGTATTTGCGGCTCTAAAGCGCCAGCCAGATGGCCCAAAAAGTTCAAAAAGGGTGGTAACTTGGATGCTGAGTGATCCAGAGTAGGCTGTGAGCAAAAAATTCTAAATACATTTTCCCTGCGCGTCCCTTCAGTAAAGACTGCTCCTGTGATTAGTTCAGTATAGTCTCGCAGGGCACGTGCGTAAGCATTTCAGATCAGGGGTTGCCATGTTTTCACAACGTAAATTCCTGCTCCAGCTTGCTTCTTCAAAAAAACTAGTCGTCAAAACTAGCCCAAAAAGGGAAAAATGGGAGTTGTATAACCGCGTTTTCAGGAGGTTCCGCCATAAAAATTGCATCGCACATCCCGGGGTTAAGAGATATAAGTTTTAGTTGTCAGGGTTGCCATGGTAATATTCACATTTTAGGGGCTAACTATCACGTGTTATTGGTTATTACGGGGATCGCTTCAACGACCGCGGACATGAAAAGACAACCGCAGAACTTGGCAACACTGCGTTGGGCATTTACTACAAAAGCCGTTAATATCACTGACAATTACACAAAATCGATTTTAAAATCGCAGGCGATTTTTTGTCGATTTTGAAAGGCGATTTTGTGTAGCTTGTCGGTGGACTCGTCGGTCCTCTGTGTAGTAAATGCAAATCCATCTCTGAATGGCCCAATGTTGCCAATATCTTGGCGGATTTGTTTTTCATGTCCGCCCGGTTGAAGCGAACCCCAATACCAATAACGTTGATATCTTAAAACCCTAAAAAATTTGTGAATATTCTACCAGGGAAACCCTGCCAAAAATGTAATTTTAACCCCAGGATGGCAATTTTTATCGGGGAACCTCTGGGAAACGCAGATTGGGCTAGTTTTGGAGAAGCAACTTGTGCAGGATTTGTTGTGTAAAACCTGGCAAACGCCTGTATCTTAACGTAAGCGTGGCTGGAGATATACTTACTTTAATCACAGGAGCCGTCTTGTACTGAAGAGATTTCGCATGAAAATCGTATTCGATTTTTTTGCACAGCCGCTAATCGCAGAGTGATTTTCTGAGCCCTTTGTTCCTCACTCGAGGGGATGTATACGAGTTCTTGAAGGGTGGGGCAGGGGGAGGGCACCAATAATTCTTTCAAGGCATCCGAAAACGTTCCTCCTGTAATCTTCTGATGTCTGATTTTGTAGCTGAACCAAATCGGCGAGACAGCTTATTGAAGTTGCACAGGACCAGACTCAATGACGGATGAGTAGATGGACTGTGTTCAGCAGCAACTGTGGCAGGTTAAACTTCCTCATACTGGCGAAGGGAAGTAGCAATCCTTTGTTGGACAACTGCTTGTGAAGACCGTCAATGTGACAAGAGGGATGATCTGCCTTTTACCAATTGGGAGTCAATGTGATTGTCCCACTTCAGGTCCTGAGAGATGGAGAGTGCCCAGGAATCTGAATGACTCCACTGGCAGCGCACAGTGCTTTACCGTTGTCAGTGATTGGTAGTCGATTGTGTGGGGAGTTTCTAGGGGGGTCTCTGTTCCTGAAGTCCCAATCAACCGCGATCCACTTAGGTTTTGAGACAGGTTGTTTTTCAGGTGACTCCAGGTTGTTTAAGACGCACCAGACAAGCCAGCACTGGCTCAAACCTCCCATTGTCCTGTAAGCAGACCCACCCCCGTCCTGAATGAGGCCGTGGACTGTAGTGTCGTCTGCACAACTTCAGGACGCTTGTAGCAGAGGGGTTCTTTGGATGGTAGTCTAGTTCTTCTGCGAATTCTTTTGGATGTAGCAAGGGAGGAGAGAGAGGCAGAGTGCGAAAAAGAACACATCAACTGAGGGGGTCTACCAGTGTTGGTGAGGCAGCTGTTTGAACATGAATTTCCCCCGTCTCACTAGCTGTTGCCTACCTGTCTAGGAAAGATGGTGATCCCCTGACTGACAGATAGAGAGCCAGTAGGAAAACCGAGAGCTGGAGTCAGTTTGGTCCTGGAGGGCTGGGATGATGGGATGATTGGTGTTGAAAGGCCGAACTAAAGTCCACAAACAGGATCCTCACATAAGTCCCTGTTTTTCCAAGGATCCAGATGATTGCAGGGATGAAGTGCAATCCCATGTTGATTGCACATCCACTGACGGACCTGTTTGCTCGAGTAAGAGGTTCAAAAACTGCAGGGGGGGGTCGCAGTAAGGGTCCAGTGATGTCCTTCAGATAAGCCAGAAGAACCAGTTTTTCAAATGACTTTCAAATGACTTATGACGACAGCCTTAGAGCCACAGGTCTGTAGTCATTTAAGTTCCCGTGTTATCTTGGGTTTCTTTTGGAACGGGGATTTTTGATGTGTGGAGGCGTTTTGAAGAAGGACAGCACTGTCACACAACTCCAGAGATATCTGTTGAAGTAGATCTGTGAAAAGATGCGGGCCAATTGGTCAGCACAGGTTCCTCAGACAGGCTGGGTGTTTGTTGTAACACCATCTGCGGCCCTGGTTTGCTTTTCTTCTTTTTTGTTCTTTCTGAAGACCTGGCGCACATCATTTTCACCAATTTGAAGAGCAGGAGGTGAGTGGGGGAGGGGGATTGCAGGAGTTGGGTGTTAATCGGTTGAGTAGAGAGATGATCAGAATGGATGTGGGGTGTTTCCAAATCTACAATAAAACTCATTCAGGTCATGAGCTAGCAATTCGTTGATTCATTAAGCTCAATGCTGTTGGTGGGGGTATGGTATCTTGTAGTTGGTAACTCGGGTCTCTCAGTACTTTCCATACTGAAGTTGAGTTGGGAAGTAACAGTTGGTAAACAGAAAAAAGTAAACAACAGTGGTCTTCGAACTACTGTCCTTGAGTAGGTCTTTTTAGGGGCTCTCTAAGCCGCTCCATCTCTTTGTTCAGTGGTTCCCCTGGCCTGACTATACAAGACTCTGGTCCCCATTTTCTGTAGGCCATTCCTTCTTTGGCCTGACGAAGGTGTCTGAGTTTTGCTGTAAACCATGGCTTAGCGTTGTTGAATGTTAAATAAGTCCTGTAGAGGAAACAAAATAATCCTCACCAAAAAACTAATATAGGATGTTACGGGTCTCTCTGTGAGTTCATCCAGATCGGGTCGGTGGGTTAGCAGCTTCAAAAACACTCCAATCAGTGAGAGTCAAAACAAGCTTTTGAAAATCCTGCTCTGTTTCAAAAAATGGTCCATCTCTTTACAGTCTTTTACTACAGGTTTAGCAGATTTAAGTTTGTTTTTGGGCCTGTAGTTGGTGATATAAGAGCGAACCAGACATCCAGTGATCAGACAGTCCCAAAGCTGCTCGTGGAACAGAGTGATATGCATCCTTTATTGTGGTGTAACAGTGATCCAATATATTACTGTCTCTGGTGGGACATGTAACATGCTGTCGATTTTTGGCAGTTCACGGGAGAGATTGGCTTTATTAAAGTCCCCAAAGAACGATTATAACAGAGTCCGGGTGTGTTGTTGTTTCTGTCTCTGTGAATCTGGTCAGTGAGTTTCTGTAAAGCCAGGCTTCGTGCGCTTGCGGAGGGATGTAAACGCTCAACAAGAATGAATGAGTGAAACTCCCGCGGCGAATAGAACGGCTTGCAGTGACAAAAAGCACTTCTAGATCTAGAGCAGCACATCTTCTTTAATACAGTTACATACTTTCAGCCCAGGACGCAAGTCTTGCTTCCACGTTGTTTAAACTAGCAAATGCATTTGCGCCCATTTGTGAGCTCAGGGCGTGGATGGTCTGAAATTGAGGTGTGTTTAGCGCGCATTGTTGGCGCGCAAAATGGCTATTTTTGAGACAGCTGAAATAGACTGTCACTCATTGACCAACTAAAACTGGTCTAAAGTAAATGTCGTCGCAGTATTTATTTATTTTTTGTTATTTAAGAGGTGTTATTGCTTATTACACACACAGGGACACCCAGCAGCACACAAACATGCCAAATATTAAAAATTAAAGGATTACAATATAAAAGATTATTACTGTGTAGTGTAGACTACGTAAATATAAAACTGCCTTCGTCATAATGGATAGTCATTGCATGTATCAGAATTAGGCTACCATTTGCTTTCGCGCATGAGCAAGCTCTGTTCCTCTCTGGAGGAAGTGTTCTGTCTTTGCCGCTTGGCAAATAGTGTTGCTTTCGTCACGAAAATTATGACTAAAGTATCGTCGTCAACGAACCTTTATCATTGTGACGAAAACGAGATCTGCAACGTAAATGCTGATCATGTGACGACGACTATAATTAAATTGTATAATGCAATATCTTTGACGAATAAAAACGAGACTAAATGTGTTTATAAATAAAAAAAACTATGCTAAAATGTTCTCTTCATTTTTGTTGAACCAAAACGAGACAAAACGAAAGTGTTTTTAACGTTTATTTCATCTCGTTTAGGTCATTATTATTATTATTTTGCAGTTATTTCTGTTTCCTGTATCTCACTGCGCAGATGCGACCGACGTCATTTCCTCAAGTCCCACTCACGGCATTATTAAAATATGACAACAAAACAAAGTTAAGCAGGATTTTATACTTTCGGCCTGGCTCCGCTGACTGCGAGCACACCTTCCCAACACTGGACACAAGGGCTTTTATACTTGTCGCGTTCCGCCGTTGTAATATTCTTTGAAAACGAGACAGGGGAGGCCACAAGGAGTAATGTCTCCCGCTAAAACCCACCTGGAATCACCGGGGTTGAGAAGTCATTTGCCAGTACAAGTCTTGTGATGAATGAGTTGATGAATTAATAATTTCTTTATGTACAAACTTAACAAAATCTTTAAACAATCTTAAACTATTGGCTGTATTACACATCAAACACAAGACAACTTTAAAGGCAAAAAGTCTATAATTAATATCTAAATGAATTCTAATTCTATTTTATACAATAGAAATAAAAACGTACTTCAAATAAGAAGCCTTGGACAAACTATGCAAACAGTTTTTTCCAAAAAAGCGTGTTTTCGGTCTTGTCAAAAAACCACCTGATGGAGTTTAAATTTCACATTACACTGCTTCTGTTTCACACAAACGCCGACACAGACCTGCATGTTCAGCTAGAATTGCCCTGAACTCATGCATGTTCGGACCCTTAGAATCGCCCCAAACTCATTAGGCGGAAAGTTCCGCTATGCGGAAAGTTTACAAAAAATGCCATGCACTTTCGGCCCATACCCCCAGCGCCGCACACAAATAGTTTGCATGCACTCAAAGCGAACTTCCAACAACACCGACCGCGATGACATCATATTTTGTTTCCCGCGCTCACACCCAAGCGAAATTGCGGAAGCGTCGAGTATAAATCAGCCTTGACACAGAGAAAGGGACCGATGGCCGGCCAGGCCGGGTTCGTCTTTGGGAGGAGAAAAAATTAGCAGATTTTTTATTATTATTTTATTGTTTGTCATTTATTTTATTTCAATTTATGTGTGGTGTACTTCTAACATGTTTGTTTGGTAAAATAAATGTTGTAAATTCAAATAAGAGGCATCTTACGTGTCTGGAATGGATGTATTCTTGAGTCTATAAGGTAACAATATATAAGATAACCTTGTTTGAAATGGGTTTGGCTAAAATAAAATTTTGGATTTGTCTATACTTCTAGGGTACTTGGTACTATATTGACTGGGTTGCGAAATAGAATTGGCATTACTAAAAAGAGGGACTAAAATAGCATTTTCATTGACTAAAATGTCATCAGTTGTCATCGACTAAAACTAGACTAGACTTAAAAGAGAGTATGAACGTGACTAAAACTAGTAAAAAACTAAAATGACAGCTTCACACAAAGACTAGACTAAGACTAAAATTAAAAAAGTCTCGGACAGCCGCCAACAAACCACACTACTTGCAAATTCCGCGCCGTGTAAATAGCAAATCAGCCATGATGCGAGCGTAACATGGCTCTTAAAGGGTATGGGAGGATGAGAATCTGGTTTATTGCATGTTCTGCCCAAAACAACCCCCACCCATTACGAGAATAGGGACAAACCCTTTTAGACCATGCGCCATGGCGTGCCGACCGTGTTTTTCCGTTGTTGGTTAAGTGGGAACTAGCAAAATTTTGTTGGATTTGGACAAACCCCTTAAGTACACCTGCTATTTTTCCACCTGCGTAGCTGAATGCCGTTAGGTCTCTGTCACCTCATCTCTCTCACAGACTTGTAAATAAAATGACCTTGAATCTCTTATTTTCCGTGTGAATGAAATAATTGCATACTTACCTCCAAGACATGAGTAATATAAGTATAGAAAGCCTGACATTTCTACTTTTAAATGAAGTCATGTCCAAAACAAATATTGTCCCTGTTAAAGTAATCCATGTGGAAACAAAGACCAGTTTTTCTTGTGTCTCACTCCATTGGGGACTATATTTAACGATCTAAGTTCGCAAGGTCTAAAGTGCACGGCACAGGTGCACTTAGGGCATGTCCGAATCCACTTTTGCTAGTTTTAATGACGGAAAAAACGGTCGGCGCGCATGGTCTTAAAGGGTTGTCTCTATTCTATCTTAATGATGTTTTTTTATGTAACAAGGTTGCAGGGAGGAGAGGAGAGCATCAGCATTCATACTTAGCCTAATTAACACTGGGCTGGATCACACTCAAGTAATCAACAGCATGGTATAAATACAGCTGACTTCCCTCTATCCAGTGACGGTTTATCAGCATTCGGTTTGCACCCTTTTGCCATTATATCCCAGACTCAGCTTCTCCCATCTAAGTGGCAAGGACCTATACTGGGGATTTTTCAGTTCTCCGGCCAATCTGCCGGCCCCAGGATCGCTCCTTCTCCACCAGACACCACTGCCGAGCTCCAGGCTTCATCACGGCCACTGCTCTCTGCTCGACCAGCCACACGCTCTCCATGACAACCGAGGCTTCTTCCACCGCGACCTTCTACCTTTCAATTTTTTCCCAGGCATCCTCCTATCTTTCGGGCTCTTCTACCTTACAAATCCTCCAATCAGAAAAGTGAACCGTATTTAAGCCTGAGGCAAATGCTGATTAATTCCATCACACAGTCCTCACGAAGGGTAAACAAAGCAGATCTGTACGATCTAAGTTATTTGTCTCCCAGGAATCAGCCTAAATCCACTACAGCAGGGCAGCCAATATTTTGAGCAAAGTTGCAAGATCCTGAACTCGCCTCGCTCGACACCACCATTGTCCTGCAGCACACAAGACATGGCTCTGCTCCCCCCCTTAAGTGCTAGTTCCGCAGCGGCAGCACCTCCAACGAGCCTGGGCCATGCCCCAGATCTAACCGCAGCAAAGCCTCACTCGCTTCTGCTTCGTCTCAAAAACTTTTTACTGCGGATCTTCCAGCCTCTCAGCGTCGTATGCAGCCAGGCCTCCAGGGCTTTTGTAGAAGACGCTGGCGCAAGGCTGCCTCCGCTAGCGGCACCAGAAGCCGTGTGTGCAGATAAATTTTTTTGGTAAAGTTGCTAAAAGGCAGGTTAGTTTGTTGCTGAAAGTTGTTAAACAACGTTGTGACAAAAGGATGTGGGTTTCATTTTGAAACCATGTCGCAAACGGCGTAGAATACACAAATTACTGAGATTTTCTGAATTTTCACTAGCATTTTTACCTATATTTTTAAATTACACATTTCACTCAGATAAACAGATGAAAAAGATGGATTTTCGAGAAAATAAGTTCAACTATATATATCCCGAAAATGATGATGATTTTTTCAGCACAATCGAACAACTAAGGTTTATCATAAAGGAAATAATTATTATTGAACTAGTACATCTAGCATCCTAATTCACCAATTGAACGTGAGGCATTACTAGGCACCTCTCTCAAAGTCTCTAGCCGACATGCTGTTTGACTAGCTTTTCAATACTTTGGCTGCCTCCGCATGCAGCACATGCCCACATATTTCAGTCTTTTTATCTTCTCACTACTAATAACCCCTTTTTTCCTTTTCATTGGCCTCTAGCTCCCGTAACAGACATTAGTGTGAGGCTGTCTCCGCTCGCAACAGACAACATATCTCTTTCTTTTCCTCCATTTTTTCTCTTACGCTTCTCTGTTTCCGACCTCAAGCCCCAGAGGCCGTTATTAAGCATGAGGCTGCCTCCCCTTACAATTGCAGCCCCTGCTCCTCTTCCTCATACCTCTCTACTTCATTTTAAATCACAATATTCTATTTTCATAGCAACAACACTGCCCATTCCACCAAATGCTGTTGCCCCGGAGCCACCTCCAGTGGTTCACAACATCTGTGCACAAATCCTGGCAGGTGTGGACATAGATCCCTTATCTAAGGCCGTCACTAACGATTAATTGGGTAACAGAGTTATCTGTGGATTATTCTGTTGATTAATTGGATAATTTATGGTAGGAAATAATAGGCCTAATCAAACAATAGCCTTTAAACTTAACTAATATACATGTATAATAGCAATAAGGCCAAAATAATTGTTTCAAATAAAATATCAAACGCAAAAATATGGTTCTTTTGAAAAAAAAAAAAAACTACTTACATAATGTATTATAAACATATAATGTACATACACATTATATCAAAAGCCTACAAAGGGCACCAATGGCACGACAATAGTTTCTACATGTCACTCTGCGAGCTAATGGCTAAACAACATTTAATTCAAATGTACACTTAATCTTTAATATTAGGACATTTCTTTACGACAGAAATGCTACAGCAATCGTAAATCCTTGAATGTGGACATCAAAGTTGCCAAAAGAGTGTTTCATTACGTTCAACCATTTCACTGAAATAATCTGTTCAGCTTTCCCCCATAGGCGGCGTGAATTAAACAAAGGTTCATGATCAACCCTTTCGATGCCCCACCTTTTAAGTTTTGCACTGGGAAAATTCTGGGGTAAGAAACACCTTCTAATCGATCTGTCAGCTCAGCATAACTCTTTTTCAAGAATAATCACCTTGATTGCTCTTGATGAAATCTCTCTCTCAATAGTAGGACATTGATCATGTGGGGGGGTTCATGTGGGGAAGTCATGGCCTAAGGGTTAGAGAGTTTGATTCCTAACCCTAAAGTTGTGGGTTTGAGTCTCGGGCCGGCAATACCACGACTGAGGTGCCCTTGAGCAAGGCACTGAACCCCCAACTGCTCCCCGGGCGCCGCAGCATGAATGGCTGCCCACTGCTCCGGGTGTGTGTTCATGGTGTGTGCACTTTGGATGGATTAAATGCAGAGCACAAATTCGAGTATGGGTCACCATACTTGGCTCTATGTCACGTCACTTTCACTTTCAATCAATAAATTAAAAAAAAAAAAATCATGTCTTAGCACTTGGCTGGCAAAAGTCGACATCACCTCAGCTTTCAAAGCTATATCTATATACACTGCACAGGAAATTCTATTTTTTCATACGCTTAGCTTTCGAATGCAAAGCAGCACCAAGATTTTCTGACATGTTATCGGAAACAGCTTATTGGATTTCTCAAACAATTATGCAAAGTAATCCTCATAGGATCTACCCTTTTACACAACTCAAATTGTTCTGAGTATTGAACTCCCTGTTAGGGGTTGCAAGAGTGCTCCTGGTGGAGCAAATGTTTCTCTTTCGACTCCTGTCGGATGCTGCGAGAGCCTCCCGGTCACACAAACCTTGCCTTCCGTCTACCGGCGAGGCTTACCTGTCTGACACCGCAATTAATGAATTCCCGTCAGAAGCTGCAAGCCCGGCCCGGACATCTTACTTTTCTATCCTATGGTCAACGAAGCTTACCTGTCAAAGCCGTGAGCAGAGGTGGGTAGTAACGAGTTGCATTTACTTCATTACATTTACTCGAGTAAATTTTTTTGGGTAACTAATACTTTTGGAGTATATTTAAAGATTGGTACTTTTACTTAAGTACATTTTTAGTAAAAACCGGACTTTCACTTTGTTACTGCGGGCCACGCTCCTCTCGTTAATTTATCTTAATGCAATATAAGTTATAAATGCTTCAGTTTATTCCAATCGCGCCATGTACTTTTCTCTTGGCATTGAGCGATACCCATTCGCGAATGATTCAATCTTTTGAGTCAATTCTGTTCAAAAGCTTGATCAAAGCAGTTGGCAAACAAGTGAATTGGTTCATGAAACAGTTTGAATGATTCATTCAGTTCCCTGCCACGTGTGCTGAGCCGTCTGAAGTATGGGTGTAAATCGGATGGTTCGTCACGATATGATACGATATCGATTCTCATATCCTGCGATACGATATTTGCTGATACCTCAAAAAATTCTACGATTACGATTCGATTCAATACAGAAGTATATCGATCGATATTTTGATATTATACATCTATTTTAAACAACCATCTACATTTTTATTAACTCACAAATGCAACCAAAATATATAACATGAACATTTATCTGAAATTTTCACATTGTGTACCTCAGTTGGGACATTTGCAACGAAAAAAATAGGCCTAAATATATATATATATATATTTTTTAATAATACACAAACAAATTGGAAAAACAATTCTGGCTGCTACTATGGGCTCAGTGCTAAAAATCTTTTCTACAGGTAACCAAATTATGAGCAATAGCATAAAATAAATACAATACATCAAAGACACAAGTTCAATAAACTTTAAAACAGTTAAATAAGCTGCTTTTCAGGTTTTCAGTTCAGTCTAAAATAAATTTTAAGGTATGGTACAGTAATGTAGTAATCAAATGTAAAATAACTGCATAGTTTTCACTGTATAAATTAAATATATATGAATCATTTTTGATTTTACAAAGGTTATTTAGTCAGGAGTAGTGAGCACTTTGACAGCATTAGATTTATTACTAGTTTGCTTTCACTTTAAGAACCAAGCACGGATTTAATATACACATGCCTTTTCTTTCTGAACTGTTTACGATAAGACATATGACTAAACAACTGTGTTTACTAGGAAATTCGCCAAAACGCGCATTTTGATGTAATTTTGTCTGTATTTATTCATCCATGCACAAAAAAGTGGTTAAGAGAGCTCAATTTAGTGTTTGTGCGGTGCGGCTGTCTGTGTGCGTGCGCTTCAGACGTGTGCGCTGAAAACTTCTCACACAGCGCTCGACTGTTCCACAAACAATCCCAAGCATCTTGTGCCTTTGAGCAGTCCTAATACCAAGTCTTGATCCCTGAGTTTGAACGAGAATGCCACCCTTGGCGGTAATGCATAGACAGACATTATGTGAAAATGTGGAAAGTGCCAAATAAGGTGCCTATTTATATTACAGATATCGATATATTACATGTGGAATTAATGCATCGTATCATCAGACATCATATCGATTCATCGATATGGATCGATACATCATTACACCCCTAGTCTGAAGCAGTTCACTCAAAACTGTAAAAGAAGACAAGAACAACAAAAGACATAAAAACGTTGTTATGTTGCCAAATGAACACGTAGATAAACCACTGAAGAAGACCAGGACCACAAAGGACGTTTTTGCATTTTAATTTCTTCTCCAGATGGTGAAAATTGTAAGTATACACAACATGCTCTTAGAAAAACTGAGCTTTAGACAGACGAAAATAAAAGTCGTTCATCAACACTTTAAAATGCATTTCCCAACTAGACAATACAAAAATACATTACTTAAGATCCTTATAAACACATATATAAACTTACGGCATTGCCTTGACAGTGCTTTAGTGAGAATGGCAACAGATTGCTGACCGTACCATGCTGGATTTCGCCTGCTCTGTTTACCATGAAACCGAAACCGGAAGTTATCGCGGCCGAACCGGAATCAAAATGTCCGCTAATATTTTTTAAATAAAACTTACAAATACACATGAAATACTTATAAGAAACTCTTAGAAATGCTTAATTTAAACATTTTAAAACCATTTAACTTATTTATTAAATTATTAACTGCCTTAAGGGCAACACATTCCCCGCCTGACCTCTGTGAGGTCACTATCAACAACAAAACTTAGCAGGAATCAGTCCTTTGGCAAAAGAAGAATGACTTCAGTAACTGGTCGCAAAAAGGTCTTTCGAGTGCTTTGGTCATTTACTGTGACCTCAACCTTCCTTACTCGATTGTCCTTCCCAGGGAAAGTTGCCGTGACTCTACTCATGAGCCAGCTGTTCCGTGGAACCTGCTTGTCCTTGAGCAAAACAATGTCACCAACTTGCAGGTTTCGACAATATATAGTCCATTTCTGTCTCTGCTGCAATAAAGGCAGGTACTCTCGCCTCCAGCGTGTCCAGAACTGGTTTGCAAGAGCCTGAACTTGTCTCCACTGCTTGGTGTAAAGGTCCTTGTCCAAGAAATCTCCAGGAGGAGGTATAAGGCACGATTTCTGGGTTAGCAGCATAGAGGGAGAGAGAATGAAGGGATTGTCTGGATCAGACGAAACTGGAAGGAGTGGCCTGGCATTTATAATTGCAGACACTTCAGCCATAAGTGTGCACAATACGTCGTGAGTGAGTTGCACCTTACTTTGAAGCAGCATTGAATCCAATATTCTCCGTGCAATGCCGATCATGCGCTCCAAGGAGCCTCCCATGTGGGACGCATGAGGCGGGTTGAATTCCCAACTTCAACCTTGGTCATTCAGGTATAATTCCATTCCTAACTCCTTGGAAGCCCCAATGAAATTAGTGCCACGATCCGATATAAGTTTTTTGGCAGGGCCTCTCAGGGCAAAGAAGCGTCTCAGGGCATTTACACAACTGCTGGTGTCTAAGGACTCAGTTACCTCAATGTGCACGGCTCTTGAGCTCGTGCAGGTAAACAGGATAGCCCAACGCTTACTTTGTGCATGTCCACCTCTGTTACGTCTGGTGGTTACTGTCCAAGGCCCGAAAACATCAAGGCCGACGTAGCTGAAGGAAGGACATGTTCTCAATCGTTCCGGGGGAAGATCTGCCATGAGTTGCTCTTCCTGCTTTCCCCGCAGTTGCGACAGATAACACACTTGTGGATAACTGAATTAACTAGTCTCTTTCCACCGACTATCCACAGACCTTCAGCCCTTATCGCACCTTCTGTTAGGTGACGACCCTGGTGCTTGACCTGTTCATGGTAATGGCGAGTGAGCAGGACAGAGACATGACTGTCTTTTGGGAGAATTATCGGGTTTTTTTCAGAGTTCTCGAGCTCTGAGTGTTTGAGTCGACCTCCAACTGAAATGATGCCGTTGTCCAGGACTGGGCTGAGCTTTTGCAAAGGACTTTGTTTGGCGATGGATTTGCCAACGTTAAGGGCAGACAGCTCCTTTGCGAAGGTGACCTGTTGCACTTGTTGGAGGATGACACGTTTTGCTTGATCTTCCTCTGGTGTACGAGGAAGCTGACATATGTGCCACCCTTTGCATCCATGGTTTGAATTGGAGCCGTTGAAAGATTTTGCCATGTGAATGAGGAAGGCGACTGCACGGACCAAAGACTTGAAGGTGGAGAAGTGCTCAAAGCGCTTACAGGAGACTACTTGAAGGTGAGTGGCACAAGTTCTCACTTGTGGCCTGATTTCACAGTCTTTGTCAGACTCAACTAACTCAAACTTGTCGTTTTCATTTTTTGTCTCTGGGGTTGAACGACGGATGAAGGAGGGTCCGGTTAACCAAGTTGTTTTTGTTAGTTGAGATGCTGTGAGCGAGCGTGATGCGTGATCCGCTGGGTTTTCCTCGGTGCGCACATAGTGCCACTGCTCCGGCTTTGAAGACTGGCGAATACGCTGCACTCTGTTGTGAACATATGTGTAGAATCTTTTTGATTCGTTGCAGATGTAGCCCAAGACCACCCTGCTGTCTGTGTGAAAGCGAACTGCGTCAAACTCTATGTCCAGCTCATTCCTGACAAGATCAGCTATCTCTACAGCCAAGACAGCGGCGCACAGTTCCAGTCTTGGTATTGTGGGCTCTGACTGAGGAGTTAGTTTTGCTTTACCCATGACAAACCCTACCTCAACTTTGTCATTTGGACACAGAGCTCTCATGTAGGCTACTGCACCTATTGCTTTGGTCGATGCGTCTGAAAAGACATAGAGTTCTTTGCGCCTTGCCTGACTGAGAGAGGTAGATGTGTATGTTCTTGGGACATGGAGTTCCCTTAAGTCCTGCAGTGAATCCCTCCAAGCTTCCCATTTGCTCTGCTTATCTTCTGGAAGTGGTGTGTCCCAATCAGAGTTTTCTGAGGTGAGTTCTCTGAGTAGAGCTCTTCCTTGAATGGTGACTGGTGCTAATAAGCCTAGTGGATCGAAGACACTATTAACTGATGACAAGACACCTCGACGAGTAAATGGCTTGTTTTTTGTGGCCACTGAAAACGTGAATGTGTCTGTCATGGTTTCCCAAATTAGGCCTAGACTGCGCTGTGATTGTGTTTCCTCACCACTTAGATCTAGATCTTTCAGGACTGCTGCGCAATCTTCAGGAGAGAAGGCTTGCATGACTACTGGGGAGTTAGAAGCAAACTTATGCAGGCGCAGATTGGACTCAGCAAGTGAAGCTTGTGTTCTTTGGAGCAAGTCGATCGCTTCAGCTGGAGAAGGCACAGAAATCAGTCCATCATGGACGTAGAAGTGTCTCTCCACAAACTTGACAGTGTCAGCCCCATAGTCTTTCGCTCCAGCTTCAATGGCCTTGCGCAGTCCGTAAACAGCCACAGCGGGAGATGGAGAGTTCCCAAACACATGGACCTTCATTCTATAGTCAAAGACCTCCTTTTCAACGTCATTGTCCTTGTGCCACAGAAAGCGAAGATAGTTCCGGTGATCCTCACGCACCACGAAGCAGTGAAACATCTGCTGTATGTCGGCCATGACAGCAATGCTTTCTTTACGGAAGCGGAGGAGTACCCCAATGAGACTATTGTTTAAGTCGGGGCCAGTGAGGAGTACACTATTTAGTGAGACACCATCCTCTTGGGCACCAGAATCAAAAACTACCCTGATCTTGTTGGGTTTTTGAGGGTGGTAGACCCCAAACGTGGGGAGATACCAGCATTCTTCTCCTTGCTTAAGTGCGGGTGCTATCTCAGCGTGACCACTGGAGAAAATCCCTCCCATAAACTCCACGTATTGCTGCTGCATGTGGGGTTTCTTTTGCATGCTCCGCTTGAGAGACAACAAACGTCTGACTGCTAGCTCTCTATTGTTAGGCATTTTCCGACGAGGCTCTTTGAAAGGAAGTGGGGCGACCCAGCTATTGTCATCGTCTCTGTACATATTTTCGTCCATAATCTCTAAAAAGAGTATGTCATCTATGGAGGGAGCTGGCTCATTGTCGTTTTTGCTGCGGTTGAAAACTGATTGTCCCAGACTTTGCTCTGGAGCCTTAGTGTGCCTGTTAATGTGTGGTGTTTCCTTGAGCTGTCGGAAGTTATCACACTGTCCAAAAACTGTGGGGCGGCCATTTTCAAGAATAATTGTTTTGAATGAGTTGACTGTGGGCTTGTGGAACTTACCTACACACACCTCCCCGACTATGACCCACCCTAAATCTAGGCGCTGGGCGAAGGGCGCATGATGAGGGCCATTAACTTGTTCCCTTACTTTGTGTGCACGTAAAACATCTCGCCCTAGCAGCAGAAGTATTTCTGCCTTATGGTCTAGCTCTGGAATGTACTTTGCTATGGACTGAAGGTGTGGCTGGTGCCGTGCAGCGTTTGGTGTTGGGATCTCGCTTCTTTCATTAGGAATGTCCTGACATTCAATGAGAGGAGGGAGTGGGATTACCACAGACCCATCTAAAGACTCAATGTGAAATCCTTCAGCCATTTTCCCCCATGTTTCAACGAGGCCTGAACATGTTCTTAGATCATAACTGACTAATTTATGTTTAATGTTGAACAGATCAAAGAACTCTGGCCTGGCTAAGGATCGATTGCTCTGATCATCGAGTATGACGTAAGCCTTAACCGCACTGTCCTTGTGACCCTCTGGATACACCTTTGTGAGACATATTTTTGAACAAGAACGACCCCACTGACCTGGACCGCACACTTTGGTGCATGTTGTGATTACTGCGATGCTGTCTGAGATGTCTTTTCCCTCCCCGCCATCCTCTTGTGCGGGAGCAGGAGCCTTGAAGGTTTGTGGTGGAGGGCCAGGGTGCATTACTGTTTCGTGGCTTGTACTTTCACATTCGGAGCACTTTACTGTGGATTTGCAGTCCTTAGCGAGATGAGTGTCCGAGGCACAGCACTTGAAACAGATTCCTTTCTCTTTGAGGAAGGCCTTTCTTTCATCGAGCAGTTTGTTCCTGAATGTCCTGCATTTATTGAGTGGGTGGGGCTTATTGTGCAGGGGGCAGTTGCTTTTAAAGTCCTTGCTGGGGGGTGTAATATTAGTTTTATTTACGGAGATGGGTTTGGCAGAGCTAAAGTTTCTCACGTTGGGTCTTTCTAATTTTAATTGCATTTGGCTGTACTGTTGGTTAAAGCTTGGATCGTTACGTCTCTTAGCTTCTTTGCATATGAACTTGCAAAAGTAACTGAAAGGTGGAAAGCAGTCATGATGATCCTCTTTATATTGTGAACCTAGTGACATCCACTTCTCCTGAATTCCATATGGGAGTTTGTCCACAATTGGCCTGATTCCGCGTGACGTGTCAAGATAGAGAAGACCAGGCAGATACCCATCCTCTTTTGCTCCTTGAATCTCCTGTAACAGATCCCCAAGTTCCCTCAGTTTCACATTATCCTTTGCTGTCATTTTAGGAAAACTTTCCAATCTCTGGAAGAGCGATTTTTCGATGATTTCAGGAGCCGCATAACACTCATGGAGTCTGTCCCATGCTTTCTGTAAAGCTACTGCAGGGTTATTGACATACACAGAGCGAATGCGTTTAATTTGACTGCTTGACTCCTTTCCTAACCATTTTGTCATCAAATCGAGCTCTTGTGTTGGCGTGAGGTGAACGTCTGCTGTAGCCCCGGTAAATGAGGAGAGCCACGCTCTAAAATTCTCTGGTTTGTCATCATATTGGTATAGACCTGAAGTGATGAGGTCACGACGTGCCATATATTGTGCAAGTGGCTCTGCTTGGTGTGACGCGCTTGCAGGTGAGTTGTAGTAGAGAGGCACGAAAGGGCTGGAGAATGGGTTTTGAGTGAATTCTTTGTTTGTTTACTTTTTGGTTTAGTCTCACATTTAGGAGAGGAAGATGTGGTTTGGATAGTCACGGATGTGTGTTGGTTGTGGAGCTTTGGCCTAGTGTTAACAAGTGCAGGTTCTGCATCTGAAACGTCATTTTCAGTCGGATTCCATGTGATGAATGTGCCCTGTGTTTCAACACTTTGGTCGCAGGTGGCTGAAGCTGAGCCATTATGTTTATTCACATTAATTTGAGATTTCACATATTCACATGTTCTTTCTCTTTTAATTCTATCTGATTCTGATCTTCGGCTCTCATGCCCATCTCGTATTGCCTCTGCTTCTTCTAGCACCTCTGCCTCAGCTACTGCAGCATCTGCTTCTCTTTGTAATTCTAGCACCTGTAGCTCTGGGGGAAATAACAGAGGTTATGGTTAGCCGAGTCTTTGGAGACATCTCTCACCTCTGTGCACGTCTCCCAGGCTTATGAAGCCGGTGTCTCATGGGGTGCAGGTGTGGCCGCTCAGCCCGTGATGAGCAGGTGCAGATGTGCAGGCTTGGTTTCCAGGGCGACGCTGATGAGAGCTCGGGACACGTGTCACACCTCCCCCCCAAGCATCATTTTGTTCCTGTGGAATAGTGGGGAGATTGGGGGAGGGCGGGGAGTGGACCCTGACAGACCTGCGAAAGCTGCCCATATTCTGGAGAGACCGTCGGCGTTCGCGTTGGCTGTCCCCACCCGGTGTTGTATGGTGAAGTGGAAATCCTGGAGTGCGAGGAACCACCGAGTCACCCTGACGTTCATGTCCTTGGCTTGGGCCATCCACTGCAGAGGGGCGTGGTCGGTGATCAGGGTGAACTGGTGGCCGAGGAGGTAATACCGGAGCTCCAGGACTGCCCACTTGATGGCCAACGCCTCCTTTTCGACGGTCATGTACCGGCGCTCTGCTGGGGTCAGCTTTCGGCTAATATATATCACTGGGTGTTCCTCGCCGTCGTGGACCTGGGAAAGGACGGCTCCCAACCCGGTGTCGGACGCGTCCGTCTGCAGCAGGAAGGGGCGGTCAGGGGCTCTGAGCACTGGCTCCGATGTGAAGGCTGTGTCTTTATCCGTTGGAAAGCTGCCTCCGCCTCAGGGCTCCAGGGGATCTTTTCCGGCCGACCCTTTCTGGTCAGGTCTGTCAGAGGAGAAGCCAAGGAGGAGAAGTTAGGGATAAAACAGCGGTAGTAGCCCACCAACCCCAAAAAGGCCCATACCTGAGTCTTGGAGGCAGGCCACGGTGCGGAGAGGATAGCCGTCACCTTCTTCTCTTGGGGTCTAATGAGGCCGCGACCCACCTGGTAGCCCAGGTACTTTGCTTCAGCGAGGGCCAGGTGACACTTCCGGGGGTTGGAAGTCAGGGGAGTCCGACGTAGTTCCAACAGCACCTTCCGCAGCCGCTCCAGATGGTCCTCCCAAGTCTCAGAGTGAATAATGACATCATAGATGTAGGCAGCCGCATAGGCTTGGTGTGGCCGCAGGAGGATGTCCATTAGGCGCTGGAAGGTGGTGGGGGGCCCGTGCAGGCTGAAGGGAAGGACCCGGTACTGCCAATGGCCGTTTGAGGTTGAGAACGCCATCTTAGGTTTGGCCTGCTCCGTTAAGGGTACCTGCCAGTAGCCCTTGGGAGGTCTAGGGTCGAGATAAACCGGGCCCTTCCCAGACGATCCAGCAGCTCGTCAACCCCTGACCAGATGTTGCAGCTCCGACTTTTGGGCGGCCGAGAGATGAGGGTCCATGTCGACAACCACGGAAGGTGTGTTAGCTAGGGCAGAGAGCTGGGGTCCGGTCCCGACCCAGCGCTTCAGGAGATTCACGTGATACAGCTGGTCCTCTTTTCTTCTTCCTGGCTGTTGTACTTGGTAAGTGACGGGGCCGACCTTTTCCGTTACGATGTATGGCCCCTGCCAGGTGGCCAGGAATTTGCAGGCGGTTGTGGGGACCAGGACCATAACGTGGTCTCCTGGCTGGAACTCCCGTGGCTGGGCCACCCTGTTGTAGTGTCGTTGCTGGGCTTGTTGGGCCTTGGCGAGGTGTTCCCGGACTATAGGCATCACTTTGTCGATCCGCTCTCGCATCTCCTGCACGTGTTCCACAGTGGTCCGGTGTACTGCGGGTTGTTGTTCCCAGGCCTCTCTGGCGACGTCAAGCAGGCCGCGGGGCTGCCGGCCGAAGAGGAGTTTGAATGGGGTGAAGCCAGTGGATGCTTGGGGCACCTCTCGGATACCGAAGAGTACATAGGGCAACATCTTGTCCCAGTCCCGCTTGTCCTCGGCAGCCACCCAACGTAACATCTGCTTTAGCGTCTGATTGAACCGTTCAACCTGTCCATCGGTTTGGGGGTGGTACACGGTGGTGCGGTGCTGTTTGACTTTCAGGAGCCGACAAAAATCTGCCATTAGCCGGGACATAAACGGGGTGCCCTGGTCTTACATTATCTGGTATGCCAACCCAACCAAACTGAGCTCCTGGGGCGATGGCCTTTGCCGTGGCTTTACGGAGGGGGATGGCCTCAGGATAGCGGGTGGCGTAGTCCAAGATCACCAGGATGTGTTCATGCCCCCGGGCAGACTTCGGCAGCGGCCCTACCAGATCCATCCCGATCTGCTCGAAGGGCACCTCAATGATGGGCAGCGGTATCAGCGGGCTGGGGGGAGGGTAGTGCGGTGATGTTCGTCCGTGTACACAGGTGATGGGCAGCTGCGCTTTGGTTTTAGCTCGCGGGGGAAGGACAGTTGATTTCACTAGGCTAGCCCGTCCAGGGGAGAGCGGGGTGCTTCGGTGGGCATGGGCTCATCTTGCGGGGCGGAAACCGCCGGCCTGCTCACCCTTCGGGGAAAAGGCGGGGCTCGCTCCCAAAGCTCCCGGTGTTGGGCGGCCTCCACCAGCTCGATGGCCTCCAGCAGCTCATCGATGTTGAACGGGTTCCGCATGCCGGCTGCCTGATGAAGAGAGCAGGGAAGGGCTCGGAAAAGGTGGTCGACCACTACACGCTCCGCTACCTGGTGTGCGGTGGGACCCCTGGCCAGTAGCCAGTGTTGGGCAAGGCGAGAGAGGTCGGCGGCTTGAGCACGGGCCGGCTGCCGCGGGTTTAAGGTCCACTCGTGGAAGAGTTGGGCAGCGCTAATCGGCCATAGCCCAACCCGGCCTAGGATCTCCTTCTTCAGTTCCTCATAGGAATCACTCCGCACGGGGGTGAGTGCAAAATACACCCGCTGCGCCTCTTCCCTCAAAAGCGGCACCACGATCCGCGCCCACTCGTCCCTGGGCCACGCCTCCCGGGCGGCGATGGTTTCAAACATTTGGAGGTACATTTCT
This sequence comes from Cyprinus carpio, assembly GCF_018340385.1. NCBI lineage: Eukaryota > Metazoa > Chordata > Actinopteri > Cypriniformes > Cyprinidae > Cyprinus > Cyprinus carpio. Next base: position 6,323,151 of record NC_056612.1, read on the forward strand.
ACATCATCATGCACCGTCATCCTTGGAATCAACTGTGCTGCTTGGGCACGGGGGTCAGGTAGCGGAGTTCGGTGGGCAGGGGCGGTTGCGGAGCGCGGCGAGCTCGCGTTCGGTTTCCCCTTGTCGGGAGGCCATGTACTCCAAGATCTGCTGCTGGCGGATGCTAACTTCGGTGAGGTGCTTTAGCAGTTCTTCCATTGTGGGGGAGGAGCGCCCCCTGGGGAAACAGAGAGGGTGCATGAGCCAAAAGAAAAAAAAAAACAACCGGATCAACCCAGAAAGGGCGAAACTCAATGTGGAGGGATCACTGTCGGTGACTTCTTCACTGTAATGCCCGCATTCTCCACCAGTGTGGCGGGGTGAAGAAGCACACGACATGATGCAGGTAAGTTCTCAGAAGGGTGGATTTTTATTGATATAGTGACGGGGGAAATTACCAATGTTAGGGGTTTTGGTGCCCGGCCTCTCTCTCTCTCTCTCTCTCTTTCCTCTCCTCCCGTGCGCTGTGCTATGTGGGTCCATGATCTCCGTTCGTGGCGGGGCTGGCGGTAAATAAATAACAGAGGTTATGGTTAGCCGAGTCTTGGGAGACATCTCTCACCTCTGTGCACGTCTCCCAGGCTTATGAAGCCAGTGCCTGATGGGGTGCAGGTGTGGCCGCTCAGCCCGTGATGAGCAGGTGCAGGTGTGGCCGCTTTGTTTCCAGGGCGACGCTGATGAGAGCTCGGGACACGTGTCACAATATATATAATATTGTACACACACACATACATTACATAAATTGTATCTATATATCTAAATAAAAATAGACTATGGGTAAACAGTATATTATGCAAAGTAACTAGTAACTAACTACTTGAGTAGTTTTTTTATCCGATACTTTTTTACTCTTACTCAAGTAACTATTCAGACTATTACATTTAGTTTAACTTGAGTAAATATTTCTATAAGCACTTTTACTTTTACTTGAGTACAGTTTTTGGGTACTATACCCATCTCTCACAGCCTATTTGTTCGACTACTGCCGAAGCTTACCAATCCGTTCGGTAAGTATTAAGCTCCCGTTGGATGCCGGTGAGAACCTCCTGGCTAGACAACCTTACCTTTTCCTTTCTACGGTCGGCAAGGCTTACCTGTTCGATGCCGTGAGTATTGAGCTCCCGTCGGATGTTGGCGAGAGTCTCTCGGCCACATAACTTTACCGCCTACAGCCGCCTGATGCCATGAGTCTCGACCTCTTGTTGAATGCTATCCAAGCCCTCTCAGCTAGCCTGACATCTTTTCCCCCTGCCCGGCGAGGCTTACCCATTCAATGTTCTGAGTCTGATACCCCATTGGATGCTGCGAGAGCCCTCCCAGTCGAGTTTTCCTTTTCTCTCTCCCCGCCCAGTGAGGCTCAACCGTCTGATGCAGTGAGTCTTGATCTCCTGTCAGATGTCAGCGAGAGTATTCCCGGTTGGGCTCTATACTTGCCGCCCACAAGCGAGACTTATCCATCCGATGCCGTGAGTCTTGATCTCCCATTGGATGTTACAAGAGTCCTCCTTGCCGGATGGCCCAAAGCTTTTTATCTGCCAAACCGAGAGGACCCACACGTCCTGAGTCCTGAGTCTTGATCTCCAGTCGGAGGATTCATGGGCCCTCTCAGTCAGCCATTTTGCCCTCTGTCCACTGATTAGCAGGGGGCTGTCAGCCAGTAGGGCCCGTACGCAGACACCATGAGTCTGTTCCAGTCGAGGCAACTCGGCCCTCCTGGTAGGGCTATATCACGCTGCTCCTCCCCATCGGCTGGTAGGGCTCACCCGTTCCAATGCTGTGAGCTTCCGTTGAGCATCAGCTCGAGCACTCCCGACCGGGCGCCCCAAACCACGTTGTCCAATACCAGCAGTCAGTAGGGCCTACCCTCCCAAAAACATAAGTCACTCTCACCTGAGTACGTAGGCTCTTCCAGCTTGCCAACAAGGCGACTACTCAAAACATCAGCCCCCGCCAGTTCTCAGTGCTTATTTTGGGGGGGTTCTTAGTCTGGTGGCTGTCCTTGGCTCAGTTGATTTTTTGGGGGTACTCTAGGTTCGGGCCATTCCTGAGCTTGGAGGCCTTCCCCGGACAGCATGCCAAATATGCATTACCATACTTCAGCTAATTATATGTAAGCGTGAACTCGTGAAATGAGAAATGGGTGTGTTTTGGGCATATCGTGCAATAAACCAATCAGAGTCTCGTCTCTCATTCCCTTTAAGAGCCAGTTGTGCTCACACCATGACGTATTTGCTATTAACACAGTGGAATTTGCAGATTTATTTACTTATTGTGGCTGTCCATGGTTTTATTACTTAGATTAATTTACTTAATTTACGCTTAGATTACTGCAACTAACTACATTGCGGTATTTCAAAGTCACAAATTACTCACCTACAATTGGTCCAAAAGCCTGCTGCTAGATTTCTTCAAAATAGTCGCAGATGTGACCACATCACCCCTATACTGAGGGCCCTCCATTGGCTACCTGTTCAGTTTAGAATCGATTTGAAAGATTTCTTACTGGTGTATAAATCTTTACATAACCAGGCCTCTAGTTATCTCTCAGATCTGTTGCATTTTTATACTCCTTCTAGAAGTCTAAGATCCAGTGATCAGAATTTCCTTTTAGTTCCTCAGTCCAGACTTAAACATAGAGGGGATCAAGCTTTTTCTGTGGTTGGGCCTTGCTTATGGAACAATCTGCCACTTGAGATTAGAGTGGCACCTTCCCTATCCATTTTTAAGTCAATTTTAAAACTAAATATCTATATGGGATATATATACTAATATCCCATTCTTATTACATTTCATTACGGTTTTGATTATTACTTTGTCTTCAGAATGTTTATCTGTCATTGCTTTTGGTTTTAAATTCATATGTTTTATTATTTCTGTTTTATGTGTTTAGGGTTTGATTCTAATGTACAGCCATTTGGTCAGTCTTGTTGCTGTTTTTACAGTAAATCTGCTTTATAAATGAATGAACTTGAACTTTAAAATAATAAAGTTATAATTACATAATATTTCTACTTCAGGTTTTTTTTTTTTTAAATAGGCTATAAACATTTAAATGGTTTCTGTCATAAAACTTAATTGATTTATTCAAACATAAATTAAACATGAAGAAAAGTAAAAATTAAAATGAAGATGTTATATAGTGCATATATTTACCAACATGCCCCTCTCTACAGTTTATTTTTCTAGCTGACTAATGAGTTTATGGTCACCGAACATGTTTTTCTGAGGTAAATGTTACGTGACTGTTTACAAGCCGTTATATTGACGTCTTTGTGCTGCTGAAACACTGATTAAGCGATTACATGAGACAGGATACAGATTGTGAAGTGGTACTCCTTTTAACTTACCGTTGGACGTTTAGTCATGTTTATTTTGTGCTGAAACTGGTATTAATGTGTACAGGGGCGTTGCACAAGATCCCGGGCCCTATGCTTAGGCAGTCCTGATGGGCTCCCATGAAAATATCCAGGTAAAATAAAATATATTCCAGACTTTTCAAGGGCCCTCTCTTCCTTTGGGGCCCTGGTAATCAGTATTGGTTTTACCCCCAGTCCGATGCCCCTGAATGTGTAGGAGATGATCAGTTCACGTGTGCCTCGCATTGCTGCATCTGTTGAACTGAGGCGCTACATCGAGCTGTCACTCAGATTAAACAGCGCCAAAATGGCGTTTATTGTTTACTGCAATACAATGGACAGAATTTAAAATCTGAGACTTTGTTTCATATTAAAAGTACCAAAGAACAAAACTGATGATAGATCTATCTATCTATCATCCACTTCCCAATTCACTTGACTGTTCTGTTCTAAGTTGTATTCTCACATACATGAACTAGAATAAACCCAACCTGGTCTCATAAAAATATGTACCTCTGTGCACTTTTTGTGCAACACCATTTTTACATACCTTACTGCACGTTTCGCCACAGTTTCAAAGAGAAATGTACAATGAGTGGCACTAAAACACTTGTTCAATTCATGAACCCTGGCACATTTTTATTACATTGAAATGGGTATGTATTGCTGTGTTTTTATGTTGCTTCTAGTGCACATTGCGTTGGTTCAGAATTCAAATATCCATGGAGTGTCGCCAAAAGTTAATGCTCTATTGTGCTGGAAATATGCCCTACACCAAACCGAACCTTAAACCTACCCGATAGTGTTAACAAATGCAAAACTGATCGCATTTATTGATGTAACCGTGCCATTTTAACTTTCTTATATGCAGATTTGAACTGCTTTGTTGAACCAGAGCTCCTCACCTATGAAGTCTCCTTAATCCATGAGCTACCGAACAAACCTACCATCTATGAAAAACATAGACTGTATAAAAACATGGATATAGTGTCTGTGACATCACCCGTAGATTCCTGAAGAGCGTTTTTGAAGCTCAAAGTGGATGGAGCCGGCCGTCGGCATGACGGCATCTTGGCAGCGCGTCACCGCACGTCACTCCCGGATAATCGAAAATGGGCAAAAAGGCGGGAGCTGGTTGCTGAAGCCATGCCCACTTAGCTTGACAGCAGTGTCAGCAGTGGCTATCTACCTGTAACTCAAGTGGCCATGCCCTTAATTATGCAGAACTTTAAGGCTTAATATAATTTAAACAGAAGAGAGAAAAAAACCACCCTCCTCACATTTGTCATGAAGGGCAAAATGATCTATTTAGACCAAAAAATTTTTTGAACCAGGCTGTAAACATGTTTCTTTCTGCTGTAAAGTTGGGCATTTTAACATGGGGAGTCTGTGGGATTGACTCCCTTTTGCAGCCAGCCTCTAATGGCCAGTTGACAAATTACAGTTTAAGTCACTTCCTTGTTGGCTTCAGGAGAGAGAGCCGGAGGTTCTATGTAAACTCATAGATATGAAGCTGGATATGTGCAATGCTTACAGATTTTCAAATCTCCCAGCATATTAATATTGTTTTGAAGTCATAACATGATATTCTTCAAGTAATTGTGTGAAAATTATGTTTTATTAAGTGGCACTGTAAATTTGTGTGAAAAGGAATAAAAGGTGTCTGAGTTTTACTGCCTCTACTGTTCATTTATTTTGGAAACTGCAGCATATGTACTTAGGGTATGTATTTCGCATCTCACTAAAATGTGCACCAAGGTACATTTATGCCATGAGACAAGGTAGGATAAACCTCTTGCTGCTGCTGTTATATGAACACAACATGCTTAGTAATCACTCCTCTCTCGAATAAACTGCGCATAGTTTTACAACTTGCGTGTTTTCTAGTGATGTTACGTTCAACATGGAAGCTCCAAAGCTTGTATCAGAAAAAAAAAAAACATCACATTGAAGCACTTTATAGCAGGCGGAGCTTGTTTGTTTTGCCAAAAGCATGTGATCTATGACGTCTGAAGCTTCATTCACCTTAAAACCACGTGCCTGCTTCAGTATCTGGTTCGAACGGGTTGTGGCTAGAAGGGATACAGCCAAAACTGGAAGCTAAAAATAAACTGAAATTTCTACCTATTAGATTGTGTTTTATTAATGTGTACACCTACCCCAAACCTAAACCTACCCCTTACAATAATGCAAAAATAGTAATTATTGTTGTACAGTGTGAGAAAAATTACACTATTGCTGTGTACATGTCCAGTAGTTTTTGCTGTATGCCATCTAGCCTTAACTGTTCAAACAAAGTGAACCTCAGCACTCACTTCCTTTACATTATATTACATTATAAGGCGTTAACATTTTTTAAAATCATTATTTATATATTGAGCAAAAATGAACTTTGCCCATGAAAACATAGACAGATCACAGATTTAATTTCAGAATTTATGTTTTATGTTACTTATTTTAGTTCACACACACACAAACAAATAAATAACACAATGACCATTATTTATATACAATAAAATAAAACAAAGAATCAGATGTAGAACCAGATATGAAACCAGCAGCTGAAATGGAACAATGCACTTTGGAAGGTGTTATTAATTTTACTAATAGATGGCCACAACATGAACCGTGTTGAAAAGTTTATAGTAATGAACCTTTTTCCGATACAATTGTGAGGAAAGCTTCACTGGTTCAGAATGCTTCACTTTGCAATCTCTAATGTTTTCTAGGGTAGATGTAAAACTGACAATACAATAATGCACAGAAATAAGAAATGAAGACCGTTCACATATCTAGCTGTTGAGTTTCAGAGGAACTCTGAAAGCACGCTGCCAAAAGCTGAAGTGAATGCCAACCAGCCATTTAAATGTAAAGCAGTAAGTTCATTGGCTGGGTATGCAACATGAACCAATCAGCTGGTGCCAAGTCATTTAACGTTGTGAATGTCATCAGTTACATTTAGAACCCATCAGCCTGTGCCATCTAGTGTTTCATGAAAGAATTTGGCATTTGTCCACAAGATTCCTGCCTGCTTCTCAACAAGAAAAAGCTAACATCATTATAGGGTGAAAAAAAAAATCACCAATTGAAAATGGAAGATTACAAAGAAAATATGACCAGCAAAACAATCAGAAAGAAACTGGGATACCATTTCACAGAATATCAGGGCAAGTGCAATAAGAAAGTCATTTTAACATTTGTCCATTTAAGAATATTTTAAAATAAATTAAGTAAATTATTTGGACAGAAAATTATTTCCATTAAATGTGTAATAATGAGCATAGAATGTCAATGTTTTGTCGAATGCTAAGTTGTTTTTATTTGCTGCTCTAGAACTTGCAGTCATCCTTGATAAGGAGCCAGATGCTCTGTTCAGAGCTAGCTCATCTTTACAAAAGCATATCATGAAATATTTAAATTTCTAGTTGACTAGTTAATTGAAAGGAAAATATTTGTCAAGGCAGGTTACTGCTACTGCCTGTAATATTGACTTCCACTTTTTTGAACTGACATGCCTCTGAGATCTGCAAGATTGTCTACGCAACTAATTTTGCACAGTTGGCTTGAAGATTTCTGTCTGGTTCTCAACAAAGCTGAACCCATGTCGATAAATGATAGCACAGCTTTGTGGCCGTCATGTTTTTTGAAAAATTGTTTGTTCACACAATAAATATTGAAATGATTTGTTGTTTACTTCATACTTGGTTAACATTGCCATAGTTTTCAATATGTAATAGTTCATTTTCATATGAATTTGTAAAGTTTGATAAAAAGTTTGGGTCAAGAGTAAAAACCATAAAATCTATCCATCTCTTTCCTGTAAGACTGGGAGTGGCCATTTGTAAATTTTATCGGCCTGGCTTCCAGTCTCATCCGCATCCAGCTATTTTTAGCTATACAAAACAGCTAATTTTGCTGCATGATATTGCAAATTAGTGTGTCTTCCCATATTATTGTAATGTATGATCTTAATTATGAGCACACTGGTTTGTAGTGCTAACAGTTTTACCATTTACTGCACGTTGTTATTCTTCTCATTATTTCCCAATAGTGGATAATGAACCAGAAGTCTTACCCAGTCTTACATCCACATTGAAGAAAAAAGTGGATACATAAAAAATGGCAAAAAATAAATGATAAACCCATGGCAAATGTTTTAATAAGGCAGTTTTATTGTGATCTTCATATAACATAAAATGTTTATCGGTTGTTTTAATTCAAATAAACTTCAACACTTGATTAGGAATAAAACAATTTTATTCCAGTCTTCTTAGTGTTTAATTAATTGATCAGTAAATTATTAACCAGAAATCATTCTAATAAAGCTGACAGCTCAAAAAAGTACCAAAATTTCATCCATCATAAAGAGCTCAAGAAAAACATGCTACTTGTTAACTAGCGTTTTCCTCACATACACACATAATGTGCAGCCTGTGAGATATTTCTGACTTTATGAAGTGGAATTGTAGTAGACAGCCCAATGAGCCCCAATGGAGCTGAGGGCAAATCCATTCTGACGACCGCTGATGAAACGTAGTTCACTTCCATCGTGGGTTGGGTAGAAGTTGAATGAAATTCCGTAAGGCTGCCCCACTTTAAAAGAGCGCCCCTCGTTAGTGACAAACATAAGCTCACTGATGTAACCAGAATAATACTTTCCTGAGATCTGAACAAAATGTTCATTGTTGAAGAGTGTCATCTCCTTTTCATTGCCATAAACGTTCACACCAACCAGTTCTGTCCAGTTACTGTTATATTGCAGCTGGATCCTAAACAGATAAAGTATGTGCCATTACTTTTAAATAATTCAGAGCTAAATATCATACAACTAGATCATTAAAAAACAATACAGAATATGAAACATAAAATAGAATACTAAATATGCTGTATGAAGTATAAAGTGTATAATTTGTGGCAAAATGGTTTTATGTGAGGTAACAAGTATAATAATTACAACAGATCAGGTTCTTATGGACTTGGATAAGATGTTATCCAGTGCGTGACTATCTAGTGTTGTTTTGGGAAACCTACCCATTGAGGTAGTTGTTGGAGTAGTATCCATAGTTTGGATATTCATAAACTCTGACTCCAGTGATGCGACCCTCGTGTGCAGTGGAAAATTCAGTTCCACTGCCATCCCCAGCAGCAGGGGAGTATGAGTAAAAATCAGGTAAAGCTGAAAAAGTAAAAGATTATCACCTGTAACTGATCAGCTGTTTTTTTTTTCTTTTTTAATTGAAACCTTTATTTTGACTGTTTTAGTTATACAGCTCAAAAATCCATTGTTATGATACTTTTAATGCCTAATTCTAACAGTGTGGTACAAAATAACAGTAAGCACTTGATGAATAATTAGTTAATCAGTGCTGATTTATTTATTGCACCGTATTTGTATTGATCTTAGCAGTTAGTAATACTCACGCATGGTCATGCTCATGGCACAAAGGGCAGAGAGTACCAGAGAATGATGCAGCATTTTGGATTGTTATCTGTCCACTGCTATCTGAGAATCTAGATGGAAAATTGTAGATTGCTATTTTTAAGACATCAAATAGTACAGACTTATAATTTGTTTTTAAAAATAAACATATATCTATTTTTACTGTATTCACAAATAAATAAATAAATCTATAGATAAACAAATAAATAAACTATTTAGATTATTTATTCATGATGTAGAGTATTATATTGTTAATTGTTATATGATGCCATTACATAGTGAGCCTGAGAGGGTGTTCCTTGAGTAGGATGGTTAAAACAAGCCTTCATTTATACTCTCTTGCTTGTCCAGCCTCTTCTTTTCAGTCATTTAGATGAGGAATGTTTTGAAACATTTTTGGAATATTTTTAAAGCGTCTTTTTCAAAAGAGTATTACTGGAAGGAAAACATTTTAAGAAGTAATTTCCTTGTTGTTTGTATCATAAGTCAGCTGACAATTTTTGGGAATAAATAACTGAACGAATACTAATATCAGATAATTATCAGAAATAGTATTATATGATGTAAAAGGATATTTTTCCAGTAAACCTTTGCAAGTAAAATATTTAGTGTTCTAAAAAAATTTTAACAACTGAGCGTTACAAAACTTTACAGGTGATTAAAAACTAAGAAAATAATTATGACAAGTCTAAGCTGATCAGATGTGCTGATCAAAACTCTATTTTTATCAAAATATTAAAATGAATATTTTTTTTACTTAATCTTAATAGCATTATTAACCACTCCCCCAGCTCCATCCCATTTTATTTAAAGCATTTGTTTAAAAAGCTAAAATATTTAAAATAATATGAAGTTTATAAAAAAAATGAAAAATATTGAAGAAACACATTAAACATGTTAAAAATAATAATTCTTAATCAGTATGTGTATATGTTAGTCATTTTCTCAGTAATACTCAACTCACACACCGTCCACAATATTTTGAGTTTATATAACAAAACAGGACATTCTGCTTCAAATGATACCAGTTCTGTCATGTAACATGCATTACCTAATTATAAATCAGATTATAACCCAGAAGGAAAATAGTATTTTGCCTTGTAAAATCTGTGTATTTGTACATGAGGGTAGGTTTGAAGACAAAATATGGAACGTAAAGTTGAATGACTTGAAATGGACAAACAACGTTGACGTGTCTGACAAAAGAGGGGTGGTGCATTCAAAATCCAATTGCCTTAAACAACTGCAGAAATTCCCCTGCCTGTCACAAGAGATTCAAGGTTTGTTTGTGAAGTTTTGAGGTCTATGCACAACCTCCTGTTTATATCAACACTTTCACTAAAAACAAAACCAGTTATACAGCTTACAGTTGAAATAACTACAACTGTGTCAATATAAAAATAAGATTTGTCAATGAATTATTCAACTATTTATTTAGTTAGTTTGTTAGTATCTTAATGAAAGCCACCTTTTTCAGCTCTGCCTGACATGGAGTGAGCAAAAAGTTGAGTAAGTCGATTCTAAAAGTACTTAGCAAAGATGAAGGTGGAAAAAAATAAAAGGGATTTTTTTTTTTTTTTAAATTGTATGTATACCTGGACTGGGGTCAAAATTACTGGTCAATTTTACTGGGCCACATAGGGCTCAGCTACATATGGTACAGACAAATATTTAAGTTGTTAAATTAAAGTTTGTGTAAAATTTAAATTTATTTTCTAACAATACAAATAGCATTGTGCAACACTGCTCACCCTCACACCCCCAGCTTCACTGGGACTGGTAACTCTTCTCTCAGCAGTTTCAGCAAGGGTTGGTCAGGACTGAATTGAAATTTGGGTCTGACCTCTGAATAGTATAAGCTTTTAGAGTTTGGCTTTCAGGCCTAGAAGTCACTGAGAAAATCCTCTATAGAGCTCCTTTTACTAGGAAGTTATATGCCCTGAAATGACAACTATTCATATCATGGCGCAGAGAGCATGAAGTGAACCCAGCTCACTGCCTAGTTCAGGGGTAGACAAGTTCTGTTTTAGAAAGCCACATACCTGCAAAGTTCAGCCTAACAACCTAATTAATGTATTTAGGATTACTAAGGCTACAGACAAGTGAGTTTTTTTTGGGTTTTTTTCACAGTTGGACCTGAACTCTGCAGGACTGCATCTCTCTAGGAGCAAACTTGCCTACCCCGGCCTAGTTGGTCCTATGAGGCACATGGTTTGCTTTCGCTTCTAGGGGACAGGGCCCACTCCATTTGGAGTCTCACATCTTCCAAAGCCCTTGCTAGGGCTGCACCCTTACAAGATGTTTGTGTTGTGACAGGATGATCCTCTTTGCATATATTCATCAGATCAGGCCCTCCTTATACGCAAAATACGCAAGCTGCGTAAGGCCCCTGAAAAACCAGGGTGCCCACTTGCTCTCAAAATTTAATTTTAGTTTAATTTTTGAATTTGTCCAGCAGTTATGAAAACATAAATGATCATTTCTTTTAATACGGTGCGCTGTCACCCTATCTACGTAAAAATCAGTCAAATCATGCAATGTGAATGTCGTACAGTCTTGCTCAAGACTAAGAAAAACGAGTTGAAAGCATATAGAATCTCAGAAGAGACACTGTTTCTCAAGCACTTTCCGCACGTGCAATTTCGAGACGGAGTGAAACACAGTCAAATGTGTTTCATTCATTCGTTCCTAACCACTCATACCCCACTCCACCGCAACACAACCTCCCACAACCCCACGACCTGAAACAACCCATCAAAATCAACATGACCCATCAAAATCAACACTGCATCAGGTTCCACAGTCTTAATGTGGATTGGACCCCAGGATCAAGAGTACTTCGGGGGTAATCGGAAGTACAGTCTGTGTTCAGTAACTGTCTGTGCCTACACACAGCCTTGCTCATGGAGAAGTTGAAATGGTTTCCTGAGAGAGGACGAGATGCTGCATCATGTTCCCCTTTCCTGGCTATGACTGTGCATCTTTTTCAGACAAACTAATGTGTTTGGTGTGCATTTCAGGCATCTGTTTATGGATTTAATGTTATGTTACGCCATGCCATGACATCCAAACATCTTGCCAATTGGATTAGTATATTTACAATAGATATGTGCTTCAGACACCAGTTCACTTGGAAGCATTCCCATAGCATCGAAAGCTGATGCAATATCTTGTTCCCCTTTACTTACTTTAGCTCTTAAAGATATTCAAAAAGGTAATGTGTTATGGTAACATTACAGGGAATAAAGAACAAAGATTTCCTCAACATGGGACTGGTACTAAAATATTGCCATCACAAGTCGCCAGGCATGACGAAAGTGTCTTTTGCTAGTTTCAGCCCAACACACGTCCTGCGCCACGATGTTTAACCCTCTGGGGCCTGAGGGTGTTTTGGGGGCCTAGAGAAGTTTTGACATGCCCTGATATTTGTGTTTTTTTCAGTTGCTTATAAACATATAGATGGCTAAAGTCTAATAGCACTGTAATCAGCACAAACTGGGCTTCAATAATATGTTAGCAGCATGTATGTACATGATTGTGTTTTTGACAAAGCAATGTTTATGCGTGGTTGGTGAAAAACCAAACACAGAAAACAATATATTGATTTAAATTTTCTAAGACACTTTTTGGGTATAAAGGGTATATGCGAGAAAGTGTCAACTATCATGAAGACAAAGGCCCGCATAATGAGCTGCATAATGAGCCTTTAAGGCAGGTGTGTGACAGAGAGGAGTTACACGAAAGAATGTGAGGACAAAATAAATTTTATATTTGTTGTTTGTAGTTTATTTAGAGTATATTTAACTATCACACAAATTAACTTTAGAAGTTATTAATAACACAGAAGACACAATCAGGGCAAAACTGTGCAAAAAAAATAAAATAAAGAAGAGTGCAAGATAAAAAAGGGTGTAAGGTTTGTAGAAGCCCACAAACCTACTCTCTCACATAGTACACGGAATTGAACACCTATACATCTTTGTGCCACTCTAGGAAACAGTTCTTTTTCATCTGAACACACAAGTGAACATCACATGCCTGGCATTTTCAAGGAGTGTCCTGCCTCTTACCATGCTTTGCTTTGCACAGCACACAGGTCCGGCGAACAGTATTGGCATCTGAGGCCTGCTCAGCTCTTGGAAAAGGATTCGCAGTCCTAAAAAAAGTGTTGTAAACAACTTTTTGAATTTATTAACACAGTGTTGTAAATACTATAATATATATACAGTACACTATATTTTATTATAGTATGGTTCAAAAACACTATATTATTTACTATAAATTACTATAGTGTTTTTTCATGTGGGATATAGGCATAACAAAAGTACAATTTCTATTAACCCATACAGGAAGATTTACTTATTGTGTCATCCCAACCACTGACAATGTTACCGTATAGGCATAATAAAAGTACAACTACTGTGCACTTATTTAGTATGATTTTCCAGGGAACTCAAAACACGACACTCGCGTGCCTTTCTTGTGCCAGATGCCGGTGATGCAGCCATAGTCCTAAACGAAAGTAGTCCTAAGCTTTCTGATACATTTACACCTCGGACGATCGCAAACGGCAATAGCCGGGTATAACGAATTTCAAACATTTACCACATCAGAGCTAAGTTGGTGAACAATTTCACCATTTGGAAAAATGTAGTCTAAACAATCCACAATAAAACGATATATATATATATATATATATATATATATATATATATATATATATATATATTATGCCACAAAACGCATTTCTGGGTTTGTCGGCCACTAAGGGTTAAATAGCAAATGCATTTGCGCCCATTTATGAGCTCATGGGCATGCTAGTCTGAAAATGTGGTGTTTTCAGGCGCATTGTTGGCGCGTTGCCATTTTGAGACAACTGAAATAGACTGTGCCATTGATCAACTAAAACCTGGTCCAAAGTCAATGGTGCATTAGTTATTAATTTTTTGTTATTTAAAGAGTGTGTTACTATAGGTGGTTCCACAGTGCGCATACACTCTGCTTACTACACACACAGGGACGCCCAGCAGCACACAAACATGCCAAATATTAAAAATTAAAGGATTACAATATAAAAGATTATTATTGTGTAGGCTACATAAATATAAAAATGCCTTAATGGATAGTTATTGCATGTATCAGAATTAGGCTACCTATTTGCTCATGCACAAGCAGCTTGTTTTCCTATCTGGAGCCGTGTTCTGTCTTTGCGCTCCGGGATGTAAATAACAAATCCGCCATGGTGCAAGCTCAACTGGTTCTTAAAGGGAATGGGAGATGAGACTCTGATTGGTTTATTGCACGTTATGCCCAAAACACACCCATTACTCATTAAGAGAATAGGGACAACCCTTTTAGACCATGCGGCAGGCATGCAGACCGTTTTTCCCATTGTTAAACTAGTAAAAGTGGATTTGGACACGCCTTAAGTGCACCTGCGCTGAGCGCTTTAGACCTTGCACTTAGATCGTTAAAATAGGGCCCTCAGTCTCTGTCACCTCTCTTCACAGACACGTAAATAAAATGACCCTTTAACCCACAAGAAAAATTAAATCTAAAACACCATAAACCACTTTCTCACAAAACAATGGCTCTTCTTGAGCGCTGGGTTGCAGCAGCAGGCCTCCAACGAGCCGCAACGTCGTATGCAGCCGGGCCTACAGCTCTTGTAAAAGACGCTGGCGCAAGGCTGCCTCCACTAGCGGCACAAGCCGTGTTGCAGATAAATTTTTAGGTTAAAGTCAATAAAAGGCAGATCGTTTGTCGCTGAAAGTTGTTAAACGACGTTGTGACAAAAGGATGTTTATGTCATTTTGTAACCATGTTGCAAACGGCGTAGAATACACAAATTACTCAGATTTTCTGAATTTTGCTAGCATTTTTACCTATATTTTAAATTACACATTTCACTCAAATAAACGGATGAAAAAGATCCATTTTCGAGAAAATAAGTTCAACTATTTACCTAAATGATTAACGATTTAAGGCACAAACTAACAACTAAGGTTTATCATAAAGGAAACAATTATTATTGAACAAGTGCAACTAGCAATCTAATTCACATGTGACGTGAGTACTACTAGGCACCTCTCTCAAAGTCTCTAGTCGACGTGCCGTTTGGTCAATACTTTGGCTGCCACCGCATGCAGCACAGGCAGCACAGGCCCACACATATATGTCTTTTTTGACATATATGTCAAAAAACATGGCCGATTCACACGGAATTAAGATCACAGACAGCCTCCACAATTATTACATATGACTGGAGGTCACCAGGTAATACTAATCCCATGCGAATAGGGCTATATTCTACATTTTGCATTCTGTTCTTTTTCTATAGATTTCAAGTATTTATTATTATTATTATTATTATTATTATTATTATTATTATTATCATCATCATTATTATAATTATTTATTCTTACAGTTACTGCGTTTCTGGTCTCAGATTGTAGCTTTTTACTACTTACAGTTTATAAATGTGTGAATTTCTACCATGATGGTTATTTTCCATACACTGAATGTTGTAACAAAAATAATAAACAAATGACTATAAAAACCAAAAAACCCCATTCCTGCTCTAGACTGCAAAGGTTACGCTATGGGTCTGTCATGTGATGAATGAATAACTCGATAAACCCGAAGACCCGAGAGATGAACTAATCAATTGTCTTTCCGGCTCAAGACTGCATTGGTTAAGTTTATGGGGCTATCACGTGATGAAAGAATGACTCAAACCGGAGGACTGGTCAGATAAGAGGTGAGGGGAGCTATTCATAGACTGAAGAACCAGGTAAACAATGAATTAATCTTTTCTGTTTCTTATAGCATTATAGTTTTGTATTGTTTGTAGTGTGATCAACGTTTGCAAGTACTAGTAGACGTTACGGAAAATTATATGTAACATTTTAATTATACTTTGATAAAATGAACGAAATTAATGAAATGACTCGAAAAAAGATTTGTTCATTTTGCTGAACGAGACTCAAAGGTCCGAGTCGGTAAAATGATCCGAACTTCCCATCACTACAGTAAAAGTTAATGCTCTATTGTGTTGGAAATATGCCCTACACCAAACCGAACCTTAAACCTACCCGATAGTGTTAACAGATGCAAAACTGATCGCATTTATTGATGCCATTTTAACTTTCTTATATGCAGATTTGAACTGCTTTGTTGAACCGGAGCTCCTCACCTCTGAAGTCTCCTTACTCCATGAGCTACCGAACAAACCTACCGTCTATGAAAACCATAGACTGTATAAAAACATGGATGTAGTGTCCGTGATGTCACCCGTAGATTCCTGAAGAGCGTTTTTGAAGCTCAAAATGGACGGAGCCGGCCATTGCCATCTTGGCAGCGCGTCACCGCACGTCACTCCCGGATAATCGAAAATTGGCGAAAAGGCGGGAGCTGGTTGCTGAAGCCATGCCCACTTAGCTTGACAGCAGTGTCAGCAGTGGCTATCTACCTGTAACTCAAGTGGCCACGCCCTTAATTATGCATAACTTTAAGGCTGAATATAATATAAACAGAAGAGTTATAAAAAAAAAAATCACCCCCTCACAGTTGTCATGAAGGGCAAAATTTTTGAACCAGGCTGTAAACATGTTTCTTTCTGCTGTAAAGTTGGCCATTTTAACATGGGGAGTCTATGGGATTGACTCTCTTTTGCAGCCAGCCTCTAGTGGCCAGTTGACGAATTACAGTTTAAGTCACTTCCTTGTTTGCTTCAGGAGAGAGAGCGGGAGGTTCTATGAAAACACAGATATGAAGCTGGATATGTGCGATGCTTACAGATTTTCAATTCTCCCAGCATATTAATATTGTTTTGAAGTCATAACATGATATTCTTCAAGTAATTGTGTGAAAATTACGCTTTATCAAGTGACACTGTAAATTTGTGTGAAAAGGAATAAAAGGTGTCTGAGTTTTACTGCCTCTAGTGTTCATTTATTTTGGAAACTGCACACAACATGCTTAGTAATCACTCCTCTCTCGAATAATCTGCGCATAGTTTTACAACTTGCGTGTTTTCTAGTGATGTTACGTTCAACATGGAAGCTCCAAAGCTTGTATCAGAAAAAAAAAAACACATATCACATTGAAGCACTGTATAGGAGGCGGAGCTTGATTCGTTTTGCCAAAAGCATGTGATCTATGACGTCTGAAGCTTCATTCACCTTAAAACCACGTGCCTGCTTCAGTATCTGGTTCGAACAGGTTGTGGCTAGAAGGGATACAGCAAAAACTGGAAGATAACAATAAATTGAAATTTCTACCTCTACCTCTACCTTCTATAGAATTTTCTATTAGATTTTGTTTTATTAATGTCTACACCTACCCCAACCCTAAACCTACCCCTTACAATAATGCAAAAAAAGTCATTATTGCTGTACAGTGCGAGAAAAATTACACTGACTATATTGCTGTGTACATGTCCAGTAGTTTTTGCTGTATGCCATCTAGCCTTAACTGTTCAAACAAAGTGAACCTCAGCACTTACATCCTTTACATTATATTACATTATAAGGCGTTAGCATTTTTTAAAATCATTATTTATTTATTGAGCTCAAATGAACTTTGCCCATGAAAACATAGAAAGATCACAGATTTAATTTCAGAATTTATGTTTTATGTTACTTATTTTAGTTCCAGTACACCGACACAACTGAATAACTTTGACAATGACCATTATTTATATACAATAAAATAAAACAAAGAATTGGATGTAGAACCAGATATGAAACCAGCAGCTGAAATGGAACAATGCACTTTGGAAGGTGTTAGTAATTTTACTAATAGATGGCCACAACATGAACCGTGTTGAAAAGCTTAGAGTAATGAACCTTTTTCCGATACAATTGTGATGAAAGCTTCACTGGTTCAGAATGCTTCTCTTCGCAATCTCTAATGTTTTCTAGGGTAGATGTAAAACTGACGATACAATAATGCACAGAAATAAGAAATGCAGACCGTTCACTTATCTAGCTGTTGAGTTTCAGAGGAACTCTGAAAGCATGCTGCCAAAAGCTGAAGTGAATGCTAACCAGCCATTTAAATGTAAAGCAGTAAGTTCATTGGCTGGGTATGCAACATGAATCAATCAGCTTGTGCATTTAACGCTGTGAATATCATCAGTTACGTTAAGAACCCATCAGCCTGTGCCATCTAGAGTTTCATGAAAGAACTTGGCATTTGTCCACAAGATTCCTGTCTGCTTCTCAACAAGAAAAAGCTAACATCATTATAGGGTGAAAAAAAAAAATATCACCAATTGAAAATGGAAGATTACAAAGAAAATATGACCAGCAAAACAATGAGAAAGCAACTGGGATACCATTTCACAGAATATCAGGGCAAGTGCAATAAAAAAGTCATTGTATCATTTGTCCATTTAAGCATATATTAAAATAAATCAAGTTTTTGGACAGAAAATTATTTCCATTAAATGTGTAATAATGAGCATAAAATGTCAATGTTTTGTCGAATGCTAAGTTGTTTTTATTTGCTGCTCTAGAACTTGCAGTCATCCTTGATAAGGAGCCAGATGCTCTGTTCAGAGCTAGCTCAGCTTTACAAAGGCATATCATGAAATATTTAAATTTCTAGTTAACTAGTTCATTGAAAGGAAAATATTTGTCAAGGCAGGTTGCAATAAGAAAGTCGTGTCATTTGTACATTTGAACATATATTCAAGTAAATTAATGAATTAATTTTAAAAGATATTTATTTATTATTTGTTAATCATCTTCCTAAAACGTGTCTTAATGGGTGCACTATGCAAATGTTGTGCAGCAAGCTAAGTTGTTTTTAATATCTTTTTTAGGCCTTGCAATCATTCTTGATACGAAGAAAGATGCTCTTTTGCTAACTTAGCTTTTTAATTGATATAACCATTTTATTGAAGTGAATTTAACAGTATATGTTTCTGCCCTCTTCTTTTGCCACAGTATTTGAGACTTCCAACATCTCTGAGACTCACATCGCCTCTCAGACTGGCACTTTTTCTGAAACTGAGACCACCTGTTCTCAATGGCAGAGAATTCTTGCAGCAGTGAAGTGCACAGGAAGTGAAATGTTGAAAGCAATGTACTGCCTCTGAGACTACCATTGCCTGTCTAATGGGACTCTCTCTGGGACTCTCTCTGGGACTCTATCTGAGACTGTCTCGGAAACAGCCAGTGCATGTGTTACTGCTAATGCCTGTAATTTCTATGAGACTTCCACTTTTTTGAACTGACATGCCTCTGAGATTGCCAGTATACTGCAAAAATCTGCAAGATTGTCTACGCAACTAATTTTGCACAGTTGGCTTGAAGATTTCTGTCTGGTTCTCAACAAAGCTGAACCCATGTCGATAAACGATAGCACAGCTTTGTGGCAGTCTTGTTTTTTGAAAAATTGTTTGTTCACACAATAAATATTGAAATGATTTGTTGTTTACTTCATACTTGGTTAACACTGCCATAGTTTTCAATATGTAATAGTTAATTTTCATATGAATTTGTAAAGTTTGATAAAAAGTTTGGGTCAAGGGTAAAAACAATCAAATCTATCCATCTCTTTCCCGTAAGACTAGGCGTGGCCATTTGTAAATTTTATCGGCCTGGCTTCCAGTCTCATACGCATCCAGCTATTTTTAGCTATACAAAACAGCTAATTTTGCTGCATGATATTGCAAATTAGTGTGTCTTCCCATATTATTGTAATGTATGATCTTAATTATGAGCACACTGGTTTGTAGTGCTAACAGTTTTACCATTTACTGAACGTTGTTATTCTTCTCATTATTTCCCAATAGTGGATAATGAACCAGAAGTCTCACCCAGGCTTACTTCCGCATTGAAGAAAAAAGTGGATACATAAAAAATGGCAAAAAATAAATGATAAACCCATGGCAAATGTTTTAATAAGGCAGTTTTATTGTGATCTTCATATAACATAAAATGTTTATCGGTTGTTTTAATTCAAATAAACTTCAACACTTGATTAGGAATAAAAAATTTGATTCCAGTCTTCTTAGTGTTTAATTAATTGATCAGTAAATTATTAACC
This sequence comes from Cyprinus carpio, assembly GCF_018340385.1. NCBI lineage: Eukaryota > Metazoa > Chordata > Actinopteri > Cypriniformes > Cyprinidae > Cyprinus > Cyprinus carpio. The sequence goes on from NC_056612.1 coordinate 6,343,044, forward strand.
AGAAATCATTCTAATAAAGCTGACAGCTCAAAAAAAAAAAAAAAAACCAAAATTTCATCCATCATAAAGAGCTCAAGAAAAACATGCTACTTGTTAACTAGCGTTTTCCTCACATACACACATAATGTGCAGCCTGTGAGATATTTCTGACTTTATGAAGTGGAATTGTAGTAGACAGCCCAATGAGCCCCAATGGAGCTGAGGGCAAATCCATTCTGACGACCGCTGATGAAACGTAGTTCACTTCCATCGTGGGTTGGGGTAGAAGTTGAATGAAATTCCGTAAGGCTGCCCCACTTTAAAAGAGCGCCCCCTCGTTAGTGACAAACATAAGCTCACTGATGTAACCAGAATAATACTTTCCTGAGATCTGAAACAAAATGTTCATTGTTGAAGAGTGTGTCATCTCCTTTTCATTGCCATAAGCGTTCACACCAACCAGTTCTGTCCAGTTACTGTTATATTGCAGCTGGATCCTAAACAGATAAAGTATGTGCCATTACTTTTAAATAATTCAGAGCTAAATATCATACAACTAGATCATTAAAAAACAATACAGAATATGAAACATAAAATAGAATACTAAATATGCTGTATGAAATATAAAGTGTATAATTTGTGGCAAAATGGTTTTATGTGAGGTAACAAGTATAATAATTACAACAGATCAGGTTCTTATGGACTTGATAAGATGTTATCCAGTGCGTGACTATCTAGTGTTGTTTGGGGAAACCTACCCATTGAGGTAGTTGTTGGAGTAGTATCCATAGTTTGGATATTCATAAACTCTGACTCCAGTGATGCGACCCTCGTGTGCAGTGGAAAATTCAGTTCCACTGCCATCCCCAGTAGCAGGGGAGTATGAGTAAAAATCAGGTAAAGCTAAAAAAGTAATAGATTATCACCTGTAACTGATCAGCCGTGTTTTTTTTTTTTGTTTTTTTTAATTGAAACCTTTATTTTGACTGTTTTATTTATACAACTCAAAAATCCATTGTTATGCTACTTTTAATGCCTAATTCTAACAGTGTGGTACAAAATAACAGTAAGCACTTGATGAATAATCAGTTAGTCAGTGCTGATTTATTTATTGCACCGTATTTGTATTGATCTTAGCAGTTAGTAATACTCATGCATGGTCATGCTCATGGCACAAAGGACAGAGAGTACCAGAGAATGACGCAGCATTTTGGATTGTTATCTGTCCACTGCTATCTGAGAATCTAGATGGAAAATTGTAATTGCTATTTTTAAGACATCAAATAGTGCTGACTTATAATTTGATTTTAAAAATAAACAAATCTATTTTTACTGTATTCACAAATACATAAATACATGTATAGATAATAAATAAACTATTTATATTATTTATTCATGATGTAGAGTATTGTATTGTTAATTGTTATATGATGCCATTACATAGTGAGCCTGAGAGGGTGTTCCTTGAGTAGGATGGTTAAAACAAGCCTTCATTTATACTCTCTTGCTGGTCCAGCCTCTTCTTTTCAGTCATTTAGATGAGGAATGTTTTGGAACATTTTTGAAGCTTATTTTTCAAAAGAGTATTACTGGAAGGAAAACATTTTAAGAAGGAATTTCCTCGTTGTTTGTATCATAAGTCAGCTGACACTTTTCAGGAATAAATAACTGAATGAATACTAATATCAGATAATTATCAGAACTAGTCTTATATGATGTAAAAGGATATTTTTCCAGTAATCCTTTGCAAGTAAAATATTTTGTGTTCTATTTTTTTTTTTTTTTAAACTGAGCATTACAAAACTTTACAGGTGATTAAAAACTAAGAAAATAATTATGACAAGTCTAAGCTGATCAGATGTGCTGATCAAAACTCTATTTTTATCAAAATATTAAAATGAATATATTTTTTTCTTAATCATAATAGCATTATTAACCACTCCCCCAGCTCCATCCCATTTTATTTTAAGCATTTGTTTAAAAAGCTAAAATATTTAAAATAATTCATATAAAATAAAGTTTATATAATTTTTTTTTTGAAAAAATACTGAAGAAACACATTAAACATGGTGAAAATAATAATTTTTAATCAGTATGTGTGTATATGTTAGTCATTTTCTCAGTAATACTCAACTCACACACCGTCCACAATATTTTGAGCTTATATAACAAAACAGGACATTCTGCTTCAAATGATACCAGTTCTGTCATGTAACATGCATTACCTGATTACAAATCAGATTATAACCCAGAAGGAAAATAGTATTTTGCCCTGTAAAATCTGTGTATTTGTACATGAGGGTAGGTTTGAAGACAAAATATGGAATGTAAAGTTGAATGACTTGAAATGGACTGACAAAAGAGGGGTGGTGCATTCAAAATCCAATTGTCTTAAACAACTACAGAAATTCCCCTGCCTGTCACAAGAGATTCAAGGTTTGTTTGTGTTTTGAGGTCTATGCACAACCTCTTATTTATATCAACACTTTCACTAAAAAAAAAAAAACAGTTATACAGCTTACATTTGAAATAACTACAACTGTGTCAATATAAAAATAAGATCTGTGAATGAATTATTCAACTATTTATTTAGTTGGTTTGTAAGTATCTTAATGAAAGCCACCTTTTTCAGCTCTGAGAGCTCCTTCTACTAGGAAGTTATATGCCCTGAAATGACAACTATTCATATCATGGTGCAGAGAGCATGAAGTGAACCCAGCTCACAGCCTAGTTCAGGTAGGGCTGCACGATTATGACAAAAATCATAATTGTCGATTATTCCTTTGAAATTGTAATTGCGATTATTAATTACGATTATCACAATTTACATTGGATGATGTTTATACCATTGTTTGATGCAGCTGCATGCTGTATTATTATATGAAAATAAACAAGCTGAAAACACTCTAACTGAAAAACCTTTAGTGCTTTTCTATAGTGTTAAGGCTCAAATGTCAACTAAACATCGGATTGATTTCTTCTTTAAATTATAAAAAAGTAAAAATATGAATGGTATTATAATATTATACTAAAACTAAAATCAAAATAATGGGGAAAACCCATAAGATAACATGTAAAGGTATCTTAAGCACACAGAATAACATAAGTGGACTTTGAACGATTAATTGCCACTTTGAACGATTACATAATTGTGGCATCCATAATTGTAATCGCAATTAGAAATTTGATTAATTGTGCAGCCCTGAGTTCAGGGGAAGGCAAGTTCTGTTTTAGAAAGCCACATACCTGCAGAGTTCAGCTCCAACCCTAGTCAGACACACCTGAACAACCTAATTAATGTCTTTAGGATTACAAAGGCTACAGACAAGTGAGTTTTTTTTTCCCACAGTTGGACCTGAACTCTGCAGGACTGCAGCTCTCTAGGAGCAAACTTGCCTACCCCGGCCTAGTTGGTCCTATGAGGCACATGGTTTGCTTTCTGCTTCTAGGGTACAGGGCCCACTCCATTTGGAGTCTCGCATCTTCCAAAGCCCTTGCTAGGGCTGCACCCTTACAAGATGTTTTGACAGAATGATCCTCTTTGCATATATTCATCAGATTAGGCCCTCCCTATATGCAAAATACGCAAGCTGTGTAAGGCCCCTGAAAAACCAGGTGCCCACTTGCTCTCAAAATTTAATTTTAGTTTAATTTTTTTATTTGGCCAGCAGTTATGAAAACATAAATGATAATTTCTTTTAATGCGGTGCGCTGTCACCCTATCTACATAAAAATCAGTCAAATCATGTAATATGAATGTCGTACAGACTTGCTCAAGACTAAAAAAATGAGTTGAAAGGGTACTGAGTCTCAGAAGAGACACTGTTTCTCAAGCACTTTCCGCAAGTGCAATTCGAGACGGAGTGAAACACAGTCAAATGTGTTTCATTCATTCGTTCCTAACCACTCATACCCCACTCCACCGCAACACAACCTCCCCCCTCCCCCCGGCTTACACAGTTTTGCGTAGGGCCCCCACAGGGGAGTATACAAAACTGCATCAGTTTCCACAGTCTTAATGTGGATTGGACCCCAGGATCAAGAGTACTTCGGGGGTAACTGGAAGTACAGTCTGTGTTCAGTAACTGTCTGTGCCTTCCCACAGCCTTGCTCATGGAGAAGTTGAAATGGTTTCCTGAGAGAGGACAATATGCTGTATCACGTTGCCCTTCCCTGGCTATGCCTGTGCATCTTTTTCAGACAAACTAATGGTGTTTGGTGTGCATTTTAGGCAGCTGTTTATGGATTTAATGTTATGTTACACCACGCCATGACATCCAAACATCTTGCCAATTGGATTAGTATATTTACAATAGATATGTGCTTCAGACACCAGTTCACTTGGAAGCATTCCCATAGCTGATGCAATATCGTGTTCCCCTTTACTTAGTTTAGCTCTTAAAGCTATTCAAAAAGGTAATGTGTTATGGTAACATTATAAGGAATAAAGAACAAAGATTTCCTCAGCTATGAGGAAATCTTTCACTTCTCCACAGTGCTTGACTTGTATTTCTAGACTTTCAAGTACCTTTCTTGTAATTGTTGGTTGACTTTCATCATAAAGAAAATAATATACACTTGAATGCTTGTGCATTCCATCAGGGTAGTAGGAGTCACGCACTGAGGGCTAAATGCTCTTGTATCTTGAAAGAAACAAGAGTTCCTCAACATGGGACTGGTACTAAAATATTGTCATCGCAAGTCGGCAGGTGCGACGCAAGTGTTTTTTGCTAGTTTCAGCCCGCCAAACATCGCGCCATGATATTTAAATAGCAAATGCATTTGCGCCCATTTGTGAGCTCATGGGCCTGCTGGTTTTCAGGCGCATTGTTGGCGCGTTGCTATTTTGAGACAACTGAAATAGACTGCGGCATTGACAAACTAAAACCTGGTCTAAAGTCAACGGCGCAGTATTTTTTTATTTTTTGTTATTTAAAGAGCGTGTTACTATAGTTGGTTTCCACATTGTGCATACACTCTGCTTACTACACACACAGGGACGCCCAGCAGCACACAAACATGCCAAATATTAAAAATTAAAGGATTACAATATAAGAGAAAGTGATGTGACATACACCCAAGTATGGTGACCCTTACTCAGAATTTGTGCTCTGCATTCAACCCATCCAAAGTGCACACACACAGCAGTGAACACACACACACCCGTAGCAGTGGGCAGCCATATATGCTGCGGCGCCCGGAGCAGTTGGGGGTTCAGTGCCTTACTCAAGGGCACCTCAGTCATGGTATTGCCGGCCCGAGACTTGAACCCACAAACCTTAGGGTTAGGAGTTGAACTCTCCCTTCATCATAATGGATAGTCATTGCATGTATCAGAATTAGGCTACCTATTTGCTCACGCACAAGCAGCTCTGTTTCCTCTCTGGAGACGTGTTGTCTTAGCGCTTGCAAATTCCGCCATGTAAATAGCAAATCCGCCATGGTGCAAGCTCATCTGGTTCTTAAAGGGAATTAGAGATGAGACTCTGATTGGTTTATTGCACATTATGCCCAAAACAACCCTTTAGACCATGCGGCAGGCATGCAGACCGTTTTTCCCGTTGTTAAACTAGCAAAAGTGGATTTAGACATGCCTTAAGTGCGCCGATCGCTTTAGACCTTGCACTTAGATCTTTAAAATAGGGCCCTCAGCCTCTGTCACCTCTCTTCACAGACACGTAAATAAAATGACCTGAATCTCCGTGAATACTTACCTCAAAGACATAAGTAATATATGTATAGAAAACTTGAAATTTCTACTTTTAAATGAAGTAAGTCATGTCCAAAACAAATATTTCCCTGTTAAAAAATAATCCATGTGAAACAAACAGGATGTCCAGTTTTTCCTGTCTCAACTCATTGGGCCCTATTTTAACGATCTAAGAGCAAGGTCTAAAGTGCCACGGCACAGGTGCTCTTAGGGCGTGTCCGAATCCACTTTTGCTAGTTTAACGACAGGAAAAAAATGGTTGGTGCGCCCGGCGCATGGTTTTAAAAGGGTTGTCCCTATTTTCTAAATGAAGTTTTATTAACAAGGTTCGGGAGGATCACGTCAGATACTTAGCCTAATTAACACAGGTGGAGCGCACTCAAGTTAATCAACACCATGGTATAAATACAGCTGACTTACGGTCTATCCATTGACAGTTTATTAGCATTCGGTTTGCACTTTTTGCCATTATATCCCAGACTCAGCTTCTCCCATCTAAAAGACGAGACCTATACTGGGGATTTTTCGGTTCTCCGGCAAATCTGTCAGCCCCAGGATTGCTCCTTCTCCGCCAGACACCGCTTCCGAGCTCCAGGCTTCATCGCGGCTGCTGCTCTCTGCTCGACTAGCCACACGCTATCCACGACACCGAGGCTTAACCTTCCCTCTACCAGCGTCACTTCCAGTTTTTCCCTGGCATTCTCCTATCTTTCGGCTGTACCTACAACTCCTCCAATCAGAAAGTGAACCGTATTTAAGCCTGAGGCAGATGCTAATTAATTCCGACACACAGTCCTCACAAAGGGTAAACAAAGCGGATCTGTACGATCGAAAGTTATTCGTCTCCCAGCAATCAGCCTAAATCCACTCCAGCAGGGCGGCCAATATTTCGAGTGTAGCTCACAAGGCCCCAAACTCCCCTCGATCGACACCACCATTGTCCTGTGGCACACAAGACACGGCTCTCCTTGAGCGCTGGGTTGCAGCGGCAGGCCTCCAACGAGCCTGGGCCGCACACCAGATCTAACCACAGCAAAGCCTCACTCACTTCCCGCTTTGGCTCAACCTTTTAAAAAGATCTATTTGAGAAAAATAGATTACCTACCTATGTACCTAAATGATTAACGATTTTAGGCACAAACTAACAACTAAGGTTTATCATAAAGGAAACAATTATTATTGAACATGTGCAACTAGCAATCTAATTCACATGTGACGTGAGTACTACTAGGCACCTCTCTCAAAGTCTCTAGTCGACATGCCGTTTGGCTAGCTTTTCAATACTTTGGCTGCCACCGCATGCAGCACAGGCCCATACTTCTCTGTCTTTTTTCCTCCCGCTACTAATAACCCCTTTTTTCCATTTCAGTGACCTCCAGCTCCCATAGCAGACATTAGCGTGAAGCTGCCTCCACTCGCAACAGACAGCACATCTCTTTCTTTTCCTCCATTTTTCTCTTACACTTCTCTATTTCCCACCTCAAGCCCCAGAGGCCAATATTAAGTGTAAAGGCTGCCTCCCCTGACAATTGCAGCTCCTGCTCCTCTCCCTCAAAGCTCTCTACTTCATTTAAAATCACAATATTCTATTTTCCTAGCAATAACACTGCCCGTTCCACCAAATGCTGTTGCCTCGGAGCCATCTCCAGTGGTTCACAACATATGAGCACAAATCCTGGCAGGTGCGGACATAGACCCCTTATCTAAGGCTGTCACTAACGATTTTACAATATAACATAAAAATCTGTGGATAATTCTGTTGATTAATCAGATAATTATAATTTATATTTATGGTAGGAAAAATATGCCTAATCAAACAATAGCCTTTAAAATTACCTAAAATAGCAATTAGGCCATAATAATTGGTTCAAATAAAGTATCAAAAGCAGTTTTAAAAAAAACTTAACATAATGTATTATAAACAATATAATGTACATACACATTATATCAAAAGCCTACAAAGGGCACCAACAGCCCGACAATAGTTTCTACGTCACTGTGCTATCTAATCGTTGTTTGGCTTAACAACATTTAATTCAAATGTACACTTAATCTTTAATATTTGGAAAAAAAAATTACAACAAAAATGCTACAGCAATCATAAATGGCTTGAATGTGGACAACAAAAGTTGCCATTTTTCTGAGTTTTTTTGTTTCCATTACGTTCAGCCATTTCACTGAAATAATCTGTTCAGTTTTCCGCCATAGGCGGCGTGAATTAAACAAGGGTTCATGATCAACCCTTTCGATGCCCCCGCCTTCTCAGTTTTGCACTAGGAAAATTCTGGGGTAAGAAAGACCTATTGATCTGTCAGCACCGCATAACTCTTTGTTTTCAAAAATAATCTCCTCGATTGCTCTTGATGAAATCTCTCTCTCGATAGTAGGATATTGATCATGCAGTCAGTATAAAAAAATCAAAAAAATTCATGGGTCTTAGCATTTGGCTGGAAAAAGTCGACATCACCTCAGCTTTTAAAGCTATATCTATCCATCCAGATCCATGACACTTATTTGGGGTACACTGGCACAGGAAATTCTATTTTTTCACATGCTTAACTTTCGAATGCAAAGCAGCACCAAGATTTTCTGACTTGTTATCAGAAGCAGTTTATTGGATTTGTCAAACAATTATGCGAAGTAATCCTCATAGCATCTACCCTTTTAGACAACTCAAATTGTTCTGAGTATTGAACTCCCTGTTGTCTCTCAGATCTGTTGCATTTTTATACTCCCTCTAGAAGTCTAAGATCCAGTGATCAGAATCTCCTTTTAGTTTCTCAGTCCAGATTTTTTCTGTGGTTGGGCCTTGGTTATGGAACAATCTGCCGCTTGAGATTAGAGTGGCACCTTCCCTATCCATTTTTAAGGCAATTTTAAAACTAAATATCTATATGGGATATATATACTAATATCCCATTCTTATTACATTTCATTATGGTTTTGATTATTACTTTGTCTTCAGAATGTTTATCTGTCATTGCTTTTGGTTTTAAATTCATGTGTTTTATTATTTCTGTTTTATGTTTATGGTTTGATTTTAATGTACAGCTTGTCTTGTTGCTGTTTTTACAGTCAATCTGCTTTATAAATAAATGGACTTGAACTTGAAAATAATAAAGTTATAATTACATAATTTTTCTTCATTTTTTTTTAGGCTATAAACATTTAAATGTTAAATGTCATAAAACTTTATGGATTTATTCAAACATAAATTAAACATAAAGAACAGTAAAAATTAAAATGAAGATGTTATATGGTGCATATATTTACCAACATGCCCCTCTCTACAGTTTATTTTTCTAGCTGACTAATGAGTTTATGGTCACCGAACATGTTTTTCTGAGGTAAATGTTACGTGACATTGTTTACAAGCCGTTATATTGACGTCTTTGTGCTGCTGCTGAAACACTGATTAAGCGATTACATGATACAGATTGTGAAGTGGTACTCCTTTTAACTTACCGTTGGACGTTTAGTCATGTTTATTTTGTGCTGAAACTGGTATTAATGTGTAGGAGATGATCAGTTCACGTGTGCCTCGCGCTGCTGCATCTGTTGAACTGAGGCGCTACATCGAGCTGTCACTCAGATTAAACAGCGCCAAAAACGGCGTGTATTGTTTGTATACTGCAATACAAAGGACAGAATTTAAAATCTGAGACTTTGTTTCATATTAAAAGTACCAAAGAACAAAACTTATTGCGATATATTGGATATTGCCCTTCAATGTTCCGTCTGTACACAGGTTATAATAATCGATTCTTGGATTTAAGAATCGATATCGTTCTGTGAAAATGAGAATCAATATTTTTAACCCAGCCCTTATATGCACCTTCTGTGAAAATTAATTTCTATCTATCTATCTATCTATCTATCTATCTATCTATCTATCTATCTATCTATCTATCTATCTATCTATCTATCTACTTCCCAGTTCACTTTACTGTTCTAAGTTGTATTCTCACATACATGAACTAGATAAACCCAGCCTAGTCTCATAAAAATATGTACCTCTGTGCACTTTTTGTGCGACACCATTTTTACGTACCTTACTGCACGTTTAGCGAGAAGGGTCTGTCTGCAGAGTCAGACTGCAAGAGAGCGGCGTAACTTGAAGTTGTCCAAATCACACAGAACCACGCGAGAAGTCAAAACGAGATGTTGTCGGGCTGCGTGCGAAACTGCATACTCTCTTTCAATAAGTACTAACTTAACGAGCGCCAAAAGAGTACATAATCTACAGCCTGGAATGCGTATGTATGAATCACCCGCTATGTTGACGTTATCATGTGACCTACGGCTACGAAGTTAAAACAAGCACAACAATTTAAAAGATATGTATACTGCAATACAAAGGACAGAATTTAAAATCTGAGACTTTGTTTCATATTAAAAGTACCAAAGAACAAAACTTATTGCGATATATTGGATATTGCCCTTCAATGTTCCGTCTGTACACAGGTTATAATAATCGATTCTTGGATTTAAGAATCGATATCGTTCTGTGAAAATGAGAATCAATATTTTTAACCCAGCCCTTATATGCACCTTCTGTGAAAATTAATTTCTATCTATCTATCTATCTATCTATCTATCTATCTATCTATCTATCTATCTATCTATCTATCTATCTATCTATCTATCTACTTCCCAGTTCACTTTACTGTTCTAAGTTGTATTCTCACATACATGAACTAGATAAACCCAGCCTAGTCTCATAAAAATATGTACCTCTGTGCACTTTTTGTGCGACACCATTTTTACCCACCTAACCACACGTATATCGAGAAGGCGTAACTTGAAGTTTAACAAATCAAAAAAACGGCGTAACTTGAAGTTGTCCAAATCACACAGAACCACGCGAGAAGTCAAAACGAGATGTTGTCGGGCTGCGTGCGAAACTGCATACTCTCTTTCAATAAGTACTAACTTAACGAGCGCCAAAAGAGTACATACTCTACAGCCTGAATGCGTATGTATGAATCACCCGCTATGTTGACGTTATCATGTGACCTACGGCTACGAAGTTAAAACAAGCACAACAATTTAAAAGATATGAGTGACAGGTTTAATTAATCTATTTGTAAGTATCTTAAAACTGATGAAACTTGCCCATGTTGTGGTGTTGTTGAAGAAACAGCTGCCTTTTTATTTTGTGATTGAAGTATAGCCAATACATTTTGGGTTGATTTAAGTTCTTATATTTTTAACTCCATTAATGTGATCAAGTTTTATCCTTAAAGCATTTTTTATTTATTTTTTTTTTATTTTTTTTTTATTACGAATACCCAAAATCGTCATCTCTTGAATATTTTGTTAATTATTTAATGTACAAAATGTTTCATCCACAAACAAAAGTGGCTTGAATCTCCTTTGATTTCTTCTTTTTCTTATTGAATATAACGCTCTTGTTTCATCCCCTCAGGCTTCTAAAAAAGGCATCATAAATTATTCAAAGATATTTAACATTGTCACTGTGTATATTATCTCATGAACACATGACATTTTTGTTTACTGTTTTACTATGATTGTTCATTGTTAGATACAACCATCTTACCCTTTTCTTTTATGTAATTATAAGTTCAGCAATAATAATAAAAAAGAGGGACAGGTGTGCTAACACCTCAAAGCATCACTAACTCAACAATAGTACGGTTTCCCTCAGCATTTGCAATATTTGTAATATCTGCACAAAGAAAACATCGATCAGCTGCTAGAAGATCTTGACTTTGGAGAAGACTGTTGATTTTTATACTCAAAAAATGTCAGTATTACTACTTAAAAATTAAGATTACCCCAGAATGAATTGCATCGTTTGCTCACCACAACACTTAGATGCAATAATAATGATAAATGCCAACCAATAATTATATTACTTTTTTTTCTTAAAATGACATTTTAGTAAAAACAAGCAAAATGTAATTTTTGTCATGACATAGCTATACGTGAATATCCACTATAGTTGAACAAATGTAGTCAATGTGAATACATCAATTTTCAGTCAAGCAATTAATACATGAATTAGTAAAATATTTATATTTTATTTACTGACAATAAGAAACATGAATAAAAGAGTAAAGGAATGAATAAAAGAAAGCATCACAATAAATACATACATATACAAGTCAACAACAGATGAAACAAAGCTTCATTCAAACTTATTGTTCTAACAATCATGTATTTACAGATGGTGAACCCCACATCTTCCTGCAATCTCAACACAGCTGTGCCAATTCTGTAGTTGCGCTGTGCTTCACAATCTCACTCTTCTCAATGGGGAAATCGTTGAGCAAGAGGATGAGGAAAACCATGATGATGGCATTCTGAACCACACAACCTTGAAGTCGGAGCAGGGAAGATGTGCGGGACAATCTGCCTGCCACTGTGTCTGCTCCAAACATTTGTGTGTCTGCTCTCCATGAGCACGACTACCTGTAAAACATTTTACAATTCATGTTGTCAGCGTTCCATTTATTGCCAAATTTCATTTCATGTTTACAATTACATGCATTTTTTTGTTGTTGTTGTTGTTGTTGTTGTTGTAGCTTTATTACTTCTGTAGTGGGCTAAACCACTGAAATGGTGAGCAGAAGGTTGCTGGTTCAAAATCACCAGTATGTCCTTGAGCAAGGCTCTTTTCTCCAGGTTGTAGGTCCCTGTAATAAGAGCACTGTAAATCATTTCGGATAAAAGCTTCATGACTTTTTGCGATGATGCTTTTGAAGCTTCTGAAAGTCAGCCTTCATTGTATAAACAGAAACCAGCAGAACAAACTTTACCAAAATCACATCCTCAGTGTCTTTTGGTCTTTCTCTAGATGCTCTCGCTGGCTCTGGGGTCACTGAGAATGAAGAGACCACAGCAACATCCGGTCCAGATGAGGCAGTAAGAGCAGGTGGAGAGATGGAGAGTATCATCCGTGTCACTGGACATTTCCAGGATGCTGCTGTGGACTTTTCTGCAGTCATTTCAGATCCTACAAAAATACACAAACACAATACAAAAGTCATTTTAACAGCATAATGTAATCTGATCTCTGTTTTAGAAGTAAAAAACTTACGGATCCTTACTTTATCCTTTTGTTTCAGGTTTTTCCCTTTTTTTTTTTTTTTTTTTTACAAATTTCACCTATCCTTGCAGTTCCTTTTCCACCACAAAAGATCTGCAGCAAATGCACGGGAATCAAGCATAAGAAAAGTGCTGTAATAGTTGATTAAAATTACAACAATAAAAATAAACTTAAGATTTAAAATGTTTTATTCATTTCTGTAGTGTACTCACACAAATCCTTTGATGGCAGCATCCCTTCATCAGTCACTCTGTAGCAGATAAACACACGTGTCTCATCTGTCCCTGTAACATCCAGACAAGAGTCACTCTCCTCTGTGATTTATCTGCTCAATAGTAACTCGCTTTTTATCCAACACAAATGTTCCTTAAATTATCAATATTACAAATTAACAAATAAAATGGATAACATATGTTTAGTTACTTTATGTAGATTTGTTTGTTTACATGACTTACATTCATCTAAAGAAGTGTTGACAACAGTGAATTCTACACAATAGCACACATACATCACTCAGATGCCTGTTTCATGTCTATTAGATGTGCTCATCTCCAATACTTACCAAAGATTATCCTGTCATATGTTAAATAGACATTTAGTAATCGTCTTTAAGATGTATATATGGTTTATGTAAATCCACTTTTGAGATGTGTACTTAATGGAGCTCTCCTGTTAGTGATGCATTATAAAATGTGTTTTTATAGCAAAATTACAAATATGTTATATTATGTAGGTCACAAACAGGATTTAGATTAAGCCAGGTTAGGCCATAGTTCAGTTAGGATATTTAAGTAACTTTTATAAACACAGAAACAAATATAAATTCCTGTGTTTTTACGCTATAACACTGGTTCAATTTGTGAACCCTGGCACGTTTTTATTACATTGAAATAGGTATGTATTGCTGTGTTTTTATAATGTTGCTTCTGGTACGTATTGTGGCGGTTCAGAATTCAAATATCTGTGGCTGTCGCTAAAAGTTAATGCCCTATTGTGTTGGGAAATATGCCCTACACCAAACCCAACCTTAAACCTACCCGATAGTGTTAACAAATGCAAAACTAATTGCATTTGTTGATGTAACCGTGCCATTTTAACTTTCTTATATACAGATTTGAACTGCTTTGTTGAACCGTAGTTACACGGGATTGAGCTCCTCACCTCTAAAGTACGTCTCCTTAATACATGAGCTACCGAACAAACCTAACGTCTATGAAAACCATAGACTGTATAAAAACATGTACATAGTGTCCGTGACATCACCCGTAGATTCCTGAAGAGAGTTTTTGAAGCTCAAAGTGGACGGAGTGGGCCATTGCCATATTGGCAGTGCATCACCGCGCGTCACTCCCGGATAATCGAAAATGGGCAAAAAGGCGGGAGCTGGAACTTTAAGGCTTAATATAATTTAAACAGAAGAGTAATAAAAAATTTCAAACCCTCACAGTTGTCATGAAGGGTAAACTTAACTATATCAACCAAAAAAAAAAATTTTAACCAAGCTGTAAACATGTTTCTTTCTGCTGTAAGTTTGGGTATTTTAACATGGGGAGTCTATGGGATTGACTCCCTTTTACAGCCAGCCTCTAGTGGCCAGTTGACGAATTACCGTTTGAGTCACTTCCCTTGTTGGGCTTCAGAGAGAGATCGGTAGGGTGCTATGAAAACTCACAGATATGAAGCTGGATATGTGCGATGCTTACAGATTTTCAAATCTCCCAGCATATTAATATTGTTTTGAAGTCATAACATGATATTCTTCAAGTAATTGTGTGAAAATTACGCTTTATCAAGTGACACTGTAAATTTGTGTGAAAAGGAACTGAGCTCAAATGAACTTTGCCCATGAAAACATATACAGATCACAGATTTTATTTCAGAATTTATGTTTTATGTTACTTATTTTAGTTCCAGTACACCGACACAACTGAATAACTTTGACAATGACCATTATTATATACAATAAAATAAAAACAAAGAATCAGATGTAGAACCAGATATGAAACCAGCAGCTGAAATGGAACAATGCACTTGGGAAGGGTGTTATTAATTTTACTAATAGATGGCCACAACATGAACCATGTTGAAAAGCTTAGAGTAATGAACCTTTTTCCGATACAATTGTGATGAAAGCTTCACTGGTTCAGAATGCTTCACGCAATCTCTAATGTTTTCTAGAGTAGATATGTAAAACTGACGATACAATAATGCACAGAAATAAGAAATGAAGACCGTTCACTTATCTAGCTGTTGAGTTTCAGAGGAACTCTGAAAGCATGCTGCCAAAAGCTGAAGTGAATGCTAACCAGCCATTTAAATGTAAAGCAGTAAGTTCATTGGCTGGGTATGCAACATGAACCAATCAGCTGGTGCCAAGCCATTTAATGTTGTGAATGTCATCAGTTACGTTTAGAACCCATCAGCCTGTGCCATCTAGAGTTTCATGAAAGAACTTTGTCCACAAGATTCCTGTCTGCTTCTCAACAGGAAAAAGCTAACATCATTATAGGGTGAAAAAAAAATCACCAATTGAAATGGAAGATTACAAAGAAAATATGACCAGCAAAACAATGAGAAAGCAACTGGGATACCATTTCACAGAATATCAGGGCAATTGCACTAAGAAAGTCATTGTATCATTTAAGCATATATTAAAATAAATGAAGTAAATTATTTGGACAGAAAATTATTTCCATTAAATGTGTAATAATAAGCGTAGAATGTCAATTTTTTGTCGAATGCTAAGTTGTTTTTATTTGCTGCTCTAGAACTTGCAGTCATCCTTGATAAGGAGCCAGATGCTCTGTTCAGAGCTAGCTCAGCTTTACAAAGGCATAACATGAAATATTTAAATTTCTAGTTGACTAGTTCATTGAAAGGAAAATATTTGTCAAGGCAGGTTGCAATAAGAAAGTCATGTCATTTGTCAATTTGAACATATATTCAAGTAAATTAATTAATTTTAAAAGATAATTATTTATTAATCATCTTCATCAAATTTGTCTTAATGAGTGCACTATGCAAATGTTGTGCAGCAAGCTAAGTTGTTTTTAATTGCTTTTTAGGCCTTGCAATCATTCTTGATACGAAGAAAGATGCTCTTTTGAGAACTAGCTCAGCTTTTTAATTGATATACTGTAACCATTTATTGAAGTGAATTTAACAGTATATGTTTCTGCCCTCTTCTTTTGCCACAGTATTTGAGACTTCCAACATCTCTGAGACTCACATCGCCTCTCAGACTGGCACTGTTTCTGAAACTGAGACCACCTGTTTGTCTATGGCAGAGATTTCTTGCAGCAGTGAAGTGCACAGGAAGTGCACTCTCTGGGACTCTATCTGAGACTGTCTCGGAAACAGCCAGTGCATGTGTTACTGCTACTGCCTGTAATATCTATGGCTGCATTTACACTGCAAGTCTTGATGCCCAAATCCGATTTTCTGACTATATCCGATTTTTTTTTTGACCGACCCCGCTTACATCATCTTTTAAAAGTGAACCCGTATCAGATTTTTGCATTTACACTATACCTAAATCAGCAAAACATTGGTCTTGTACGGCGGAAAAAAAAACTTAAAAACACAAAAAACATCAAAACTCCTCAACAAAAAAAAAAAAATGAAACTTAAAAGACATGCACCTCAAACTCGCATTGCTCCACTTTGTGTATCCTTCATCCTCCATCGCGCCTAAAATAAGTCATGTGATCTCAGTTGGTGGTGTCCACCTGAGTTGACATCACTTTTTTAATGACGTACGACTCGCATTTACTGGGGAATATCCGATTTGTCTGCTTACATGGCACACGCAAATGCATGTATCCGATTCATATCCGATTTATTACCACATATGAATGAGGCCTGAATCCGATCTGAGAAAATCGGAATCCATGCGTTTTTTTTGCTTTACACGTTCACGGTTCATATCTGATCTGTGCCACATGAGAGGGAAAAAAATCGGAATTGGGTCACTTGAACCATGCAGTGTAAATGGGGCCATAGACTTACACTTTTTTGAACTGACATGCGTCTGAGATTGCCAATGTACTGCAAAAATCTGCAAGATTGTCTACGCAACTAATTTTGCACAGTTGGCTAGAAGATTTCTGTCTGGTTCTCAACAAAGCTGAACCAATGTCGATAAATGATAGCACAGCTTTGTGGCAGTCATGATTTTGGAAAAATTGTTTGTTCACACAATAAATATTGAAATGATTTGTTGTTTAGTTCATACTTGGTTAACATTGCCATAGTTTTCAATATGTAATAGTTCATTTTCATATGAATTTGTAAAGTTTGATAAAAAGTTTGGGTCAAGGGTAAAAAAAACAATAAATCTGTCCATCTCTTTCCCCGTAAGACTGGGCGTGGCCATTTGTAAATTTTATCAGCCTGGCTTCCAGTCTCATACGCATCCAGCTATTTTTAGCTATACAAAACAGCTCATTTTGCTGCATGATATTGCAAATTGGTGTGTCTTCCCATATTATTGTAATGTATGATCTTAATTATGAGCACACTGGTTTGTAGTGCTAACAGTTTTACCATTTACTGCACGTTGTTATTCTTCTCATTATTTCCCCATAGTGGATAATGAACCAGAAGTCCACCCCAGCTTACTTCCGCATTGAAGAAAAAGGTGGATACATAAAAAAATGGCAAAAAATAAATGATAAACCCATGGCAAATGTTTTAATAAGGCAGTTTTTATTGTGATCTTCATATAAATGTTTATCAGTTGTTTTAATTAAATAAAACTTCAACACTTCAAGTTTAATCGTTACCTTGAATAAAAATCAGCCTCTGTGTAATAAAAATTTTAAATCATTGTTACAAGAGCCTTTAGCAATTGTTGTGTTAAAGGAGAAGCCCTTAAAGCATCATTAGAAGTAAAACAATTGAGATTCCAGTCTTCTTAGTGTTTAATTAATTGATCAGTAAATTATTAACCAGAAAATCATTCTAATAAAGCTGACAGCTCAAAAAAAGTACCAAAATTTCATCCATCATAAAGAGCTCATGAAAAACATGCTACTTGTTTAATTAGCGTTTTCCTCACATACACACATAATGTGCAGCCTGTGAGATATTCTGACTTTATGAGTGGAATTGTAGTAGACAGCCCAATGAGCCCAATGGAGGTGAGGGCAAATCCATTCTGACGACGCGCAGATGAAAACGTAGTTCACTTCCATCGTGGGTTGGGTAGAAGTTGAATGAAATTCGCGTAGGCTGCCCCACTTTAAAAAGAGCGCCCTCGTTAGTGACAAACATAAGCTCACTGATGTAACCAGAAATAATACTTTCTGAGATCTGAACAAAATGTTCATTGTTGAAGAGTGTCATCTCCTTTCATTGCCATAAACGTTCCACACCAACCAGTTCTGTCCAGTTTACTGTTATATTGCAGCTGGATCCTAAACAGATAAAGTATGTGCCATTACTTTTAAATAATTCAGAGCTAAATATCATTAAAAAACAATACAGAATATAAAAACAGAAAACAGAATATTAAATGCTGTATGAAATATAAAGTGTATAATTTGTGGCAAAATGGTTTTATGTGAGGTAACAAGTATAATAATTACAACAGATCAGGTTCTTATGAACTTGATAAGATGTTATCCAGTGTGTGACTATCTAGTGTTGTTTGGGGAAACCTACCCATTGAGGTAGTTGTTGGAGTAGTATCCATAGTAGGGATATTCATAAACTCTGACTCCAGTGATGCGACCCTCGTGTGCAGTGGAAAATTCGGTTCCACTGCCATCCCCAGCAGCAGGGGAGTATGAGTAAAAATCAGGCAAAGCTGAAAAAGTAATAGATTATCAGCTCAAAAATCCATTGTTATGATACTTTTAATGCCTAATTCTAACAGTGTGGTACAAAATAACAGTAAGCACTTGATGAATAATCAGTTAATCAGTGCTGATTTATTTATCGCACTGTATTTGTATTGAGCTTAGCAGTTAGTAATACTCACGCATGGTCATGCTCATGGCACAAAGGGCAGAGAGTACCAGAAAATGATGCAGCAGCATTTTGGATTGTTATCTCTGTCCACTGCTGTCTGAGAATCTAGATGGAAAATTGTAGATTGTTATCTTTCAGACATCAAATTAGTGCTTGACGACTATAATTTGTTTTTAAAAATAAACATATATCTATTTTTACTGTATTCACAAATAAATAAATACATGTATAGATAATAAATAAATAAATAAACTATTTAGATTATTTATTCATGATGTAGAGTATTAGTATTGTTAATTGTTATATATGTCATTACCACTAGTGAGCCTGAGAGGGTGTTCCTTGAGTAGGATGGTTAAAACAAGCCTTCATTTATACTCTCTTGCTTGTCCAGCCTCTTCTTTTCAGTCATTTAGATGAGGAATGTTTTTGAAACATTTTTGGAATATTTTTAAAAGCGTCTTTTCAAAAGAGTATTACTGGAAGGAAAAACATTTTAAGACGGAATTTCCCGTTGTTGTTTGTATCATAAGTCAGCTTTTACACTTTTCAGGAATAAATAACTGAATGAATACTAATATCAGATAATTATCAGAACTAGTCTTATATGATGTAAAAGGATATTTTTCCAGTAAACCTTTTCAAGTAAAAATATTTTTGTGTTTTCTAAAAACATTTTAACAACTGAGCATTACAAAAACTTTACAGGTGATTAAAAAACAAAGAAAATAATTATGACAAGTCTAACGCTGATCAGATGTGCTAATCAAAACTCTATTTTTTATCAAAATATTTAAAATGAATATATTTTTTCTGAATCATAATAATATTATTAACCACTCCCCCAGCTCCACCCCATTTTATTTAAAGCATTTGTTTAAAAAGCTAAAATCTTCAAAATAATTAATATAAAATAAAGTTTATATAAAAAATGTGAAAAAAAAAATATTGAAGAAACACATTAAACATGTTGAAAATAATAATTCTTAATCAGTATGTGTGTATATGTTAGTCATTTTCTCAGTAATACTCAACTCACACACCGTCCACAATATTTTGAGCTTATATAACAAAACAGGACATTCTGCTTCAAATGATACCAGTTTTGTAATGTAACATGCATTACCTGATTACAAATCAGATTATAACCCAGAAGGAAAATAGTATTTTGCCATGTAAAATCTGTGTATTTGTACATGAGGGTAGGTTTGAAGACAAAATATGGAATGTAAAGTTGAATGACTTTGAAATGGACCAACCACATTGACGTGTCTGACAAAGAGGGGTGGTTGCATTCAAATCCAATTGTCTTGAAACAGCTGCAGCCCTGCCTGTCACAAGAGATTCAAGGTTTGTTTATGAAGTTTTGAGGTCTATGCACAACCTTCTGTTTAACTAAAAACAAAACCAGTTATACAGCCTTTATTTTTCAGGTTTGAAATAACTACAGCTGTGACTGTACATATAAAAATAAGATTTGTGAATTAATTATTCAACTATTTATTTAGTTAGTTTGTTAGTATCTAGTAAGTTGATTCTAAAAGTACTTATCAAAGATGCAGGTTGAAAAAAAATAAAAGGGAAAGGGATTTTTTTTTTTTTTTTTTTTGTAGGTATCCTTGGATTGGATCAGAATTATTGGTTTATTTTAACTGGGCCCGCATAGGGATCAGCTACATAAGGATACAGATAAATACTTAAGTAGTTAAATTAAAGTTAATGTAAAATTTAAAATGTATTTTCTAACAATACAAATTGCATTGTGCAACACTGGTCACCCTCACACCCCCAGCTCCACTGGGACTGATAACTCTTCTCTCAGCAGTTCCAGCAAAGGTTGGTCAGGACTGAATTGAACTTTGGGTCTGACCTCTGAATAGTATAAGCTTTTAGACATTGGGCTTTTAGACCTTTTGGCTGAAGTCACTGAGACAATCCTCTATAGAGCTCTTTCTACTAGGAAGTTGTATGCCCTGAAATGACAACTTTTCCTATCATGTGCGAGAGCATGAAGTGAACCCTATGGAGTCAATATAATGCCCCATATATACGCAAAAAAATAAAGTTTTGCAAAAGAAAATAAAGTTTTGCAAACAAAAATTAAAGTATTGAGTAAAATAATTTTGCTTTTTGCAAACAAAAATAAAGAATTGCAAAACATAAAGATACCGTGCACGAAAGCAATGATTTTGCAATACATATTTTCCATGGTCATATCTACAATTTTTTAAATTAAATAGTAAACGGCCCCCTTTAAGGATTCTGTAGCAAAAGGTTTTCTTTTTAGAAAAAAATCCCTGGTGCAATTTAAATTTTAAAAATTATATATTTTTAGAAAAAAAAAAAACCAAAAAAACCTTTTTTTTTGGGGGGAAAACCAAAAAAAAAGTTTAAACCGGTTCAAAAAATTCCTGAAAAAATAAATAATGTCAATTTTGCTAAAGGGGGCCATCATTAAAAATTTAATTTCATCCCGGGTCCTTTTCCCCCACCTTTAAAAATTTTTACTTTATTAAAAAAATTTAAAACATTTAAAAATTGCCTTTTTTTAAAAAACTAAAAATAAAAAAAGGTAAAAATTAAAAAAAAATGCTTTTTTAATTAAAATTTAAAAGGTTTTTAAAAATTTTAAAAAAGAATGGGGGGGGAAAAATTGAACCTTTCATTGGGTTTTTAAAGAAAAAACTTAAGGGTCTGTAAACATGAAAATCCCGGAAACATTTGGCCGCCGGGAAAAAGAGTTACTTTGGGGAAAAAATTTTGGGACCAAAGGCGTTTTGGGCAGGAAAAAAAGCAACCAAAAGGGGCAAAAAAAAATCCTTTTTCAAATTTAAAAAATTTAAAATTACCCTTTAAAAAAAGTACCATTTTTTGGGTTTCATTGGTTTTAATCCCTTTTTTTTTGGTTTCAAAAACAAAAACCCAAACTTTTAATTGTTTAAAACATTTTTTTTGAAAATTTTTTTAAAATAACCCCAAAATATTTTAAAATCCCCAAAACCCAACCCCTTTTAATTAAAAATAGGGCCCTTTTTAAAAGCCTTATTTAAAAACTTTTTAATTGAAAAAATAAAATCGGGTTTCAAAGGATTTCTTCCCCCTTGGAAAAATTTAAAAACAGGAAAAAATTTAACGGCCCCCAAAAAAGGGGTGCCCCATTCCCCTTTTGCCCAAATAAAAAAAAAAACGGAAAAAGAAAAAAATTGGGAAACTGTGCTCCTAACCCGGGTTTTTTTTTTTTTTTAACATGGAAAATTTTGTATTCCTCAAAAAGTAAGGGTTTTTTTATTTTTAAAATTCTAAACCTTTAAAAACCTTTTAAGAAAAAAAAAAAAAAAAAATAATAATTAAATTTGTAAAAAATTTTGGGGGTTTAAAAGTGCCTGCTTTAAAAAATTTTTAAATTTTTTTTAATTTTTAATCCCAAAAAAACCCCGGGTGTTTTCCAAAAATTCTCGTCATTTAAACTAAGGCCTTCCCACAAAAGGGTTTTTTAAAAAAGGGACAAAACCTTTATCCCCAAAAAGGCCTGCCAAGGGCAAACCCTTTTGGGGGTTTTTCCCTTAACAACCCTTTAACTTTTTTGATTTTCCTTCGGACTTTGGGGAAAGGGGTTAAACCCACCTTTCTTTAAATTTGCCAACCCCTTTTGGGGCCCAAAACTTTTATAGGATTTTGTTTAAAAAGAAAGGTATAAAACTTTTTGTTCAAAAAAATTTCCCCCTTAAAAGGCTCCCAATTCGGAAGGGGACAAACCCCCCTTATGGCTTCCCCGGCCCGGAAACGTCTTAAAAGGGGGCCCCGGGGGAAAGGCCAAACGAAACCACCCCCTTGTATCCGTCTTTTTTTTTTCCTCCAAAATCTTTCACCAAAACCCAAAACCCGACAAAAAAAATTTTTAGTAATATTCAAATTTCCCTTTTCTTAATCCGCCCCACCTCCCAAAATGGGGGGAAATTTACAGCGATAAAATTGAGCTGGTTTCAAAAAAAAAGGGAACAATACCCCTTTTTAAACCGGTTAAGGTTTTTTAAAAAGATAAGTTTACTGTTTTCCTTTTTTGGTTTTATGGACGGAGTTTCCAAAATTTTTGGGCCGAACTTGGGACGGATGTTCATCCCCCCTTTTAAAGGAAAAAACCTTTTTGTTTTCAAATAAAATAACCCTTTTTTAAAATTTATCCAAAAACCCGGGAACCCAAAGGTTTAAAAATTCTTCCACACTTTTAAAAACCCAGAAGGTATCCCCCATTAATTCAAAGTATGCCCGTGAAAAAACCATTTTTTTTTTTTGTACCGGGGGGGTCCAAAAAACGGTTCAAAAGGGGACCCAAAGGAAAAGTTTGGGTTAAAAAGGCCCCCGTGGAAGAACACTTTCTAGTTCTTTTCTACCTTTTGGTTTTTTGTTAAAAACCCGATTATCGGAAAACACGTTGGGAAACCCCGGATTAAAAATCCCAAGAAGAAATTTATTTTTTATGGCAAAAACCTTTACGGGCCCCAATCTATTGGGCCTTTTCCGAAAACTAAAGGAAACCCAAGGCGTTCATTGAAAGGAAAAGGGACGGAGACCCTTCCCCACCCGGGTTCCCCACGATGTAAAATTTGGGAAATTTTTGCTTGGGTTAAAAGACCCTCACTTTTAAAATGAAACTAAATGAAGCTTTTAATCACCCTTGGCAACCCAATTTTTTCATTTTGGGGGCAACCTAATCCACCCGGGCCGATAAAGGGGGATGGAATGTTGCTTACCCGGTTTTCCCCCCGGGCCGAGATTTTCCTTTCAGTGGGAAAGGGGGCCACGGCCCGGGCAACCCCCCCTTCCCGGGCCAAAAAACCGGGCTCCAAAAATCTAAGCCAAAAGGGTTCCGGGGGGCCATGGGAGGTTTTCCCCTACCTTCCGAAAGGCGGGGGCCCAGGGAAAAAAAAAGGAGGGATTTTTCTTAAAGGAAACTTTAAATTGGAATGGGGTGCCTCAAAAGGGCCCCCGGGAAGGGAATTTTAAAAAATAAGCAAAGCCCCCAAAAAGGGTTATGGGGGGGGCCAAAAAAGGTTCCACCTCCTGGGCCCTTTTTCCTGATGCCCCCCGGGGGGAAGCCCCACCCCATTCGTTTTGTGGGTTAGCGGCGGGCAGCTAGGGGCAAACGTGGATGTGATGTCATCGTTTCAGAAAATATACGGATTCGTTGTCCACATGAAAACGCAAGGGTGCTGTTTTCAAATTTATCCACTCTGGACCCGTTTCAAAAATATCGGTTTCACACTCTCAAAACGCCAGATCCATGTGGATGAAACGCCTATATGATACAAAATGTATGCATATACAGTGAAACACATCTCCGTGTGGACAGGGCAGCGGTCCACATAGAAAAGTTCAAAGCACAAAGTGAAGAGATATTGTGTATAGTGCTTGTGAAGAACAATTCATAGTGCTCTCTACTCCGGTCTTGTGATCTAACCAGAATTGGTGAAATTTCACGATTAAGAAACAGCACTAAACTCCAGCAAGATGAATTTATGTTATGCGAAACCATTTACAGATCAATTATAACATCTCAGATACATATGATAACCCTCGTTCCCTGAAGGAGGGAATGGAGACGTCACGACGGTGACGACGAATTGGGATATCGCTTCGATAGACCAATCTTCTTCAAGTGTAAACTAAACGAGCCAATGCACATTGGCATGCAATTATTGCATCCAGCTGCAGCTGATCACAGCGTGAGTATAAGGCGGCAGCAGGTGCAACACTTTGGAACCGAGGTGCTGAGAAACCGAGATGTTTCCTTTCAGTCGGTCACTCTCGACGTCACGGCACAGGGCACACCCTCCTCTGCTTAGAGATGGCATTCCCCTTCTGCCGGCCTCCATAACAGACAAAGAACTGCTCCGAGGTCCTAAAGCTTTGTGTCTGGTCTACGTAGCATCTGAGGGCTCGGACGGGACAGAGCAAAGCTAGGGCTAGGTCTGCCTCTTCTGGGGGCAGCGCTTGCAGGTTCAGCACCTGATCCAAACCGGTCCAAACTCTAAGCACGAATCGTCGATCGAAAATGCATGCAGGTTCCCTAACCTTCTTGATGGAGGCCAGTGCAAGCAGGAATGATTCAACCTCCTGACCTTCTAAGGACCCTGATGACCAGGTCAGGCTTACCCCCCACTTCCCTTCTACTGGGTCCTGTATGCAGCAATCACAGCAACCTGGACTGGGTGGAGGGAAACAGCCTTCGCTCCAGCCCTTGCTGCAAAAAGGAAAGCACGAACCTGATCAGGCATCTCCGGGGGTCTTCTTGTCGAGAAGAGCACCACTCGACAAACAGGTTCCACTTCATGGCGTAAGCATGTCACCGTATGGTGCTCTTGCCAAAGTGATGGTGTCCACTGCCTCTTTGGGGTAGCGTTCACCTAGAACCTTCACGTCCCATCCAGGTACCAGACAGAAGTTTCCAGAGGTCTGGACGCGGGTGCCATAGGGTGCCCCTTTTCCGAGTCAGTAGATCCTTCCTCAGAGGAGTCTGCCAGGGAGGGGCTGCTGTGAGGAGCACTAGTTCGGGGAACCAAGTCAGAGTGGGCCAATACAGTGGCACATGCAAGACCTGCTTCTTGTCCTCCCTGACTCTGCAAAGTGTCTGTGCGAGAAGGCTCACTGGGGGAAACGCATACTTGCGCAGACCCCGCGGCTTGCTGTGTGCCAGTGCGTCCGGACTGAAAGTATGTTCCCCATCGATCAGGGAGTAAAACAACTGGCAGTGAGATGTCTCTTGAGAGGCAAACAGGTCTACCTGAGTGGCTCCAAAACGGCTCCAAATCAGCTGGCCCATATGGGGATGGAGTTGGCACTCTCCCGGAGCGTAGCTCGAGACAGCTTCGTTGCCATACGGTTGAGCAGGCCTGGAATGTAAATGGCACGCGCAGACTGGGGCACTGCAGCTGGCGGACGGGGTGGAGGCAGCAGCGCTGCCTGCAGGGGGCAGGATGTGTGCGGATCACCTCCGTCCTGCTTCTGTTGCAGCTGAGAATTGCTAGGCCAGCTCTCAGACCCCGCCCACGGGGGCGTCGCTGAGAGGCCTGTCTGAGACACAGGGGTGCGAGGAATGTAGTCACTGTGTGTCGAGTCCCTCTTGTCAGCCAACACAGCCAAGATGGCATTCCTGACCACAAGTGTGGACATATCGCATGACCCAGAGACTTGGGGTGATGCCCCTTCATCACTCGGAGCGCGAGTCATTGTTGGGTATCCAAGTCTCTTCCGAACTTCCGGAGCTCCCTGACACACACCCCCTTGCTGCAGGTTTCCCTTCAGTGCCTTGTGCCGGGTGCACCTCGGCAGTCACGCCCATAAAGCATGTAACGGGCAGAAAGCTAGCTTCCCAACACAAGCCATATAGGTACACTGCCAGTTATAACCAGCACTAAATGTTGCCTACAGGCTACGCGCGGAAATGTGTTTAGCATACGGAGGAACTCAGCCCTCCAGGATGGAGATGGACTTAGGACACAACTGCAATCGATATCCGACCTACCTGCCACCAGGCGGAATGCGTATGAACGAATACCCCAGTTCGCTACACTGGATCCCGACAGGTGTAAGTAGTACATACTTCAGAAGCGGACGAAAGCCTGCGCGGAAAACGTTCTTAAAAACAATTATTGTCGCACACCGCCCAAAGTGAGACTGACAACAGTACCCCTCGAAGCGTTTGATAAACACCAACAACCCGTAATGTGTCAATTACTGCCGTGCGCACGCCAAGCAAACCTTGTCGGAAACGTAGAGTCATCAAGATCCACATATCAACCCACGGGGCGGTGGGAAGATTTTAGGTAAATGCCTCTTGTTTAATTGAATGGGTAAATATTTGTTAGTGACGTCAAGCATTGGTGACATGTACATGTGGGTCTGTCGCGTATGCGTTGGTGTCTGCTGCTCGATATGGGCCAACCAAGATAGAGCAGACAGAAGTTGTGTAGGCTTGTTTTGAGAGTGAGATGATCCAAAAAGCTGCGCAGAACCACGATCACCGGTGATCACTGCAAGATGCATGCCGGTTAGTAAAGTGTCTGAAGTTTTACGTCCGCCTTGCTCTGAGTGCTCAATGCTGACGTGTGCCCAAACAACTCTCGCGACACACGGAGGCGTGTCTGTGGCTCAGAACTGAGCAGTCGAGCGCACGTTGCTCTCAACCGACCCTGCCGCATTCAACAGGCATGATGGGAAACCGACTCTGGGACCTGACGTCCATTGATCGCGAGCTTCAGGACTCATTGGCTGAGAATGTCAACGGGATACATTTTCCTCTTTTATTTATTTATTTATTTAGTTATGTATTTATTTCCATCAAACAAACAACAAATAATCATACAATTAACATGTGAAAGCCTAACCAAAAACACAAAACAGCCCTAAATTAAACGTTAAGAATTAGGAACATGGGTTTAATGTTCATTAATTTCTACTGGTAGATGTAGCCGAAGATCTTCCTTGTAATTGTCACTTACTTCTATTGTACTGTTTGTCCGGAATTAATAAAATCAATACATTACAATAACATGCCAAACGGGCATAATATACGAACATACGAAATTGATTCTGTTTAAGCTACGATGCCTCATCATTTGTGTGGTTTCTATCTGAGAATAGTGTCAGGTCTGGCCTTAAAAACAAGGGAAAGAGAAATTATTTAGCAATGATTTGCTCCAAAACAACTTTACCTTGCATAGTATGTGAAAACACCATAACTATGGGAGTTGAAGACTGTGGCCAGAAACCTGCTTGTTTGCAAACATCTTCTAAATTCCTTTGTGTTCAGCAGAACCAAACAGGATAAATGATGCACATGATGACAAAACAGTGGTATTTCGAGTTACATCCAACTTCGCGTCTGCGATAAAAACCGTTTATGAACGTGTATCCTCCATTGCTGACGGTTTGCAGGCAACAAAACACAGCAGAGAGATTCAGGAAGTGTCCGACTTCAAAGGTCTTTTTTGACCCCTCCCCTTACTGCAGCTGCCTACTCTCGCCTACATTTCAGGCCCTGTCCCAAATGGTGCACTTCAGCAACTTCATGTGGACTTTCGGTCTCGTAGACTTAAATTGCGTGTGCTCACCGAGTCTACGAGTCTGTAGGCCGTCCCATTCAGCATTTTAACGCTCTGAAGTGTGCTCAGCAGTGCCCCCGTTTGTGTACCCTTGAAGCGGTCTTCCGTGAAGCCCGCATAGATGCAGGCCTCCGCACACTTTAACTACCCAGGAATCCTTGCGAAATGCCAATCAGACAACGGATGGGAGGATATTCGCGCAAGAGCAAATTAATGACATGGCTTAGAGAAGAAAGTGTAGGTATCATTCCGGTTTTTTTATGACCTCCAGGTGTAGCATGTTTACCAGTTGTTACCTACAGTTTATACAAACCATTATGGTCAAACGACCAAATTGGTTGATATCTCAAACAAAAACATAGCGGTTGTGAATAATAGTCGATCGCATTATGATTCTTAAATAAATAGTGAGCGCAATAAATGTAATGATTTCGCTGCAAATGGCAAGCCATCTCGCAAACACAATGGTAAAAATAAAACAACAATAGGCAGCATATTCCCCGAACCTGCAGCTCCTGTCAAAAAACAAACAGACCGTTATTTCCAGCGTGACGATCGAGTCTGTCCCAAAAATACCTCTCAATGCTCCCTCGTGGACTCGCGCCGAGGGCCCTATAGGTCTGCACTACCTTGACGTCCACCAAGTGTGGACTCTGAGGACAAGTCCACAAGTCCGGAGTGTGCCATTTGGGACATGGGCGCATCGCGAGGCAAGGCTCATCTCAACAAGCCCTGTTGAAAACTTTTCACGTTTCCAGGCGCCAACGGAGGCGTCAGCCAAATCAGATCGCCCTATACAAAATATCCCGATGGCGACGCTAGCCCATCACGTTCATGCAACACCAGAAAACTAATGTGATTGGCTGTTGTCACTATGAACGGTCGCGTTAGCACCAAGCTTCAGAAACGCCCTCCGTCAAGGAGTCAATCAGCATTGAGGCGCCTACAGCGATCAAACCGACGCCTTCTCCTTCATCATTTTGGGTCATACCGTAAAGGCATAATTTGAAAAGTGAAAAGTGTTACAGTTTGAAGAGTCAAGAATATTAACAAAGTTGATAAGAATTCCAAGGTGGCCTTAACACCGGCATAAGCCTTAAGAGTTATTTATTTATTTATTTATTTATAAATTAGTTAATTAAATTAAAACAAAAAAAACACAACTACTTAATTTAAGCATCGATTACTGTGCAAACATAAATCTTGCTAAATGCAACACCTGTGGCTATTAGCCTACAGTACAATAAAAATGTATTTCCAATCCACCCACAGCCAATTTGCATTTACAAGTTGGCTATTGCAAAGACCCACCCCATCTTCAAAACTGAGTGTATTGTCTAAAACAGTGCTCTAATTTAGGTAAATCCAATGGGGGGGGGGGGGGGGGGTCCCTTTTTTTTGTTGTTGTCGAACAGGCTGGGGGGTTATGTTAGTGTTGCTATATATATTTTATATATTATAAGACTGTTTATTGTATCATGGTGTCCATGACTATATTATTTATAAGAACAGGCTTTTTGAGTTCATCAACAATAATATACAAAACATATAATATTCAGTCAATGCAATGTGAGGCTATATAACAGATCTATATAAGCTATTGTTTGTCTTTTAAATTTTTTACCCTAATTAATATTTGATATGACTTTCAAATACATTGAAATATGTAAAAAAAAATATAAAAAATGTAGTAAAAATAACCCAATCACTTGAGGGTATTTACTGTCAAATTCAGTAGCAATTTATTTGATTATTTTAATCTCCATTTACTACTGAAAATTCCAGTCTGAGCAATGGTTGACAGAGCAATGGTGCCAGCTGTCCCTTTGTGCCACCAGGTGGAGATTTCACTAATGCCGTCTGTATGAGCTGCATACTGTATACTTCAAAGAATGCGCATGCACAATCATTTTTGATTCATTTTCAATATTTTGGGTAGTTTTGATGCCATCAGACAGTTTTGATGACTTTGATGAATAATCATAAATATAGACTAATAATCAATTAATGATCAGTTATAATTACATACTTGTCACAGCACTCATTTGTAAACCAGTTTGGATAAAATGTCTGCTAAATGATTACATTTAAATGTATAAAATGTTAAGAATTGTAATAATGAAAAATGAGTGCACGTTTCCAATTTATGTAAGATACAAAAGCTTTAATAAATATAGTAAAAAGATAGAAAAAGACAAAATTAGCCTTCAGAAAAATCAGAAATATGGTGACATGGTTGGTTTACTTAGTTTTGTCATGGCCACGACATAATAACTCATGGGAATGGGATAATATGTCATGGCCACGAGATATTAATTTGAGGGACCATCATATTAACTTGTAGGAACGTGATATTATGTTGTGGCAACAAGATCATTTTGTCGAGGTAACAACATCCTTATGTCGTGGCCTTGAGATGTTATTTTGAGGGTTGGTGGGAATGACATCCATTTCTCATGGCCCACGAGTCAAGACTTCTTGTGTTGAGGGAACAACATGTTTTTCTTGTAGCCACGAGTTTAATGCATAATCAAACCTGTGTGACCAAATTATTATGAAATTATTATATTATTTATTATAGAAATTATTACATTATTAAATTAATTATATTAACCATAGGCCTTGGCTACCGGGCTGTATTACATGCGAACGTCAGCATTCAAATGAAGTTCATCATAAATTAAATGTTACATAAATTGAATAATATAAAATATAAAAACATTTTTATCCATCCTACAGTCTTGTAAGTCCATTAATTTAGCGTTTTTTTCCCCGTAATATTTGTATATTAGGCTATTATTAGTAGTAGTAGTAGTATTGTCCTCTTATTATTGGTTTTATTTTTATATTTTGTTATATATTTTTTATAATATTTTTTTTTCCCCTTCATTTCGATCTCTTTTACTTAACAATTCTGAATACTTTTGTAAACAATAGCCTACTGTAAATGCTCGACATGCCAATAAAGCTGATTATGCTGACTGGAATTTTTTGCTGAAATGCAGTTTAAATTTAACATATATTTCATTTTATTTCGCCTAATAAATAGTCTATAATTATAAATATTATAGTGTTTTGGGAATTCACTGTAAATGAAAAACAACACCGCTCGTTTATCATTTATCTGAACAATTATGCCAATAAACTTTTGATTTTATGATTGTATTTGATGCCCATGTGTGATGATAACTGAGCGTGTTGTGTTTTCAAAACATAGCATCTCGAGGCCACTACATAAGGATGTCGTTACCTCGACAAAATGATCTTGTGGCCACGACATAATATCACGTTCCCACAAGTTAATATGACGTTCCCACAAATTAATATCTCGTGGCCACGACATATTATCATGTTCCCATGAGTTATTATGTTGTGGCCATGACAAAACTAAGTGAACCGACCATGTCACCTTACAGGCACCGTACAGAAGCTTTCTCTTGCCGGCTCATTTTTTTTCTGTTAGCCCCACCTAAGCAAGCACAAAACCAGCAGTAGCCTAAACGATGTCATGCTTTTTGCAGTCTAGATGTTGTTGAGGCATTTACATTTTGACAGCCTAACTGACTTCATTCACATGAATGACTGTAAATAAATAATTAATGATCAAAATGTGCCGTATCTTAACTGCGTGAGCTTAATCAGATTTGTCATAATTATTTTTTACAAAAAAATATCTGGGGGAACCCCCTAAGTCTATTTTATTTATTGTAGTTGTAAATACATGTATTTATTTTATTTTTATTTGTTTAGTAATTGTGTAGTTTATTTTATTTTATTTTATTTTTTATTTTATTTTATTTTATTTTATTTTATTTTATTATTTTTTATTTTTTTTTTATTTATTTTATTTTATTATTTTTTTTATTTTTTTTTATTTTATGTTAGTTTATTTTATTTTATTTTATTTTATTTTATTTTAAAAGGAGCAAAGGTTTTTCAAAAGGAGGTTTTATTTTATTTTAGTTTTTATTTTATTTTATTTTTTATTTTTTATTTTTTTCAATCTGCACTGTCTGTGGGCATAGGACATATTCTGACAAGAGTGAAAGCCAACAGAATGTTCCATTGCAACAGCGGCACCCCCAGCAGCAGCCCTTCGCTTCCGCCATTCTGGAGTGAAAGCGACACGGCACTCCACTAGCTTCTTGCTGTCGCTATGGCAAATATCAGCTACTTTGTTTAAAAAAACGTACATTAAAGCTGAAATACAGCCTGAAGGATGACAACAATAATGTACATTTACTAGACTAGTGGTCATCAAATCCTTTTAACAGTTTATTTTACAGACTTAATTAACAAAACCTTTTTTCACAAAACCTTTTGCTTTCTAGAAACCATGTCAGTTTTGTGACTTAAAAACACAATTTAAGTTCAAGTTTTAGCATTATAAACACTGAATTAAAACCAACATATGAAATTAAATTAATCACAGAAAAATTAGGAATGTTGGACAATAAATATTTAACAGGAATATAACAGCTTGACAGTAAAATGTTTTTTGCAGTATTGTCTTATAAAACTGTAAACAAAAAGAAAAAAAAAAAATTTCTATGTAAAAAAAAAAACACAAAAAAAACAAAACAAACAACAACAACAACAACAAAAGCCCATATGTACAGCCACTTTCTCCAAAATTGTTTAATTATTTAATTATGACAGAGAGACACAGCAATGCATCATCTAATCTATTGTGTTCCAGGGGATTAACACGTACAATATATATATTTCAGACCTAGTGGAGTAATAGTAAATAGTAATATAGTAAGTAGTTGTAAATGTGTAAAGTTGCATAAGCTTATTACTTAGTGTAATGTCCATTTAAATCATTATTATGGTTTATATGGCTAGGACCTGCAGTTCCTAAAAGGATTTAAGTTTACTACTAGACTAAAAACACTTAAAGTTAGCAGGTGCATAAGAAAGCGCTACGTCCCACTTCAAAACACATACTATTTTTACACTTTTGTGAATAATTACCTGTCAGGGTCTTTGGAAAAAACAATGAAAGGCAAGATATTTACTGTCGCACTGATAGTTTTTGAAGTGGATTGCCCGACATAGCGTTTTTTTATTTATTTTTTTATTTCACTTGGACCTCTCTTATTATGGAGCCCGAGAAGTCACCTGTAGGAGAAAAAAAAAACAATCCTGTCGACGGTTTTGCAATCTGTCCCCTAAGTTTATAAACCGTACTGACAAATTCTTAACCTGTTCCCTCGGTTTAACAAATTGTGCCCACGGATTATTAAACCGTACCCATGAATTTCCAATCCGTGCACTCAGATTTTGTAAACAGTACCTTCGGATTTTGAATCCGTATCCACAAATTCATAATCCGTGCTCACACTTTCGCAATCCGTTCCCTCGGGTTTGTAAACTGTACTCACGGATTCATGGAGCAAGCTCATAGGTAGCCTACGTGTTAACAAATCATATTTTATATTGTTTTATTGCACATTATTATGTGGACTAGGCCTACAGCAAAGTGTCTTAAGTGATTCTCTATCAATTGTAAGGGGTATGAGGTGGAATACAATGATTTTATAAGAAAGATGTGCGTCAAAATGTTGTTTAATTTGTGATAATCTTAGCACTTGATAATTACTGTATAATAAACCTTGCACTGTGACTGACTTTTGAGTCATTTGATCCTCTTTTGTAAGTCGTTTTGGATAAAAGCTTCTTCTAGATGCATATGTGACCTAAATGTATAATAATAATAATAGTAATAATAATAATAATAGTTATTATTATTATTATTATTTTAATTTATAGGCTAAATAAATGAGTGCACTTACGACAGTAAAATGTTTGTCATAAAATAATTCATGAATGCTTTATTTTTAAATTACCTTTTGCAGTTTTGGAAATGTGTTTGTGTACTATTCATTCTTCACATGAAGACTTATTTTATTAGTGATTTTATTATACTATGCTTTTTCCCCCAGAGTTTGATGCATGCTTCACTGTTAATGTTATTATTAAATAACTACTATTATAACATTGCATTCAGTTAGAGAGCAAAGGAATGACAACATAACTGGTACATTATTTGTTTTGTATTGCTTTTTACCTCCTTCTCTCGAAACTCTATAGTTTTTGTAGAAAATTCAGGAAATTTTCTATTCTTTTTAATGTGTATTTTAGGCTATAAAACACAGGTGGCGGTGTTTTATCCTATTGATGATTAATGTAAAATAAACGCTAAAAAGAAAACTATTTTGTGAGTGCGGATCATTTTCTCATAGGCTACTATGAAAAATAATGTTTAATAAAGACAATACAATGCATCTCGCACCTAAACAGGTGGCGTGGTCGAATCTGCCGGTGGGGGCAGGGCCACAAATCCGTGAGTTTACAAACCTGAGGGAACGGATTGCGAAAGCGTGCGCATGGATTATGAATTTGTGGGTACGGATTCAAAAACCGAAGTTACGGTTTACAAAATCTATATGCACTGATTGGAAATTCATGGGTATTGTTTATTAATCCGTGGGCATGATTTGTTAAACCGAGGGAACAGTTTAAGAATTTGTGAGTAAGGTTTATAAACTGAGGGGACGGAGTGCAAATCCGTCGGCATGGATTGGCTTGATTTTTTGGTTTGTTTTTTTTCCTACAGGTGACTTCTTGGGCTCTGTATTTCATTGTTATTCTGTCTGTTTCTGTGTATCTGTGCTGTTGTCCAGTTGGAATTTTCACTCCAAAATGGCGCCTGCACTACCGAAGCGCCACCTAGTGGCTGTTACCCAAAAAGCATCAGAGTTTCACTTCTTGGTCTTCTATACTCTTTGCTATGGGTAGCGCAGCTTCACCATACAGATTTAACTATGCACAACTAAATAAAACAGGCTGGGTGCTGATAAAAATTTCTGAAATAAATATTTCTGCGAAATGCGTTAGGTTGCACAGAAGAAAGCCTGATCTAGGACCTGCCCCTTACGGTAGCAGAGGACTATTATTTTGCTGAACGAATGGAGGATGACGTCACGGGCTCAGATTTGGTTGACCAATCGGTGGAAAGGGGCGTGTCATGACTGCCCTCAAATGGAAAACAATTTTTGAAGTTGTTTATCCGTTTTCTACTCGTGAAACGGAAAAAAAAGAAAATCGAGCCAAATCTTTTCTTTTTTTTTGAACAAATTGAAAAAAATACCGTTTTCTCCTTTCTGCTTATTTCATTTCAAATATTTCAAATAAATCGCTGCTCATGCTGCTTTCTGACTAGATACATAATCAACATATTTTTACAAAGCTGACACTTCAAAGTTTCCTGTTTAAGAATCAGAATGACTCAGATATGATAGAGATATATAAGCTCAAACATAAAAATAAAAATAAAAATATAAAAAATATATTTGTTAAATGTATAAAAATATTGTTTAATGCATAAATATTTCAAATGAATCAGCATTTATTTGAAATAAAGGTAATTTAAAAATTATATTTTTGAATGGTAATATACTATGGTTTCCAAAAAAAAAAAAAAAAAAAAAAAAATGAATAAGCACAATGTTTTCACTGAAGACTGGAGTAATGATGCTGAAAATTCAGCTTTGAATCACAGGAATAAATGACATTTTAAAATGTTATTATAAATTGAAATAATATTCCACAGTATTACTGTTTTTATTGTATTTTTAAACAAATAAATGTAGCTTTAGTAAACATAAGAGACTTCTTTCAAAAAGATTTAAAAATCTTAATGATCCCAAACTTTGACCAGTTATAGGCCTGTTTTAAATTAACCATTCAATTTGGCAGTAATGCAGTGGTTATAATCTTGGATAATTATGTGAGAAAATCTACATAATTTAAATCACTTCTATATCAGTTCTTACTTAATGAAATCAGCATATTTGTGACATTATTATTATTTTTTTTTTAACTAAAGAAAGGGCAATTCTTTTAACTTTTTTCCTAATCTAATAAAAATGTTTGCATTATCTGTCATATCAAATTCTTACATTTCATTATGGAATTTACATTTACATTGCAAAATTGCAACTGCATGAATAATATTATGAGCTTAGTGTTTTAAATCATTTTTAATATACAAATATGAAAAGTTGGAAAAAAAAAAACAATGATACTTTTAAATATGTGAGTAAACCGTCAGTAGGTGGCATCAAGTGACTATGTTAATTAGTGAACATTTAAATCATTAGTTCAAGCGATTCATTCAGACAACTGATTCATTCAAGAATCAAGCAAATGCTGTCTTTACAAATGGATCACTGAATCATTGACTCAAATGATTAAAGGGGGGCTGCAATGGTGTTTCATGTATTCAGAGTTGTTCACAGTGTTAAAGAGATGGATTCTCATGCTAAACATTGCCAGAGTTTTAAAAAAAATAATTTGGATGAATGATGGAGAATTTCTGTGCCGAAAATCCTACTTCCGGGTTAGTACAAGTTTCTGCTTTTTTTTTTTGTTTTTTGTTTTTTATTGTGGATTTAATGACGTAGACAATGGTGGAACTCCTTATATGAGCATTTCTCTTGGAAAAGCGCGCCCGCGCACACCTCGACCAGAGGAGAGTGAGACCGCGCTCATTAATGCGCTTCATCAGGAAATCCTCAGCAGCGCTGCATAGGATTTGTTCAAGAATGTCTCCAAATAAGTGTGTTTTTGGATGTGAGGGAAAGTTTACCGTGTTCAGCTTCCCAAAGAACCCAGCGTTACACAAACAGTGGATGCAGTTTGTTTCTCTGGGGCAGCAACGGAGTGTAGCAAGTGCATTTGTGTGTTCTCGTCATTTCAGTGACGAATGTTTTATAAACAAGGCCCAGGTCGATGCTGGATTTGCACATCATTTGCTGTTAAAACATGGAGTGGTCCCAGTGATAAAAGATCCCATTCGTACAACTGCATCAGATTTCTGTCTTTTGTAGGAAATCAGCACATAAGTGAATATACTGTATGTTAATGGAAACATCACGAAACATCAGTATTATAGCTCAGCCCACGGCATGCCTCCAGGAGCTTGGCTTTTTCCGGAGAGAATCGGAAAGCTGTATTTTTCTGTTATAAATATGATAAAACTAAAGAATTTTGGAGATATGAAGGATGCAGTACTACTCTATAGGTACTCAAGATTAACATGAGATTAGGTGAAACTGTGTATGTTATGTACCCTTTAATTCAAAAGCGCTGAGTCATTTAGTAACAAAACAACACTGTGTGCTGCTCGGAGATTAGTGAATAATTATTACTTGTTTATTGAATGAATAAAATCAATGTCAAATCTGCAATCATGCTGATATTTGGGAATCAGCACTCTCTTGGTCATCTCCTGTTGCTTAACTAGGCTACTTCATATGGTATAAATATAAAAACTCGATTTTTACCGCAGTATGTTTGTTCTATGAGTTATCTGTGCAGTTGCGCTCATTTGTTTTGATTTCTTCACGAGATTCTCTCACACACACAGTCTGTACAATGTAACAAAAGTTTTTTTTATGCTGATCTTTTGATCTTTCTATTCAACTTCTTTCTATTCATCAGACAATATAAAATAAAAAAAACCAAAAAAAAAACTTTGTACATTAAATATCGATAGTAATAATAATAAATGTTTCTTGAGCAGCATATTAGAATGGTTTCTGAATGATCATGTGAAACAAAATCTCTCACTCCACTTTCAGGTACAATGTGAATGCAATGAAAATGTCTCAGGTTACGAATGTAACCATGGTTCCCTGAGTAGGGAACGAGACACTGCGTCCTCTAGGGGTCGCTATGGGGAACACCTCGTCGTGACCCGTGTCTGAAGCATACAATGAAAAAACACCAACGAGTTGGCCGGCGAGAGCCTCTGACGTCACTACCGGTGCGACTATACAGGCACCAGGAAAACACGTCATTCACTTCTTCGTCTGAAGCTTGCGTCCGAAGCATGGCAGGGAGCTAGAGGATGCAGTGTCTCGTTCCCTCTCGCACTCAGGGAACCATGGTTACATTCATAACCTGAGACGTTCCTTTCAAGGGAACTTCGAACTGCGTCCTCTAGGGGTCGCTATGTGGAACAGTATACCCACGCCGCCATGCTGAGGGGAGTGCAGGCCAGAATCATGGCGAACACTAAGTACCAACTCTACCATTTAAACGGCTGTTTGCCCCCGGGACATTTAGATGGCTGTCTGTGACAATACCCCTTACGGCCAAAGACCTAAGCTACATACCCAACTTAATTGTTAGGGCCTCGGCCCGGTGGTAGAGCTAAAGGCTTGGAATCAGGAAAGATTCCTTTAAAGGGATATGGCTAGGAACCTAGCATTTTATACTAATTCTTGCCTGTCACAGGGGCTACCGCTTGCTTCTGCAAAAGCTTGCTGAAGGAGCTGTCTCAACAGATCTCCAGTAGCAACACCCTGTTTAGATAGGTATCCAAGGATACATGGGTGGAGTGGCGCCCAAGATGA
Organism: Cyprinus carpio; assembly: GCF_018340385.1. Lineage (NCBI taxonomy): Eukaryota > Metazoa > Chordata > Actinopteri > Cypriniformes > Cyprinidae > Cyprinus > Cyprinus carpio. Next base: position 6,381,306 of record NC_056612.1, read on the forward strand.
ACGGGGCTTTTACCAACTCAAGAAAGGGCACGAAGCAACCGCGCGAAGCCCTCACCATATATGATTTTAGAAAGAACGCAGAGTACTAGCGTGCGAACTTACCACAGTGTGGATTTCAGAAAGTGTGCAAAGACTTCACGTGCACACTTACCATAGCATGGATTTTCAAATACTGTTCTAAGGAAGGGCTCTCGTGGCACTCTGATAGAGCAGCTCATAGAAGGAATGGTGCATCTCAAAACAGTATGCTTGAGAGTCATCAACTCGATCTGTGGAAATAATGCTGAAGCGGTCTGGGGAAAAACAGTGAACTCAGTCTCATATGAGAGGAGAACTCCTAAATCAGAGTAGCGCGCTCATAGGCGACCCTTCTTGGAAAAGGGGAGCGCTGCTAAACTACCACGAGAATCGCCCGAATAGCCCCTCATTTTGAGGGGAAGCGATGCTTGAAGTGTATAAACGAATACACACTGGCTGAATGGAGCCCAAGGAACCAAGGTCTAATCATTTCAAGAAAGGGAACGAGGCGGAGCGCGTAACCCTTACCATACAGGATTTCAGAAAGTGCACAGAGTCTTGCGTGCACACTTACCAATACGTGGATTTTTAGAAAGTGCGCAAAGTGTTCACGTGCACACTGACCACCATGTGGCTTTCAGAAAGTACACAGAGCTTAGCGTGTGTACCTAAAGGTTCCTAAGCATCGCAGAGGCGCCTGAACCGCACGTGAGAGGCAAGCTCAAATTTTACAAACCTCTACAAAGGGGAGCATCACCTGAGGCAGCATATACAAGAAGACTTCTGTAACTGCCACCTTCACTTCCCGCTGGATGCGACAGCACCTAAGCGGCCAGGAGACCCCTCAGGGTGACCTGGCTGGACATCCATGAAATTCCCTGCAGTGCTGTGCCAGGCCTGATGATCAAGGAGGCTCCCGCAGAAACCTGTGATCTCAGCCGCCTAATACCGGAACATGAAACCGGATGGCTGGTGCTGACGAGTGTTTAGTAAACACTGTAACTAAGCACTGCAAAGGAAACTCACAGAGTTTATTAGTAGACACATAACCACCAGCAATTTACACATAAGTATATACAGAAAGGGTTATTTTTATACTCCCACCCTCCTGCGCTGGAGCCCCGCTCAAGGGGCACCTCCTTTTAGTCCGGTTGCTATGAACATAGAACCAGCCAAAAACATTATAGGTCCAGCATAGGAGATGGTTATGCATTAGAGGTTTCCACCTAACCTCGATCAGGTGGAGAGCTGGTGGTTACTGGGGAATTAGGAAGGGGAGGATAAAAGCAGAATTTAAAAATCCCTAAAGGGAACGAGTAGATACCTCAGTATCACTCTGAGTCAGACGAGAACGCTGCCTCATCTGAATCACATCCCTTAGGTTCTGCTTACCTCCTTGTGACCCACAATTCCTCTTAACCCTGCCCGCAGGTGGGGGAGGAGCGCGAGTCGCGACACTAGCCTTCTGTGCTCGTCTTTGATCCTCAGATCGAGACAGGCCAGGACTCCTATGTTGTTCGGGCTCAGACCTGGACCTTCGTGGAACGAAGGATCTGAAAGCAGCGGAGTGCGCCTTCGTCTCCCCGAACTTCTCGATCACCGACTCAACGGAAATACCGAAAAGTTCAGAAGGCGAAACCTGAGCTTTGAGAAGAAAGCCTTATCTTTCTTCCCGATGTCTGCCAGGTTCATCCACAGAAGTCTCTCCGCCACCACCATGGCCACCATAGTCCTGCGCTTGGCAGAGGTGGCCTGCTTGGTAGCCCGGAGAGAGGCCTGTGGTGCGGTCGAGCTCGGCTACCTGATCAGGAAAAAGGCCTTTGCCTCTATCCAGGTCTCTTAGCAGATCAGTCTGATATGCTTGAAGCATTTATTTTGTAATAAAGCCACAGCCTGACCTGCTGCTGCGTATGCCTTGCCATTTAAGCAAGATGTATTACTTGAAGGGGCTTAGATGGCAAGGAGGGAGATTAAGACAGGATGTCTCCCCCGCAGAATGAAAGCTCTTTCTACAGGGGCCATCCTCTCAAGCCGTTTTCGCGCATCGCCTCGATGTCGGCAAAACTCTTACGCCAAAACCAATGGATGCGAGAAGAAAATGGCCTCTTTCATTTCCTTTCGATCTCTGTATGGAGATCAGGCAGAAATGGAAGGCTCACCTGAGCTGGAGGGTTATGGTCGGAAAGATAACGCTGATCAAGGCGCGATCCATAAACTCCAACAGCTCTACATACGCAGGGCAGGAGAATTGAGAAGGCTCAGCCTCAGCTTCTTCACCATCCTCAAATATCTCCTGCTTTTCCTGGGTAAAAACCCAGCAGAGCACTAACCTCAGTATCAGAAAGTGTTAAAGATATAACATCATCCTCCCGAGGCTCTCTCTCGTCCGCCGCCATTATGAGCGCGAAAGGGAAAGTCCCTCTTTAAACCATTCAGACAGATCCACCTGAAATTCTCACAAGCTAATTCTCCTCCATGCCTCAGCAGCGGCGGGTCCTGAACCGCGGGAAGCAGATGGCTGCCTTTTTTTTCTCAGAAAGAGAGACGAACGAGAGCGGAGCTTTTTCCTTGAAAAAACGCTCGCAATACACGCAGATTGCCTCCTCAAAGACATCGTGTGCGTGCTCTTTACCCAAACAAATGACGCAAAGATCGTGTGTGTTATCGGGTGTCAAATAACGCCGACACGGATGCACACATCGTCTAACCGCTTGCTAGTAGTCGCCATGATAGACAGAGAAAGAGCGCTCTTACCGGTTCTTTCAGTTGCACGCTTCAAACAAAATGGTCAGTTTTGAAGACGAAGAAGAAGAATGACGTGTTTTCCTGCTGCCTGTTTTATAGTCGCACCGGTAGTGGCGTCAGAGGCTGTCGCCGGCCAACTCGTTGGTGTTTTTTCATTGTATGCTTCAGACACGGGTCACGACGAGGTGTTCCCATAGCGACCCCTAGAGGACGCAGTGTCTCGTTCCCTTGAAAGGGAACTGGTTTTCACAATTTTCACTTTTTGGATCATCAGCTGAAGTGGAAATAAAAACTGATCTCACTTCACTTCAAGGTACAATGCAATGAAAACCAGATTTTTCACTTTTGGATCAAATTAATAAGGTCTAAGTTTCATTAATTTCAATGTGAACACCCTTAAAGAGAAACAATTGTTTACAATATGAGCTTTCAAATGTTTAATTATGTCACAATATGATTTTTTTTTTTTTTTTTATCAAATCATGCAACCCTAAATCCTTTATCATAGTGAATGATCATTGAAAATTTGTTCTGATAAGGCCAATGAGTCTGAGTTTTTTAAAAAAATAATTAATTGTATAATTTTTCGTTTGATAAAAAGTGAAAACGGGTCCCACAGGTCCGAACATCATACAAGGGTTAAATAGTAAAAATATTTCACAATATAACTGCTTTTTCTGTACTTTGGATCTAATAAATGCAGACTTGGTGACCAGAAGAGAATTCTTTAAAAAAAAAAAAAAAATGTTACTGTTCAAAAACTTTTGACAGGTAGTGTATATTTTTGTAATTTTTTTTTTTTTTTTTTTTAAAATACTAAATAAAAATACCCAATGAAGCAATGTTTTTTTTTTTTTTTTTTTTTTTTTTGCTTTGTTACATATGTGTCTTCCCTTTTCTTCCACTGTCCACAGCTCTTGTCATGTATTTCTATCTTTTTAATTAACCCCATTTATTTAAGCTTTCCTAGAGGGACATAACATTTTTCTTTAAAGGCTTTTTTTTTTGCCAACTCATCTATTTAATTTTACACAATCCCACATGTGTCACGATCATCAGCTGGAGTGCCCATCAACTGCAGTAGGGGGCACTCCACTCAGGACTCTTGCATTTGATGTCCATTTCCATTCTGAACTCCAATTCCCATCCTGCCTCATACCTGGGACTGATTGCACACACACACACCTGCATCTAATTACACACACACCTGCAGCTAATACACACACACATATAAGCAGCACACTCACTGCAAAGTCTTGTTCAGCCCCGTCTAGCATTTCTGAGCGGTTTCCTAGTGTTTGTTCTTTCCGTGTCTGATTTTGGATTGTCTATACTGCCTTTGATTCTCTCCCGCCTGCCCTGACCTCTGCCTGGTGCTGTTATTGATTTTGGATATCCCTTTACACACTTGATGCTGTTGTTGGATTACTGCCTGTTTGTTATGTGACTCTACGTTCACTGTGGGAGAGGCAGAGGACAGCACTGAACCCCCAAATAACTTTTTTTTTTTGGGGGGGGGGGGGTCAACATTGTTAAGCGCAGTCGGCAGCGGAGCTTGAACGCCCGGCACCACTGCACAAGATGGCCGCCAATCCAGAGCCCTCTCCTCACATGCGCCCTCTAAAGGGAGATCGGGTCGTGCCACTTCCTCCAGAAATGGCAGCCACAGCTGACCTTCCGGAGTCAAGTCAAGTCTCTGCTGACCTTCCAGAGCCTCGTCACTTCTCCGCTGAATTACCAGAGCCTCGTCTCATCCTGTCTGTTGCGCCAAGCAATGTTCTCTCAGCCTGTTGTGTTGCTGTCAAGGATACTGTTACTGCTGTGGAACCTCCAGAGGTGGCAGCAACTGCTGCAGAACCTTCGGAGGTGTCAGTTGTATCCATCCATGAACTCATTGCCTATCCTGTCACGGCCACGGAGGCCATCCACCAACTCACGGCCTGTCCTGGCACGGCCATGGAGGCCATCCATGAACTCTCATTCTGTCATGCCACTGCTATGGAGGCCATCTGTGAACTCTCTGCCTGCCCAGTCTCGGCTATGGAGGCAGTGTGGAAACTTTCTACCCACCTTATCACAGCCACGGAGGCCGCCGTTAATCTGTTTATGTTCTCTGTTTCAGTCCTACCTGACCAGACTTGCTCTCCTGTGCCATCGACTCCACTGTGGTGGTCCTCTGCTCCACCCTGGTGGGTTTTTGTCTCGTCTGATCGACTGTGGTGGTCCTCTGCTCCGCCCTGGTGGGCATCTGACCTTGATTTGCCCCGGCTGTCACTACTGAGCGTTTGTATTCCTCTATTCTGCCTTCTCGTTTTGACCTGGACTGTTTATCGTTTACTGATTGTTCTCTGCCTGCCCTGACTCGGATTTACCTGTTGTTGTGACTGTTTGCTAACTGCCCTGATCTTGTGCCTGTCCCTGGCTTTGTCTCAGCCTTACCTCCTCCACTGTATCCACTGGTGATTGACCCTGTCTTGTCTGACTATCCAAATAAAAGCTGCAAATGGATCCCGCCTCCGCTGATGCTTCGCAACAATGTTTATATATAATTTTAATGTGGGTATTTCATATATTGTATAAACCTATATCTACATGTATTGTGGTGTGTGTGTGTGTATTTAGGTGCTAATAATATATTGTCTTATATGAAAACATATGAGATCACTACTCTGATATAGGGCCATATATGCACATTACATTTCCGTATGGGTTGTAAAACAAACATAATTCATTATACCCTTGTGTACCCTTAATAAATGCTTTGCATCGAATGTACACTTGTACTGTACTTCAGATCTTAAAACTTGCCAATAATACTTATTAAATGAAATGCCACATATGTGTTAATAAAGGGAGCATACTTTTATGTCTGTTTCTTAACACCCTTTAGTACACTTTAAAAAAAACAAAAGTGCACTTCGAAATAATTTCACCTTTTTAAGTTGAAATTGTTTCAATAATCTTTTGTCATACTTTACACTTATTTGGATGTGTTGACCAACATACTGCACGTGTAAAGTACTTGATTATCATTTTAATCAGAGTTGGAAAGTAACGAATAACATTTACTCGCATTACTGTAATTGAATAGCTTTTTTTTTGTGTACTTCTACTTTTTAAAGTAATTTTTAAAATCTGTAATTGTACTTTTACTTAAGTATATTTTGTTTGAAGTATTGGCCTTCGCTACATTTTAAAACGCATTAATTACTGAGTAAAAAAAAATAAAAATTGCACCCTCAAAACTACTGCAGTAAATGATGGGCAGGAGAACAAACTGGTGCTAAAATCACAAGAAAGATGGACAAGACAGGCGTTATGGTGCAGGCCCAGCTGAAAACAAAACCCCCTCGTATTCTACTGAAGTTGAAGGAAATTAAGTGAACCCCTGGCCATATTTATGCTCTGTTATGCAGTGTAAGCTGTGTTTGCTTAGGGAGACCAAACTAGCAGCCTATAAAACCTCGACATCAACCCTTCGCAAGCATGTAACTTAGAGGTAACGTTAAGCTATATATTTACATCGTTACATCGCATTGGTGGTTAAAATGAAGCTTTGACAGTTTAGCAAGAGGTCATTTTGCACAAATTAGCCAAAAAGACAGTGGTGCCAGACTTAGGGGTGTGTGATATACTGTATATTGTCTGCAATAATATCGTAATTGTGCGATTTGACATTCTCGGATGATTCTGTAATTGCAGGTACATTTTGGTGTCCGTAGCCTTTTTTTTCAGCATTTTTTCCAAATGGTTATATTTTTAATTATTTTAATAATTTGTTACTTATTTTTATGAATTACAATATGTTACAGTCAATAACAATATAATAATTTGTGTAAAAAGTGTCTTAAATAGCTAAAAAAAAACCTGATTTCTTGTTGTCCAAATTAGTGGATTTTTTCCATCATGTATCGCGTAATCAAAATATTTTATTGTATTTTTCTTTTTGTAATATTTCATTCATTTTATTTTTAAAAGCCCTAAATACTATAATAATTCTACAACATTAAATTGTTTAAAAATAACTTCTGTCTTATAAAAATGTGTGTCCATAAATCTTGCATCAACTCTGTTACCATACAATATTTTACCTTTAAATTGGTGAAATTATCTCCCACAACTATGTAAGATACAGAAAATGATGACACTTTCCCTCACTGATAAGATGTGATGCACTGAAAAGTATGTGCTCTCTTTGAGAAAATATTTTAATCTAAAAAGTTCTTATACCAAGAGTTATTTTGAAGAACATCAACACTGTTACCACAATATCAAAAGGAAAACAAAATGTATTACTGATCACAAACTGGGTTATTTATAATCATGATTTCATTAGTGCCATGTGCTCTTAGCATTTATGCTAGCAAGTGGAGTTTTTGGCAAAAATAAAATAAAATTGTCAATTCTGTTAACGTCAAATTCTGTTACCAAAGTTGAATAACAATGCTGACAATAGGGTTAAGCCCGGGACACACCAAGCCGACGATCAGCCGTTTGCCATCATCGGGCTGACGGCGAGCGACGGTCAGGCTAGTTTGTTTGGTGTGTTCCACTCGTCGGCTCTTGTCGGAATCACATCGGCGGCAGTTTGCCCGACTCAACATGTTGAATTGGCATCGGGGAAGTCGGGGCCGTCGGCGAGACTGAGAACTCTGATTGGATGTTCAGTTTAGCTAATGATAATTAAAGCAAAAGTGATGAAAACAAGCATGTGAATGAAGGTGGTACAGAAGGCTGTTTAAATGTTATGTGATCTTTCCCAATCATTCTAATAAGCGAATGTTTTCATAACAACATGAGCCGCTTAAAATGATTAAAGTTATTCAAAATGATAAGCAAGCACTGCTTTGTTTACATTTCGTATATCTGCATTTATCTCGTATATCTTTGTTTTTCAGTTTCTCCTTTTGAATGTTGTACATATACTTTTAATAGCTGCTGATATGAACAGCTCGTTCCTCTCACGCATGCGCAGAACGCACGTGTTAGTTTGCCGTCGGCTGTAGTCTGTGCGGTGTGTTCCAGCCAGGGGGGCAGGGTTTCATATTTTATTGAAGCATCCCTGGGCGCGGACCCCCACCTGCTGTTAGCATTCCATTGACTCCCATTCATTTTGGCGTCACTTTGACAGCGAATAACTTTACATCTGAGGCGTTTAAAGACTCCCATTTGTCCATTCATTATTTCTAAAGAAACACAAAAATGTAATAAAAGGCCCCATTACCTTGTATCTTACGTTATGGCCCCGTAGAAGCAGTTTTTGTAAAAATAGGCTAACGATTGCATCATAACCTGCGACTCTCTGTCGCACAGTAGAGAAATTACTGTATGGACAGGAGGAGAAGCTCGCAGGCAATCTTTTATTGTCTATGAGGCTATCGGGGGGGCGTGGAGGCATGAAGTCAAGGGAGAAGCCCATAGAGAGTCCATGAAAGCAACGGGACAAAATTATTCAACAACGTCTGCAAGATTCGGTGGGTGATTCAGCTTTCTCTTGGCACAGCGATTAGAAGACTTACAATTGTCAGACAGGTTGCTCACGTGACATTTAGGTCATCAAGCTGAGTTTGAGTCTGCGCAGTATGCTCGACCCCCAGGAAGTGCGTGCTTCTAATTGACTTCACTTGTCTCCGTTGAATCCAATGGGGTCGCTGTGTCCATTTCTTTTACTGTCTATGGTTCCAGCGCAGCTTTTTGGTCCGACGCTGCCAAAGCGAGGCGACAACACCGTCGGCATTCGTCACCGCTAGTTCTTTGAAGTCGGCTTGGTGTGTCCCGGCCTTAACAGAATTGACTGTCCACCGGACAATTCTGTCAGTTCTGTTAAGCCCGTACACACCAAGCTGACGATCGGCCGTTTGCCATAGTCGGGCCGACAGCGAGGGACAGTCGGGCTAGTTTGCTTGGTGTGTTCCACTTGTCGGCTCTCGTCGGGCTAACATGCGCCTGGGACGTCGGGACGTCAGCGCGAGGGAGAGCTCTGATTGGATGTTCAGTTTAGCAAACGAGTCAGTGCAAAGAATTAAAGCAAAAGTGATGAAAACAAGCATGTGAATGAAGGCGGTACAGACAGAAGGCTGTCTAAATGTTACGTGATCTTTCCCAATCATTCTGATACACAAATGTTTTCATTACTACATGAGCCACTTAAAATGATTAAAGTTATTAACGTTACTGATATTCAAAATAGTAAGCATGTGCTGCTTTGTTTACATTTCTTATACCTGTATTTATCTCGTATATCTTTGTTTCGGTTTCTCCTTTTGAATGACAAATATATACTATTAATTGCTGCTGATATGAACAGTTCATTCCTCTCATGCATGCGCAGAACGCACGTGTAAGTTTGCCATCGGCTTTGAAGTCGGCTTGGTGTGTCCTGACCTTTACTTTACAATACTGTTACCGAAAGGGTCAACTCTGTTTATGAACTATTTTCACAAAAAAACTATACAATTGTTGTTTAAAATCTCATAAACATTACTGAGATATGATGCACCCTTATGATATTTAAACAACATTTTTCCTTTTTTACTGGATATTGTATATAATACATTTTCAGATTAAAAATATTTGCTCCGAATTCTGTGAAGACATAGGTATTTTTATTTTTATTTTTAAGGTATGCATAGGTGAAATATTATCTCATGACAATGCCAAATGTATCTCCACTTACAGAATCACCCTCTCAAGTATTTTGCATAAACCAAACAAAACACTCCTACAGAGTGCACACATACATTATGTGAAGTCTAGTAGATTAGACTAGATTTGTTTAGAGTTTGTTCTTTCACCGTGTGATTCAGTCTGTTAAAGTGCATTTAGAATAATCACAAAATTGAAGATATAGGGACAGAAAATTAATATATTTATATAATTTCATATAGATAATCAATATCACAGGAAGACTGCCATTTTTTTCTCCAAAAATCAGCACAATTTTTATTTTTTTTTTAAAGTCTGACTTGATCATTATCAGGTTGGTCCAGTCAATGTGCATTGTACGGCAAAGTTTCTGGAAGGAAAGAGATACAGAATTTTTAGGCATGTGAGACTAGCAGACTTTTGAGAGAAGGTGTACGCATAGAGACATCTACATGAACGCAGATGTGCATAGTTTAATACAACAAGCCACACAAGGGCAGATGAGGCCACACTGATTTTGAAAATGAAATTGATGTGCACGAACAATCAGTCTAACATGCCACAAAACAATGACCTATTCAAGAATGCAGATAGCTACAACAACAACATTTCTTTGTATGTTCCGGCACACCAAAGAAAACAAACAAAAGGAAATGTATAACCATTGCCAACAAAAATGCTGTATGAGAATGCACAGTATTCACTTGCTAAAGAAAATAATTCTAAATTGATTGTAACTTAGAAATATAAAATTAAAATTTTCTAATTGTGAAATCATACATGTTAAGTCTAGTTTTTTTAAGCAACAGCAAAAAAAAAAAAAAAAAAAAAAAAAAAAAAAAACACTCCAAATCAGTCAGAACCAAAAATAGTGGCTTTCATTAGTTTTGAAGATACATAAAATAATAATAATAATAATAATAATAATAATAATAATAATAATAATAAACTGAATAATTAATTCACAAATGTTATTTTCATATAGACAGTTATACAGGTGCTGGTCATATAATTAAAATACCAGGAAGTTGCTGCTGCTGACCAACTTTATGGAGATGCAGATTTCATTTTCTAACAGGACTTGGCACCTGCACACAATTCCAAAGTTACCAGTACCTTGTTTAAGGACCATGGTATCCCTGTTCTTAATTGGCTAACAAACTCGCCTGACCTTAACCCCATAGAAAAATCTATGGGGTATTGTGAAGAGGAAGATGCGATATGCCAGACCCAAGAATGCAGAAGAGCTGAAGGCCATTATCAGAGCAACCTAGGCTCTCATAACACCTGAGCGGTGCCACAGACTGATCGACTCCATGCCACGCCGCATTGCTGCAGTAATTCAGGCAAAAGGAGCCCCAACTAAGTATTGAGTGCTGTAGATGATCATACTTTTCATGTTCATACTTTTCAGTTGGCCAAGATTTCTAAAAATCCTTTCTTTGTATTGGTAATAGTAGTCAATACCATATACTAAGTGTCAACTTTGATTGATGAGTTTGACCTTTGAAATAGTAATTATATCCAGATGTGCACTTTGCCCTATTAATGTCCATATGCGGACCCATCCCGGTGTGCGTGAAATCCATCCTCATCCTTTGAGCTCAGCGGGGTGAAATGTGTGTGTTTGTTCAGTGACCAAGTGATCAATGAGATCCCTGAAGAATGTGTTTGTAGATCTTATACACATTCTCATATCTGGACTCATCTGCGGACGTGTCTGTGTCAGGCGCGGATTTATGGGTGGGCCTGGGTGGGCACGTGCCCACCCAGATTGACTGGTGGCCCACCCAATCAGATTAATAAAAACAATTTATTTTTTTAATTTTAATAATAACGAATTAATAAATAATTTAATTTTAATAGTTTCCTGAGGACATTTAAGTACAGTAGCTACGAAAAATAGCTACAAAATAAAAATATTATTTCGGCATATCACGTGTCAGTCCAGTGATGCTATCACGCAACACCGCGGGCGCGTTTCAGACCGAACGTTTTCCGCGGCAAACTAACTGAGCTACTGAGGATCCAAACGCGCCTGAGGTCATCCATGCTGACTGGACGCCTGAACAACTTGGCACTTCTGTCCTTTGAAAGAGAACTTATTGACACTTCGGATTATGATGACATAATCAGCGTTTTCAACTCAAAGCCCAGAAGACTCCGCCTGGTTTAGAGCTCAGGTAGCGTTGTGTGTGTTCTTATGCTGGCCCGACGTGGCATTACTGCTGTTTCTGAAAGGATGGTTCGAGTTATTTCAGTTTGGGTGTAGCAACTCTTTTAACGAGTTTTATGAGACCTGTTGTTGTTTCTTATTTTATGTGTAGCGTCATCTAACAGGCTGTTATCTGTGTTATTCTGGCCCACTTTTTGTATAATGTTCACCGTCTCCTTTGGCGTTTGTTTACGTTTTGTGAATGCACTTCTGGCTCTGTGTCTCGAAATACAGCTGAGTATATTATGGTATTTAAGTCACGATGAATGAGACGAGAGTTGTTCATTATGTCGCCTTGTTGAAGTAAATTTTATTTTTCCTTGCTTTACCCCGGTCCTAAAGTAAAAAAAAAGACTGTGTAAAAGAGTATAATTAAATTAAACGCATTTATGGTGAGATTATTATATTTTCATGTCAATCTGTGTTCATTTTGACCACGAACCATGCACTGTCAACCTGTCACTTTAATTAAGCGCGTGCAGCACATCAGAAATGATCTCTGCACTGCATCGAACATGGAACGGATCGCCGGACCGCATCCGCGCGCAGTGTGAAAGCTCTATAATACGGAGCCCGGGAATCAGGTGTATAAAATTTAAAAAACCCGAGGCCCCTCCGTATATTCACCAGGCCCACCTATTAATGACGTTCTGTATCCGCCACTGGTCTGTGTGTGTGTGTGTGGTACGTGACCGAGGTATCAGGTTGCCTTCTGTAATGCCCGCATGCACGCTCTCTCTCTGTCTCTCCCGCTCTCTCTCTCTGTATGGGGGCTGTGATAAAAACAAGGACGTGTTGATGAAGAATAAACAGAATAAATAATTTTAACAGATCGTGAGATCGTGCGTGTGTGTGTGTGTGTGTGTGTGTGTGTGTTTGCATTTAATACGATTATGGTATAAAAAGAATCTCAACATATTAATAAACTGAGAATAAATCAATAATAATAATAATAATAATAATAATAATAATAAAATCCCCTTACATTATTCCTCGCGCAGGCGTCACAATTCTTCAAATGAGAGGTTTACAAAAATCTGCTGTTTAAACTCCGTGTTTAAACACTCTCTCTCTCTCTCTCTCTCTCTCTCTCTCTCTCTCTGCGTGTGGGTTGCATGCTGGGAACGGAAGTGTGGTGTGGAGGGTTGAGAGCGGCACGGTTTGAAGTTGTTTTCAAGTTTAAACTTCTTTTTCTGTGGTTTTGGGTTTTTTTTTTTGGTTTATCACTAATTTTATTTTATGGTTTTGAAAAAGGGGGAAAAATACAAAAAACTGGGGTAATTTATTTATTTAGTTAAGGCCATGGCGTCTCTCCCAGGCGAGAGAACGCCGGGGTTATCAATTAAAAATGGGTGTAAAGTGTTCTCGGATCAAGGTTTTACCGTAGAAGATGTATTGCTAGCAATGGGCGAGATTGTGGGGCACGAAAATATAGCATCGGCATCTAGAATGAACAAGGCGGTAGTGGTGTTTTTAAAAGATGAAAAATTCGTAAACACCCTTGTTGAAAAGGGAATTGTTGTTGCCGATTCCCTGGTGCAAGTAACGCCTTTGCGCGCACCTGCTACCAGGGTTACCATTTCAAATGCTCCGCCATTCATTTCCAACGAGCAAATTATAAAAGAATTGAGTCGCTTTGGAAAGTTTGCGGGATCCATTAAAATGTTGCCGGTCGGGTGTAAGAACGCAGCTTTAAAACATGTACTGTCTTTTCGAAGGCAAGTTTTCATGTTTTTAAACGCGCAATCTAAGGAATTGGATATCTCGTTTCGTATTCAACACGGGGACAGTTCCTATATGATTTTTGCAACAACGGATAGCTTGAGATGTTTCGATTGCGGGGATTTAGGACATAAGAAGTTCACGTGCCCGCATAAGAAACATTCAGAAAATGAAAAGAATGAAATGGATAAGCAAGCAGTGCAAAGCGAAAGTCAAGATAAAGAAAAAAAGCCCATAGTCGCAAAGGATGGAATGATTCCAGGGAAAAAAAAACAAAAGATAATCGCGGTTAACGAGAACGATTCGGAGGCTACGGTTTCGGCAGGGAATCCCCAGCGTTATCCCCCAGACTGGTTCTCCACCCGAGAAGAGTGCTTTAGATCCAAGTTCAAAGTCGGAGGTGAGTGAGTTTATTTCATCTATGCGAGCTGGTGATAATGCTGTAGGCTCGATTGGTTTTGGGGATGTAGTGGATGTTGTTAAGGAGAAGGAATGTGTGTATGTTGAAGAGGTTGCGAGTGTTAGCGAGCTACAGAATAATGTGATTATGGAGAGTGAAAACAGTGATGAAGACTTGGAGGATTGTGACAATTGTTCGGGTTTTCTCGGAGATTGATTGTAGTCAGGCGGTGGAGGAGGTGTATTCGGTTGAAGAATTAAATGCTTTTTCTGGATTTAACTAAAGGGAGAAAAAGGTTGATGTTGCAAAATATTTCCCAGATGTTAATAAGTTTATAAAATCCGTGGTGAAAGCACAGAAGGCGACGGGCTACGAGGTCATTTCAAAACAGAAACGATTTCGGCTGAAAAAGTTTCTAACAAACGTACGTAAAACTCAGAAAGAAAACGTAAAATTGTCAAAACGGAAAAAATAAAGCACATGGGTGTGGGATATATTCTAATTGTTGTTTTTCTTTTCTGTCTTTTGTTTTTTTCCATCTTTCCTGCCATGCAGATTCTTAGATTAGGATCACTGAACGTTAATGGGTTAAGGGATGGAGGGAAAAGAGTTTTACTCTCTGAGTTTCTTAGGCTTAAAGACTCAGAAGTAATATTTTTACAAGAAACCCACAGTGATATAAAAAATGAATCTGAGTTAAATTTGTGGTGGGAAGGAAAGTTTTGTTCTAGCCATGGCACAAATGTTAGTGCAGGTGTAGCTATTTTATTTGCAACTCATCTTAATGTTAACATTTTATCAGAAACAGAAATAGAGAGAGGACGTATTTTGATGGTGAAAGCAAAAGTTGAAAATCAGATATTCGTTTTTGTTTAAATATTTATGCTCCAAAGAAAGGGGCAGATAAAATAATCATGTTTAGAAAATTAGGAGAGTTTTTAAAAAGCTATACTTTAGATGGGATGTTAATCATTGGTGGGGATTGGAATTGTTCTCTTAACTTTCTTGTAGATAGAAATAATGAAGAACCACATCCTGTATCAGCTGCTGTTTTAAAAAGTTTTATAGTTCAGAATGACTTGGTAGATGTATGGAGAGACAGGAATAAAGAGGTGAAGTACTTTACATGGACCAAAGTTTCGCAGGGAAGGATAAGTGTAGCCAGACTGGACAGGTTTTATGTCAAGTGTGCTGAAAATAATAGAATAATGGGGTGTGATATTTTTCCATGTTGTCTATCAGATCACAATTTGATCACAGTGAATATTGTTTTGAGTCAAGCAAAATGTTAAAAGTCCATATTGGAAATTTAATGCTGCATTGTTGAAAGAAAGAGAGTTCATTGAGAGATTTGAAATGTTTTGGAAGGAATGGGTTTCTAAGAAAAAGGATTTTGATAATTTGATACAGTGGTGGGAAATAGGAAAGACACAAATAAAAATATTTTGTCAGCAGTATTCATGTTTTTCAACAAGAAAAATAAAACAGAAAATTTCTGAAATAGAACAAGAGATTTTTTATATTACATCTGGTATGATTCAGGAATCTAATGCATGTTCAGCTGGCATGTTGGGTGAAAAGAAACGAGATCTAGAAGATTTGTTGCAAGTGCGGGCAAAAGGTGCCCTGATAAGATCACGATTTATGTCTGTTCATGAGATCGATGCTCCCACTGCATATTTTTTTAATTTAGAAAAGGTGTCAAAACAACAAAATGAAATGTATTGTCTGACAAAACCCGATGGACAAAAGACTTTTGAGGCAAGAGAAATGAGAAAGATTGCGGTGGACTTTTACTCAAACTTGTATAGAAAGGAAGAAACGGATCCTGAATGTGTTTCACAGATACTGCAGTAGTTGCCTTCTCTCACTAAAACACAGAGGGAGAGTTTGGACAGTTCTGTATTATTTGAGGAGTTGACTGATGCCGTTAAACAGATGAAGGTGGGAAGAGCCCCTGGAATTGATGGACTATCAGTGGACTTTTTTAAAGCTATGTGGAACTACATCGGAAGAGATTTGTATGAGGTGATCCAAGAGTGTTTTAAAGAAAAACGCCTTCCCACAAGTTGCCAACGGGCAGTATTAACATTATTACCGAAAAAGGGGGACTTGAGTGATCTTAAAAACTGGAGGCCTGTGTCAATTTTAACAACGGACTATAAGCTAATAGCTAAAGTGTTGGCAAATAGGCTGAAAACTGTATTAGGAGACGTAATACATCAAGATCAATCCTACTGCATACCAGAAAGATCCATATATGATAACATTTTTATGATCAGGGACATTTTAGATTACACTAAACTACATGAAGTGAATGTTGGTTTTCTGTTCCTAGACCAGGAAAAAGCATTCGATAGAGTGGATCATGGTTTTCTGTATGATACAATGACTGCTTTTGGGTTTGGAGATGGTTTTATGTCGTGGATCAAACTCTTATATATGAATGCCTCTTGTATTCTAAAAATAGGTGGTGGGTTAAGTAAACCAATAAGTTTGCTTAAAGGCATAAGACAAGGATGCCCACTATCTGGTCAGTTATACGCATTAGCAGCGGAACCACTCCTATGTATGTTGAGAAAGGAAATGTCTGGTCTAAAGGTAGATGGTAGCTGCAATGCGTTTAAGTTAACAGCATATGCAGACAACATAACTGTGATTGTGAAAGATCAAAGAGATCTTGATGTTGTTATTTACAGTATCTCTTTATATGAGAGAGCGTCTTCTGCTAAACTGAACTGGAGCAAAACTGAAGCTTTTTGGTGTACTGAAAAAGAGGAATGTTGTCATATCAATGTAAAACCTGTTATCCCTGGAAATGTAAGGTGGGAAAAAGAGGGATTTAAGTTTTTAGGCATCTTTTTGGGTTCAGAAGAATACCAAAGGAAAAATTGGGAAGGTGTTAATGATAAAATTTGTAAGAGGTTATCAAAATGGAATTGGATTGTACCTCAATTATCATATAGAGGGAGAGTATTGGTCATTAATAATCTTGCGGCCTCTATTTTGTGGCATAAATTAATTGTTTTAAATCCACCAGATGGATTAATAAAGAAATTCAGAGTGTGTTGGTAAATTTTTTTTGGAATGGACAACACTGGCTAAGAGAATCAGTACTGTACCTGCAGTTAAATGAAGGAGGTCAAGGCCTCATGGACATTAAGTCCAAAGTCGCTGCGTTCAGACTACAGATTGTGAAAAGACTCCTATATAATCAGCCGCAGAACTGGACTGAAATAGCTTGTGTTTATTAAGAAGAGTTGGGCGGATGAACTTGGATAGGCACCTATTCTTAATGAATTTGAAGGAAGTAGATTTTAATGGACTCCCATCTTTTTATGAATCAGTCTTAAATGTGTGGCAAATATTTATGGTTAAAAGAGAGCTGTCCGAAGTAACCCATGAGTGGGTGCTGGAAGAACCTTTGATTTTTAATCCGCTTTTATCTAGTGTGCTGTTAAAATCTAAAGGTGTATGTATAAGCTTAGTTTGACCAGGAATATGTAAAATCGGTCAGCTTCAGTCGGGGGCCAAATGGATTGCTGCGGAAAAACTGGCCTCGAAGATTGGTGTTCATTCTGTTAGGATTGTTGAAAAATTATTAGCTGAATTGCAGGAGTGTTTTAATGTACCTGTGCAAGCAGAAAGGGTTGAAACTGTTTTCCCCAGCATCAGGGTGGGTGTAAATGTAGGAGATTGGCAGGAGGGTGATGGAAGATTACTGTCTTTTAAAATACCTGAAATCAGTCGTTTTGACACAATATCTAAGAAGGCATTTTATCTGGTATGCGTAAAATACTTAAATTTAAGAGCATTGCAAGATATTCCAGAGACCAAATGGACTAATTTACTTGAATCAGAGCCCTCTCCAAAAGGATGTTGGAGGACGTTGTATAAGAAACCAATTGAGAAAAGAAGTGGAGACTTGCAATGGAGGATTTCTCATTGGATTTTAGCAACAAACCGTTATAAAGTTCATCTTAATCCTTTGCAAGGAGAAGAGTGTTTGTTTTGTGGGCTACCAGAAACGGTGTTTCATATGTTTATTGGATGTCCCAGGCTAGCAGGAATTATGGGGGTGTTAAATAACCTGAGTCATGATTTTGGTTTTATTTTTACAAATAGTTTGTTTATTTTTGGTCCAAAATATAACACCTCAAATAAAAGCAAAATTGTCCTGATAAATGTTTTATTTGGTATGGCAAAAATGGCAGTGTGGTTGACAAGAAAGAGAAAAATGCAGTTCAGTAGTGAAAATGATCCTTTGGACATGTTCAAAGCTCTGGTAAAGAGTAGGCTGGTTATGGAGTATAAGTATTATGAACTGGTGAATGATACTGATTCTTTTTTCTATGTATGGGGTGTTGAAAATGTTCTATGTAAACCCAATGAAGAGGGAGGATGTGATGTATTGCTGTAAAAGAAGCATTTTTATAAAAAAAAATTTTAAAAGAGTTTTTTATTAGGGTTTGCTATTTATGTATTAATGTGTTGAAGGTGTATACTTGTCTGGTATAGAATGTAAATAAAGAGATGTTAAAAGTCAAAAAAAAAAAAGTCTCTCTCTCTCTCTCTCTCTCTCTCTCTCTCTCTCTCTCTATCTCTCTCTCTCCCTCTCTGCCTGCGTGAGAGAGCTCTCCCGTCATCTCGGTCCGCTGCGAGAGAGAATGCGGATAAGTTGGCAAAAACATTTTAAATGCACTACATCTAATTCAAAGAGCGATATTACTTTAATGTTTAAATAAACATACTCCCTACAGCTGTTGTCCAGCGGTTCTTGTTTATATTTTAACTAAGTTTCTTTTTTTAATCATGGTATTCTTACATGATCTAGATTCTAGAATGTGGAGCAATAGATCGTTTTGTTCATCGTATCTAATTCCGTCTCAAACGTGGTTCAAAACGTTTTTATTTTTTTCGCTAAAATTAGCCTACATCTATTTTAAATATTAATCAGCTTTTATTGTCGGAATGTGGCGTTGGGTCCGGTTATTTGACAGTGTTTTTAGCTATGGTGCAGACACGGCTCGTCCTATACAGTAGGCTACATCTAATTTTCAGAAAAGTGGTCCAGAGAACATTGTTGGAATGTTTACAGACAGGTCCCATGCGGATATCTTTACCACCGTAATCTTACACTCTGTTTTAAGAAGCTTGTTTAAATAACATCAAGTATTAGAGCATGTTTCGGCAGTATGATTACTAAAAATAAGAATAAGCACACAATGACATCAATTTTGTTTTAACAAATAAATTAAATTTTGTAGATTTTTCAAACCTAAAACCATAATGCTCTAATGCAGGGAAGTAATCAAATGAGGCTCTGATGAATGCAAGGCGCTTACAGAGACTTTTCTTTATGAATACTTTATGACTACTGAAAATCAGTTGTCATACATTTGTTTCCAGCAAAATAACTTTTAGAAAGGCGCTACGAATATCTGACAGAATCTTTACAACAGATTACACTTTCTTTCTCACTAAAAATGGTATCATTAACCATGATGTTTAAATGCACCATATTTATTTTCACACTATAATGTTTTATTTTATTAAAATAAAAACGAGAGGGTCTATACAGTATTATATTACTAAACTTTGATCAAATAATTGCTAAGAAATAATAGGATAATAATCAAAGTCAAACTTATCACCCCCACCTGATTTGTCTGATGGCTTGTGATGATATAAATATCTTACTCATACAGATGTGTTAAGATGTTAACTATAATATGTGTAAAGTTCAATATTACTGTTCAAATTGTTTAAAATGTAATCTTTTTTGCTTTAATGTCCACGCTCAAATCCTTAGACAAATGAAAATAGTATGTATGAAATATTTTTCTCTAAGATATTTGTAATTACAGACTAAAAGCTTTAGATTTATTAAAACAGTTGAGTTTATACATTTCTCTTGAATACGTATACAGCAACCAGCGAGTACATGAAACAGTATAAATACATAAACTCATAAATTCATTGTGATTCTATCATATTAATGAATATATATATAACTTAATTTATATACATATCTGACTTTCTCTTCAAAACACAACAAACTTTCTTGTGACCTTTTTTTTTATTTTTTAATTGTTGAACAACCGGTTTGTTGGGGGAAAACACATACTGTAGTGTCATGTTTCTAAGGTAGGATGTTTGTAGTTAAATCACATCTTTAACCTAAAACATTTATCATTCAAACTCTCTAACGCACGCACTTACACACACACACAACTTTCACAGACTCCCACAAACTGCAAACAAAACATTTTTAAGTTTGTTTTATCATTTAGCTGTAGCTTAGAACCTAATGGAATAATTTTAAACATTATTACAAGTATAGATACTGAAAGAGCTCATTAACCTGTTTAACTCTAAAAATGTGAATAATGTCGCTTAAGACTAGTTTGACAAATAAGGGTATGCTCATAAAACAAGCCTGGCCCCAATTTGAAGCATTCTAACAACGAGTTCAACCATTGCAGAAAATGTATTATAGCACCGCAGTAAGATATAACTCTGTATGTGTGATTGACCAACTTATCAGATGTTCAACATATTATTACAAGTCCCTGCTTACCTAGTTTACAATGAAACTAAAGAATATATGCATGAGCTAACAATCACCTTTAGAGAAAATCAACAGCAGGACAGTGTATGAAGAGTCAATGCAGAAAAGCTGAGTGGATGTGACGGAAGAAGAAACTTGAAAATTACTATAGCATCTATAAAGACAGCCTTCATGCTTTCAATGTGGAACTAACCACAGCTATAGACAGACCTTATTCTCAAACCTTATAACTTAGACAACACTCGCATACAAACAACAATAGCAACATTTTGGAAGAAATAGTACAGCACCTTAAATCGTCAACCTGGTATCTTGGCACACTTCTCACATCTTTTTTCAAAAGTGTGTTTAACTGTTTAGAAGCAGATGTCTTAGAAGTGGTGAACGCCTCACTTCTTTCTGGGGCTTTTCCAACCCCCCTGAAACTGCAGTTGTTAAACCACTTCTGAAAAAGAGCAATCTTGATAACACCATATTGAGAACTATAGACCAATATCAAATCTTCCTTTTACAGACAAGACTATTAAAAAAGGTAGTTTTTAATCAGCTGAACAACTACTTAAACTCAAATGGATTCCGGGACAATTTTCAATCTGGTTTCGGACCGCGTCTCAGCACTGAGACAGCACTCATTAAGATAATAAATTATATTCACTTAAATTCTGATTCTGTTTGTTTACAATTTAGATGCTTTTATTATGAAATCACACAAAGAACCATTGTTTGATTACACGTTGTTAATTGAAATAACACTGTGTGTTCATTTCCGGTCTGTCTACGAAAATGCTGCGAGACACAAGACCTCAATCTTACTATTTCTCTGTACATATAAAACAAATAAAAAAGTTGAAGATGGTGAGGAAACACTATTTTCTTTGTACGCGTCTTACGCGTAATGTCTAAACACGACATTAATAAATCAGTTGTTTTAAGCCAAAGCGATGATTCAGTCCGTTTTGTTCAGTCATAGTGTTTTAGGTGTTGTTCCAGGAAACGGGTATGACTGTAACTGAGCGTTGTCATGTCTGGCTTTAAGAAATCATGAGGTCAGCAGCTTTTAACGTCTCTTAATTTTTCACAATTGTAAAGTGTTGTAAAAGTTCCAAATTGTTTGTTTAGCTTAAATATTAGTTTTTAGTCAGCTACGTCAAACTTATATTTATGATAGAGCTACAGGTTTCCGGTAGTTGGGCAAACACTTGACAGAGTTTTACTCAAACAGTCCTCATATATTTCATTGTATGGCACAAAGACAAATTCTGTAACAGCGTTTCATAAATACGTTGATATGTATGTAAACGTACAAATATTTATAATGACAATGAGCACAATATAGCCTAACAACACAAACACAAATGCTTGTTCTAACTCTTTCACACACTACAGTAGGTGGACATCCAAAACGTTACTTCTACCGCCGCTTGTACCGCCGCCGCGGCGTCTGCAAAGTGCATTTGCAGCTTTTGACCGCTGAGTGGCCCTTTAATCACAAGTTTTCAAACAAGCGCATCAAAGCACATTTTCGCAAATAGACATCAGTTTTGCCTCGCTGATGTGTTACATTTGACGGCTGCAGTCAGGGAAAATGAAAGAAAAACACTATAGTTAAAATATTTAATTTTTACAGATGAAAGTTTGGTACTTATGAAGTTATGTGCATTTCTTAGAACGAATTCAAGCAGGATAAATGTCAAGCCTGTGCCTGAGCCTGTGCTTATATTTTCTCTAAGCTACACAGTATTACGCCATATTTTAGATTTGATACATTTAATAGGTGTGCAGTATTATTTATATAATATGAATTATGTGTTATATTATTCAAAATAAACTGTGGTTTACTTTGCATCGTAGCATTAAAAGTGGTAGCCTATTTTAGTGAGCTAGGCTACATGGATTTATATGCAAAATGTCAATATTCTCATATATTAGGCCTATATTTTAATTTATATTTTAAAATTCCTTTAATAAAACAACATGCATTTTTGTTATTCGTTACCTGTCCTTTATTTTGACAGACAACTTCTTGGGAAAATATATTTGTCTGTAGACTGATTAAGAAATTGTTGCGTGTTTTATAAATTGTTTTCTTTATTTCAGTAAAACGTGAGGCACTGTATAATTTCGTTCCCATTATTTAGGCCTAATTAAAACAAGAAACGAATATAAAAAACCTGCACGATTTAGCTAAATCATTGAAATTCTAAAGAATGGACTGATTAATAAAATGTCATCACGATTAAACTCAAGTTCTCTCATTATAATCACCAAAGTTCAAATGATGTAAAAAAGTGCTTCATTAATAGACAACTTCAGTGATTTTAAAGGGAGCCGCCGTTACTTGCTTACACAGAATTTAAGTTAAAAAAAATAATAATAAATTGCAGCCACATTTAAATGCAGGTGTGTAAAATGTCTGCGTGCAAGATTTGCGTGGCGCGAGTGATGCTGAGTGCACGCGCAGCATTTATTCTCATTTGTTTTATCTTCATTACAAATCTTGTTTGGTTTTATTTTGGATAATTGCATGTAAAAAATAATTTACGTTGTAATGCATATGCAAAATGTAAATAATTATTCATATTTAAGTGTTTGTGCGAAAATTATTAATGCGCATGCAGGACAGGGAGGCGTCCTCAAGATCACTTGAATTTTTTCCTGATAATGAATTAACTTAAAATTGCGGTGTCTCACATACATGATAAATATATCGACAGAAAGCTTGAAATGTCTTTTAAACGAATCAATTCAGAATAAAAGCATTATATAATCTGTGAAGGTTGTATTTCTCTTTAAAGGCACGTCCATGTGGAGAGAGTCAGCACTGTGAATTTCATCTTGCAGCCGACAATAAAACATTTTTTTTTTTTTTTTTTTTTTTTTTCATGACTGTAACGCATGTGTATCCCCAAATCTAAAAAAGCCTATAAAACATCATAGACGGATCATACTGATGTCTGGACTCTGTTTGGGATTTAGAAAAACACAAAGACAATATATGGTTATGAAAAGGCTACATTCTGTGAGAATTTATATTTCATAGTCTAAAAATAAAATTGTTTAGACGAAACAAAATAAAATTAACGCAACAGTTTGCGAATTTTTTTTTTTTTTTTTTTTTTTTTTTAAGGCAACTTCCTCTGAAGTTATAATAACTAATAAACTATATTGCGCTATACATTAGTCAACATTTGAAGTGGATCAAAACCTTTCTTCAAAGTTGCCCTAAAACCAAAATGACGAGACCTATCTAAACCTGTTCTGCAAGTTTGATACCCTCATAAGACACTGTCCATATGAAAGAACAAGAGATTCACACCTTTATCTCGACCCCCACAAGCTATACAGAACTACCCCCCAGCCCCCTCCAGCTGAACTGAACTAGGTCTGTTTTTTGGCTGTGAGGAACGGTGTGTTGTCATGTTACTGGGGTGAAACATGCCTGCACTCACAGCAGCCCTACTCTTTATTCATTATTTTCCCGCAGCCCATATTATTGTTTTCACAAGACCATAATAATAACAAATTATCAATTGTTAATTAATCATTATTTTACGAAAATCATTGTTATTTGTGAACGTAGCATTTGCGGAAGGCTTTAAGACCAAGCGGAGTCCTCCATCAGCTGCTCCCGCTTCACAGCGCGCTGGACTCGCGCTAACTGCACCCAGCTTCAAAGTCCGCAAGTTTTGATTTAACTAAATCAGTTTGAGCGAATACAACTTACTGATCATGAGCCCAAAATTTAGCAAGACAGAAAAACATTCAATCTTCCTGAAGGAAGATGTATTTCATTGTAAGTTAATGCTGTTATATAGAGAGTTAAATGGAGAGAGAGAGAGAGAGAGAGAGAGAGAAATAAAAAAAAAAACCCGTGTTGGCTATTCCTAAACTTGGAGCTCATATTGAAGTACAAATCCAAACACCAGAAGCAAACTCTCAGTGTTCTTTCATTGAAAAGTATGCATTTTGTTTATTCACAGGCTATATGGTTGAAATAATATTTTAGTTCAAAACTTTAAGTGCCATTGTTAAAAAAAAAAAAATGCTTTAGACCTTCAGTTGTTATGCTTTAAAATCCCATAACATTTGTAATTTCACAGTATTTTCACCTCCTAAATCACTAACCTATAAAAAGTCACAATTCTATAATGGTAAAATTTACTCAGGCCGATGGCACTTTTAATTACATTGTTTTTTTTGTTTTTTGTTTTTTTTTAGAATAATTGTAGCTTACATAAATAGGTGAAGAAAAAGAAATATGAATAATATTTGGATCGTCCCTTATTTTTTCCCCTTATCTTCTTAAAGAATAAACACTTATTTTCTACAAGAATAAACATGATAACATATTATTAATTCATATAAATAATTTAAGCAATTAACATATTATTAATTCATAGAAAATAATTTAAGCATTTAAAACCTTTTTTTTAAAAACTTGAACTTCAATACTATTAAACTGACTTTAAAATCTCAAGAAGTTTATAAGTTAAAACAGGGTAAAATGTCACAGTGCATGTTAAATAGCCTAAATGAACTTGTGTTAACAATATAATTAGAACTAACAATATAATTCGATTTTTTTTAATGAACAATTCCTGTATAAAATGGGACAGCAACCATAATAGCAATATTGCATTTTCAGATGCAATGAAAATAAAAAAAATTAAAAACCCTGGATAGCCTAGATTAGGCCCAGACTCTTCCTAAGTATATAATAATTATAATTACCCCACAGTAACAAATTTTAACCGATTAATCGCCTATTTTAGTTTCCTGCATGTTATTTTATTCTATTTATTTATTTATTTATTTTTTAAAACAGGCTAAAAAATAAATTAAGTTTGTGAGAGGAAAAAAATATACAAGTCATGTATAAGTTGCATTTTATTACATTCAGAAATAATAACGGCTGGCCTAATAATGTTATAATGTGCCAACAGGATATTTTTAATTCCCTTCACTTTACAACAAATCCTTTAAATTTAACAAATTTATCAGAACAGAACAATAATTACAAATATATAATTCTAATGGATAAAAAAATTGCAGTATATAATAATATAGGCTTAACTATAAACAAACAAAATCAATTAATTAATAATAATTTAAAGCGAACCATAAGGTAAGGTTGGGCTCTCATTCGGGAGAAATCCAAACGTTTCCATATTCGTGATGTTGCCTATTTCAAGCTTAACTATTATTCATTAGGAAAAATAGGCTTTGTAATTCACGCGTGTTTCAGTATCGATGAAAAAATAAATAAAAAATCATAATTAACAAAAATATGCCAAAGTGGACCGCTGCTCGCGCCGGATGGCAAGGTGAACGACTACTGTTTCCAATGAATGTGCGCGAGGCACCAGCGCGATCAAACAGCTGAAACAAAAATACAAAATTTTTGGTCACACAGTAAAGGCAAAATTCAAAAATGCAAAGTGTCAGCAGTTTGAAAAATCAAGAATAATAACAGAATTAACAATAATTATTGCTAAATGCTGGACCGTTCTCATTTCGATCTGCAAATGGAACCTGAAGGATTTTTTTTAAACCAAGAATGAACCGAAATGAAAACATTTAGCTTTTTATCTGTATATATAGGCCTTATATTTAATGACTGTTTAATAACAATAGCAAGCATAAGATCCTTTGTGTAAAGGTCTCCTTTTAATTTTTGATGAGTAGACTGTAGCCTAAGACTATCCTACATTTTGAAATTAACTCACTGTACATTTTTTTTAGTTTGGTTTTTAAAGATGGTACAATGTTATATCATTATGTTACTGTTGTTTTACCTCTTATCTCATTTTACAATTACATTCAGTTTGCAATCCGTCCCTTTGCGCCACCTGGCGGTAGTTTCGCGAATAAATTTAACACGCGGCTGACTTGCAGTTAACGCCGCGGCCCTGCAGCAGTATTACTCATTTTGGTTGTCTACCATCTGTAGTTTCATTCCTGGTATGTAAGCCTACAATTGCTAGATATCTTGACTTTATCCTAGTGTATAAAGGTGCTACTGCAAGGGTTAAACTGTGAAACAAGAACAATTTTATATGTCTCCATGATTTAGTTAGTTCTTTCTGTTTGAATTTGTTTACCGCAGTTTCGCCACTCTTGTAGTATTTTCCCATCTAATCGTAATAGTTATTCATCTCACTTTATATACTATATATTAAAATAATTCTAGAGATGTTAGAGGTCAATACATAAAGGAATTTGCTTGATTTAATAAAATATCGCTTTAACCCTTAGTCTTCTTTCGAGACATTTACGTTATATTATTATACTATCCTAGTTTATATCAGGTATAAGGTACAAGATCGTTTCTTAATAATTCTCTTTCATACTCTCATACATTCCATTCCCTTTAGACTATCCAGGACTTGTTGCATTTATCATACTCATTTGTAAGTTGCTTAGGATAAAGGCATATGCAAAATCAATAAAAATCCAAAAATTTAACTTGGAGAAAAGAATAACAAGTAAAGTGATTCAACCTTTTATTTACCAGATAAACTGTTTGAGTAGTTATTACAAACACTGGTCTAGCCAGAAAAGAAAATCTCTGCATGCCAACATGTTTTTTTTGTAATATGAACTCGACTAGCATCTCAATAATTTCACATATCTCGGTGCCATAATGTTTTTGAACAAGCTTCACGCATAAATCCGTTACACGCGTACACAGACATAGAACCTTGTTAATGTACATCTCATCGCTACATTCAGACATCACATCCAGAATTTTTCTGGTATTTACTCGCTCTTTGCCAGCAGGGGCGGACTTACCCATTAGGCAGGGTAGGCGACTGCCTTGGGCCCCAAAAAGCCAAGGGGCCCCTAAAATGCTTTTTATATACGAGATGCGCATTAAGCGCGGACACGCGAACAGTTGCTGTTTGCGGTGTTTATTACCACGACAACCGTCTGCGTGTCCGAGTTGAACGTGCTTCTTGTGTATCCTGCTTGTAGCAAATGAAAATATTATGCATCTGAAGCTCTTTCCCAGCGCGCGCGCACACTTCTCTCTCTGCATCTGTTCAGCGAGCGGCGGAAAGGAGCTGCGCTTTCAATTAAAACACAGATGTGTTGCTTCTCTAATTTTACATACAGAATAGCCGAAATCACAGCACAGCTATTGTCTTTATCTTGTCTGTAGCCTATTTGATTTTATCAGACGACGGCACGATTATAAATCAGGAATTTTGTGCAGATTAACGTATCGGAAGGGAGAGCTAGTCGTTATTGGGTCGCGTTTCAGTCACTATTTCATATTCATCCCGTTGTCTGACAACAGAAACAGTCAAATATATCAATGAAAACAGTTTCTAGAATTTAGCTGCATCAAAATACAGAATATGGCACAGAGAAGCAAACAAATGTAATAATACGTAATAAATGTACATTTTGGATGTTCATAAGAATAGGGCTGCCCTGTCTTGCGAAAATACAAACAGGTTGTGTACTGTAAGTAAATTGCTCAATGCAAAGAAAGAGAAGTAATAAGAACGTTGTATTTCTGTTTTTTTTTTTTCGTTTGTCTAATAGACATGAACAAGTTCTTTGAAAAACATCTATGACCTATGAAACATGTCTACTCGTCATGCTCTATTCACTAATAATAAAAATATATCACATAAAGCATCCATATTTATCCATACCTATGTTGATCAGATTAAAAACTTGAAGGCCTGGTTTCACAAACACCTTAGTTAAATTAAGATATTTAAGCAACTTTTACAAAAATGCCTTAGAAGAAAATGTTACAGGTGTGCATCTTGACACAGAACAATGATATGAAAGATATTTTCAGTTGAGACAGCTCAAACATGTATTTTAGTTTGGGACTAGCATAAGCCTTGTCTGTGAAACTGGGGGGGGGGGAGTATTAATTTAAGGTACATTTAGAACAGATAAAAATGTGTGATTAAATTGGGATTATTCATGAGTTTAACTCATGATAATCATGCGACAAATCACGATTATATATTTTAATTGATTGACAGCCCTAAGTTAAAATGTATAGACTTACGCTGGTAACTCATCAGTGGACTTTCCTCGTCAATATAGGCTATATTTTTTCTCACTTTTCTCATTCTTATTAATTAAAACATTGGACACAACAATGTGGCACCATTGTGCAGCAGCAAGCATCACGACAGAAAAGGAGCCTCAAGGTTAGGTAAATGTGTGCAAATGTATAGGGCCCCATTCCTATATTTGCCTGGGGCCCCCAATTAACTAAATCCGCCCCTGTTTGCCAGTCATATAAATGCTTGACAAATCAGGCCATGGATTATTTTTCAGACTTCTTACAACGTCCATTTCATTTTTGAGATTTTTTACACGCTTGGGTTCCCCCGTACTATCATGATTCGGATCGGATGCATCTTTAATGATATTACGCATCAGATCAATCATTTGGTCTCTGTAACATTGTTTAAACGTAGTGTCTATGACGCTGTTTACATGACGCGTTTTTCCCTCCACGCAGCCACACTCCAGTTGCTCATCCGCAGCAGCGCTAGTAGTGTCAGACATCCTTTTCAGAATTTGATTCGTTCCGAGATATAAACTCTGTCTCTTAATCAATAATAGTGTCGCCGTTTCCTTAAATCTGGATTGACTGTTTTAATCCATGATGGTCCAGGTTTTGTGCATTTTCAATTTCTGGAAAAATTGCAGGGTACGTCAGGATCAGACAAATTGGATTCTTGAAGCTGTTCATCCATGTAGATAACGTTTTGATCAATAAAATGTTGTAACATGTATTGTATCCAACATGGTTTGCAGATCTAGGAAAAGTAGGAAATAACTGCAGTGTTTATCAGAACGTACGTTGCTCTTACGGCTATGCAGTATAGCCGTAGTCAAGAGGAAGTAGTCTTCTGTATAGAACCGTATATTCGAACAAATGTTGGGAAGAGGTCTTGTTCCGTCTGTTGGCCGGTTGTTGAGATTGGGGCGTTGCACTCAAAAGTGGAGGAGGGTAAAGGGGCCTGGTTAGGGATTGACCAGCGAAAGCCTCCCATATGCAGCCAATGAGATTCCGTTTTTCAATGGAAGATATTTTGATTAAAGGTTAAGAGGTAAGTCGTCATTTATTAGGATTTTTGTTAAGACGTTGGCAAATTGTTTCAGGTACAACGAAAAAAAATGTGATATATCAGTTTTTAACGGATAAATATGGGGGGAAAAAAAACAAATAAAGCGGATTATTTAACATACAACCAGGAACTCAGCAAGGAAAACCCATTATTCTGGTTTGTTATACCGGATACATAATTATACTGAATACACAGACATGATCATTTAACTTGACTGAAATAGTTCATTTATTGTTGAGAAAATGGTGTTTAACACAGGTACATCGCTTTGCTTGAAATATAGACTCGTTTTGTAGCATTCGAAAGGGTTGTCCTCGGGGGTAGGCCAGTCACAATCATACTCATCGGAGTCAGACTCGTCGCTGCTTTACGACAAAAAGTTTGTTTCAGAGTCCTCCCGACGGTTATTTACCAGCATAAGATAATTTTTGTCATGAAGCGTTTTGTTCAAACAGACTGATATGAAAATAATTTCTGGTGGGTTGGTCACACGGTACCTCATTCCCTGTGTGGCACCGTCCCACTGGAAAAAAGTACCAAATTTTTCCACCATAATTAAATTCTCTCCAAATTTGATTGTAAAAGTATCCCCAGTCTACTGCAGTCAAAAGCAGGTAGTTGCATTCGGATGTATATGCCTTGTAAGATTCCAAAACTTCAAACACAAATGTCCCCACGCGTTCATCAGACACAGAGAAATCTTGTTTCACAAAATCTTCATATTCATGGCCAATCTTTGTTGGCCCATGTCTTTCCCGTTGCGTATCTTCATCCATTTCAACAGAAATTCTCGGTGGTGTTACACACATCGCTCTTGTTTCAGGAGTGTTTGGAGTAGGGGTGGCCATCGTAACAATGTAGAAAACAATGTAGAAATGCGTATCCCCCGTGTATAACTGAGTCCCCTAAACCTTATTTAAATACCACATTCTGATTGTAGGTCGGGGGAGTGTCAAACAACTAAGGATTTGATTCAGCTAGGATCACATTCAGCGAAGCAACCTGGTCCAGGGCAGGCAAACTGTCAGACTAGGCTGAGGTAGCCACTACATTTACCCATTACAATAGTCCCTTTAAAGTTACTGCTATCATAAGAATACACCTATATGAAGGTTTAAAATTGTACAAAAGGCACATTTAATGTCCAACAACAAATATTTTAGCAAAATGCATATTTGACTCAGTTATTGTAATTGCACAAAACCTGGACCATCCTGGATTAAAACAGTCAATCCAGATTTAAGGAAACGGCGACACTATTATTGATTAAGAGACAGAGTTTATATCTTGGAACGAATCAAATTCTGAAAAGGATGTCTGACACTAGTAGTGCTGCTGCGGATGAGCAACTGGAGTGCGGCTGCATCGAGGGAAAAATGTGTCATGTAAACAGCGTCATAGACACTACGTTTAAACAATGTTACAGAGACCAAATGATTGATCTGATAAGATCATCAACGATGCGTCCGATCCGAATCATGATTGTACGGGGGAACCAAAGCATGTAAAAAAATCTCAAAAATGAAATGGACGTTGTAAGAAGTCTGAAAAATAATCCATGGCCTGATTTGTCAAGCATTTATATGACCGGCAAAGAGCGAGTAAATACCAGAAAAATTCTGGATGTGATGTCTGAATGTAGCGATGAGATGTACATTAACGAGGTTCTATGTCTGTGTATGTGTTTAACGGATTTATGCGTGATGCTTGTTCAAAAACATTATGGCACCGAGATATGTGAAATTGTTGAGACGCTAGTCGATTTCATTACAAAAAAACATGTTGGCATGCAGAGATTTTCTTTTCTGGCTAGACCAGTGTTTGTAATAACCACTCGAACAGTTTATCAGGTAAATAAAAGGTTAAATCACTTTACTTGTTATTCTTTTCTCCAAGTTACATTTTTGGATTTTTATTGATTTTGCATATGCCTTTATCCTAAGCGACTTACAAATGAGTACGATAAATGCAACAAGTCCTGGATAGTCTAAGGGGAATAGAATGTACGAGAGGATGAAAGAGAATTATTAAGAAACGATCTTGTACCTTATACATGATATAAACTAGGATAGTATAATAATATAACATAAATGTCTCGAAAGAAGATGAAGGGTTAAAACGATATTTTATTAAATCAAGCAAATCCCCAGAAATATTGTCCTCTAAGATCTCTTACATGACATCAAAAACTAGGAAACAAAGCACAAGGCCTACCGATTACGATTAGATGGGAAAATACTACAAGAGTGGCGAAACTGCGGTAAACAAATTCAAACAGAAAGAACTAACAAAATCATGGAGACATATAAAATTGTTCTTGTTTCACAGTGTAACCCTCGCAGTAGCGCCTTTATACACTAGGATAAAGTCAAGATATCTAGCAATTGTAGGCTTACATACCAGGAATGAAACTAGTGTGTGAAAGAGTTAGAACAAGCATTTGTGTTTGTGTTGTTAGGCTATATTGTGCTCATTGTCATTATAAATATTTGTACGTTTACATACATATCAACGTATTTATGAAACGCTGTTACAGAATTTGTCTTTGTGCCATACAATGAAATATATGATGACTGTTTGAGTAAAACTCTGTCAAGTGTTTGCCCAACTACCAGAAACCTGTAGCTCTATCATAAATATAAGTTTGACGTAGCTCACAAAAACGTCTCAGGTTACGAATGTAACCATGGTTCCCTGAGTAGGGAACGGGACACTGCGTCCTCTAGGGGTCGCTATGGGGAACACCTCATCGTGACCCGTGTCTGAAGCATACAATGAATAAACACCAACGAGTTGGCCGGTGACAGCCTCTGACGTCACTACCGGTGCGACTATAAAACAGACAGTGGGAAAACACGTCATTCACTTCTTCGTCTGAAGCTTGCGTCCGAAGCATGGCAGGGAACTAGAGGACGCAGTGTCTCGTTCCCTACTCAGGGAACCATGGTTACATTTGAAACCTGAGACGTTCCCTTTCAAGGGAACTTCGAACTGCGTCCTCTAGGGGTCGCTATGGGGAACAGTATACCCACGCCGCCATGCTGAGGGGAGTGCAGGCCAGAATCATGGCGAACACTAAGTACCAACTCTACCATTTCAATGGGAGTTGCCCCTGGGACATTAAGACGGCTGTCTGTGACAATACCCCTTATGGCCAAAGACCTAAGCTACATACCCAACTTAATTGTTAGGGCCTCGGCCCGGTGGTAGAGCTAAAGGCTTGGAATCAGGAAAGATTCCTTTAAAGGGATACGGCTAGGAACCTAGCATTTTATACTAAGTCTTGCCTGTCACACAGGGCCTACAGCTTGCTTCCGCAAAAGCTTGCTGAAGGAGCTGTATCAACAGATCTCCAGTAGCAACACCCTGTTTAGATAGGTATCCAAGGATACATGGGTGGAGTGGCGCCCAAGATGAACGGGGCTTTTACCAACTCAAGAAAGGGCACGAAGCAACCGCACGAAGCCCTCACCATATATGATTTTAGAAAGAACGCAGAGTACTAGCGTGCACACTTACCATAGCATGGATTTTCAAATACTGTTCTAAGGAAGGGCTCTCGTGGCACTCTGATAGAGCAGCTCATAGATGGAATGGTGCATCTCAAAACAGTATGTTTGAGAGTCATCAGCTTGACCTGTGGAAATAATGCTGGAGCGCTCTGGGGAAAAACAGTGAACTCAGTCTCATATGAGAGGAGCACTCCTGAATCCAGAGTAGCGCGCTCATAGGCGACCCTTCTTGGAAAAAGGGGAGCGCTGCTAAACTACCACGAGAATCACCCGAATAGCCCCTGATGTTGAGGGAAGTGATGCTTGAAGTGTATAAACGAATACACACTGGCTGAATGGAACCCAAGGAACCAAGGTCTAATCATCTCAAGAAAGGGAACGAGGCGGAGCGTGTAACCCTTACCATACAGGATTTCAGAAAGTGCGCAGAGTCTTGCGTGCACACTTACCAATACGTGGATTTTTAACAAGTGCGCAAAGTGTTCACGTGCACACTGACCACCATGTGGTTTTCAGAAAGTACACAGAGCTTAGCGTATGTACCTAAAGGTTCCTAAGCATCGCAGAGGCGCTGAACCGCACGGGAGAGGCAAGCTCAAATTTTACAAACCTCTAGCGAGGGGAGCATCACCTGAGGCAGCATATACAAGAAGACTTTTGTAACTGCCACCTTCACTTCCCGCTGGATGCGACAGCACCTAAGCGGCCAGGAGACCCCTCAGGGTGACCTGGCTGGACATCCATGAAATTCCCTGCAGTGCTGTGCCAGGCCTGATGATCAAGGAGGCTCCCGCAGAAACCTGTGATCTCAGCCGCCTAATACCGGAACATGAAGCCAGATGGCTGGTGCCGACGAGTGTTTAGTAAACACTGTAACTGAGCACTGCAAAGGAAAACTCACAGAGTTTATTAGTAGACACATAACCACCAGCAATTTACACATAAGTATATACAGAAAGGGTTATTTTTATACTCCCACCCTCCTGCGCTGGAGCCCCGCTCAAGGGGCGCCTCCTTTTAGTCCGGACCATCAGTAAGGTGGTTGCTATGAACATAGAACCAGCCAAAAAACATTATAGGTCCAGCATAGGAGACTGTTATGCGTTAGAGGTTTCCACCTAACCTCGATCAGGTGGAGAGCTGGTGGTTACAGGGGAATTAGGAAGGGGAGGATAAAAGCAGAAGTTAAAAATCCCTAAAGGGAACGAGTAGATACCTCAGTATCACTCTGACTCAGACGAGAACGCTGCCTCGTCTGGATCACATCCCTTAGGTTCTGCTTACCTCCTTGTGACCCACAATTCCTCTTAACCCTGCCCGCAGGTGGGGGAGGAGCGTGAGTTGTGACACTAGCCTTCTGTGCCCGTCTTTGATCCTAAGATCGAGACAGGCCAGGACCCCTATGTTGTTCGGGCTCAGACCTGGACCTTCGTGGAATGAAGGATCTGAAAGCAGCGGAGTGTGCCTTCGTCTCCCCGAACTTCTCGATCACAGTCTCAACCGAAATACCGAAAAGTTCAGAAGGCGAAACCTAAGCATCGAGAAGAAAGCCTTATCTTTCTTCTCAACGTCTGCCAGGTTCATCCACAGAAGTCTCTCCGCCACCACCATGGCCGCCATAGTCCTGCGCTTGGCAGAGGCGGCCTGCTTGGTAGCCCGGAGAGAGGCCTGTGTTGCGGCGCAGCTCGGCTACCTGATCAGGAAAAAGTCCTTCGCCTCTATCCATATCTCTTAGCAGATCAGTCTGATATGCTTGAAGCATTTATTTTGTAATAAAGCCACAGCCTGACCTGCTGCTGCGTATGCCTTGCCATTTAAGCGAGATGTATTTCTTGAAAGGTCTTAGATGGCAAGAAGGGAGATTAAGAGAGGATGTCTCCCCTGCAGAATGAAAGCTCTTTCTACAGGGGGCATCCTCTCATAGCCGTTTTCGCGCATCGCCTCAATGTCAGCAAAACTCTTATACCGAAACCGATGGATGCGAGAAGAAAACGGCCTCTTTCATTTCCTTTTGATCTCTGTATGGAGATCAGGCAGAAATCGAAGGCTCTCCTGAGCTGGAGGGCTATGGTCGGAAAGATAACGCTCATTGAGGCGCGATCCATAAACTCCAACAGCTCTACATACGCAGGGCAGGAGAATTGAGAAGGCTCAGCCTCAGCTTCTTCACCATCCTCAAATATCTCCTGCTTTTACTGTGTTAAAACCCAGCAGAGCACTAACCTCAGTATCAGACAGTGTTAAAGACACAGGTCCTTCTCAAAAAATTAGCATATTGAGATAAAAGTTCATTATTTTCCATAATGTAATGATAAAATTAAACTTTCATATATTTTAGATTCATTGCACGCCAACTGAAATATTTCAGGTCTTTTATTGTTTTAACAAAAAACACTTCGCAACAAAAATAATTAAAACCAAACAAAAAAAATCTCAAAAAATTAGCATATCATGAAAAGTTTCTCTAAACGAGCTATTAACCTAATCATCTGAATCAACTAATTAACTCTAAACACCTGCAAAAGATTCCTGAGGCTTTTAAAAACTCCCAGCCTGGTTCATTACTCAAAACCGCAATCATGGGTAAGACTGCCGACCTGACTGCTATCCAGAAGGCCATCATTGACACCCTCAAGCGAGAGGGTAAGACACAGAAAGAAATTTCTGAACGAATAGGCTGTTCCCAGAGTGCTGTATCAAGGCACCTCAGTGGGAAGTCTGTGGGAAGGAAAAAGTGTAGCAAAAAAACAAAACGCTGCACAACGAGAAGAGGTGACCAGACCCTGAGGAAGATTGTGGAGAAGGACCGATTCCAGACCTTGGGGGACATGCAGAAGCAGTGGACTGAGTCTGGAGTAGAAACATCCAGAGCCACCGTGCACAGGCGTGTGCTTTTGAACCAGAAACAGCGGCAGAAGCGCCTGACCTGGGCTACAGAGAAGCAGCACTGGACTGTTGCTCAGTGGTCCAAAGTACTTTTTTCGGATGAAAGCAAATTTTGCATGTCATTCGGAAATCAAGGTGCCAGAGTCTGGAGGAAGACTGGGAAGAAGGAAATGCCAAAAATGCCTGAAGTCCAGTGTCAAGTACCCACAGTCAGTGATGGTCTGGGGTGCCATGTCAGCTGCTGGTGTTGGTCCACTGTGTTTTATCAAGGGCAGGGTCAATGCAGCTAGCTATCAGGAGATTTTGGAGCACTTCATGCTTCCATCTGCTGAAAAGCTTTATGGAGATGAAGATTTCGTTTTTCAGCACGATCTGGCACCTGCTCACAGTGCCAAAACCACTGGTAAATGGTTTACTGACCATGGTATTACTGTGCTCAATTGGCCTGCCAACTCTCCTGACCTGAACCCCATAGAGAATCTGTGGGATATTGTGAAGAGAAAGTTGAGAGACGCAAGACCCAACACTCTGGATGAGCTTAAGGCCGCTATCGAAGCATCCTGGGCCTCCATAACACCTCAGCAGTGCCACAGGCTGATTGCCTCCATGCCACGCCGCATTGAAGCAGTCATTTCTGCAAAAGGATTCCCGACCAAGTATTGAGTGCATAACTGAACATAATTATTTGAAGGTTGACTTTTTTAGTATTAAAAACACTTTTCTTTTATTGGTCGGATGAAATATGCTAATTTTTTGAGATAGGAATTTTGGGTTTTCATGAGCTGTATGCCAATATTTCAGTTGGTGTGCAATGAATCTAAAATATATGAAAGTTTAATTTTATCATTACATTATGGAAAATAATGAACTTTTATCACAATATGCTAATTTTTTGAGAAGGACCTGTATAACATCATCCTCCCGAGGCTCTCTCTCGTTCGCCCCCATTATGAGCGCGAAAGGGAAAGTCCCGCTTTAAACCATTCAGACAGATCCACCTGAAATTCTCACGAGCTCATTCTCCTCCGTGCCTCAGCAGCGGCGGGTCCTGAACCGCGGGAAGCAGATGGCTGCCTTTTATTTCTCGGAAAGAGAGACGAACGAGAGCGGAGCTTTTTCCTTGAAAAAACGCTCGCAATGCACGCAGACTGCCTCCTCAAAGACATCGCGTACGTGCTCTTTACCCAAACAAATGACGTAAAGATTGTGTGTGTTATCGTGTGTCAAATAACGCCGACATGGATGCACACATCGTCTAAACGCTTGCTAGTAGTCGCCATGATAGACAGAGAAAGAGCGCTCTTACCGGTTCTTTTTTAGATGCATGCTTCAAACAAAACGGTCAGTTTTGAAGACGAAGAAGAGAATGACGTGTTTTCCCAGTGCCTGTTTTATAGTCGCACCGGTAGTGACGTCAGAGGCTGTCGTCGGCCAACTCGTTGGTGTTTTTTCATTGTATGCTTCAGACACGGGTCACGACGAGGTGTTCCCAATAGCGACCCCTAGAGGACGCAGTTCGAAGTTCCCTTGAAAGGGAACTAATATTTAAGCTAAACAAACAATTTGGAACTTTTACAACACTTTACAATTGTGAAAAATTAAGAGACGTTAAAAGCTGCTGACCTCATGATTTCTTAAAGCCAGACATAACAACGCTCAGTTACAGTCATACCCGTTTCCTGGAACAAAACTAAAAGGTGGACGCCTAAAACACTATGACTGAACAAAACGGACTGAATCATCGCTTTGGCTTAAAACAACTGATTTATTAAAGTCGTGTTTAGAGACACGTACAAAGAAAATAGTGTTTCCTCACCATCTTCAACTTTAAGTGTTTTAAATGTACAGAGAAATAGTAAGATTAAGGCCTTGTGTCTCGCAGCATTTTCGTAGACAGACCGGAAATGAACACACAGTGTTATTTCAATTAACAACGTGTAATCAAACAATGGTTCTTTGTGTGATTTCATAATAAAAGCATCTAAATTGTAAACAAACTATTATCTTTTATATTAAAACTTAATGAAAAATTTGTTTAGTAACACACCGTTGTGTAAGACACGAACCAAAAAATCTCATTAATGTGATATCAGTCCTGTTACACATATTTTGTGTACTATCAATTTTAAGAGCGTTCGGTATATCGTGCATGCAGATTATACTTTAAAGTTCTTATGCTAAAGCAATGAGTTTATCAGGATGCTTTATTCTTTCTATAGACTTATACGTTGGACATGTAGAACACATCTGCATTTTTTATGTGTAGGCTAGTCAAAATTGGTCAGTCGTGACTCGTATCCAACATGAAGGATCAATGCATAAAAATGCTACCATGAACATCATTAACTAAAATTAATGAAAGACAATAATCATCAATATGCGTTCACAAAGATAACGTTATTTGAATGTTTTAATTCATATAACATGACAGTGAGTTGTTAGAAAAGCAAATGTATACCGACATCATTGCATGTCTTCATCTCATTGAGCGTGACCAGTATTTAGGATGACCAGGACTGTTAGGCAAGGCAAGGCAAGTTTATTTATATAGCACATTTCATACAAAATGGTAATTCAGAGCGCTTTACATAAAAGGAAGTAAAATAATCATAAAAAATAATAATAATCACAACAATAAAACAAGGAATAAAAAAAAAAAAAAAAAAAAAAAAAAAAAACCTTTTTAAATGATTTAAAATGATTTAAAACAGTTAAGAATAGAAAATGGTTATAGACAAAATAAAGTGCTACCAGTTTGGACGTAGCACATTACTCATTCATTCAGTAAATGCACGGCTAAACAGAAAAAAATTATTCTGACTCTAGAATCACACCAAGATTCTTGACTTGTTTTCAGTTGTTTGCCCCCTAGAAATTCATCTTTGTTTTCATCTTTGTCATCAACGCATTGGCAGAGGGAGTCAATGGGGCTATAGTCATTTGGTTCTCATTATTTGACCTAGTGGGAGCATATACAGTCTAAACAAGAGCGGTGCAAGAATTGAGCCTTGTGGGACTCCGCATGTCATGGACATCCAGTTAGACTTATGCTCACCTATACCCACATAATAACCTCTCCCTTCTAACTATGACCTGAACCAATTGATTACCATCCCAGAAAGCCCGACCCAGTTTTCCAGTCTCTCTAGTAGTACAGTATGTTCTAATCGACAAAGTCAGCACTCCGATCCAGTACCAGCACTGATAATTTGCCAGAATCAGAATTTAAGTGAATATAATTTATTATCTTAATGAGTGCTGTCTCTGTGGTCCGAAACCAGATTGAAAATTGTCCCGGAATCCACCTTTTTTTAATAGTCTTGTCTGTAAAAGGAAGATTTGATATTGGTCTA
The DNA here is from genome assembly GCF_018340385.1 of Cyprinus carpio. Classification (NCBI taxonomy): domain Eukaryota; kingdom Metazoa; phylum Chordata; class Actinopteri; order Cypriniformes; family Cyprinidae; genus Cyprinus; species Cyprinus carpio. Next base: position 6,420,483 of record NC_056612.1, read on the forward strand.
TAGTTGCTCAATATGGTGTTAACAAGATTGCTCTTTTTCAGAAGTGGTTTAACAACTGCAGTTTCAGGGGGGTTGGAAAAGCCCCAGAAAGAAGTGAGGCATTCACCACTTCTAAGACATCTGCTTCTAAACAGTTAAACACACTTTAGAAAAAAGATGTGAGAAGTGTGCCAAGATAGCAGGTTGACGATTTAAGGTGCTGTACTATTTCTTCCAAAATGTTGCTATTGTTGTTTGTATGCGAGTGTTGTGTAAGTTATAAGGTTTGAGAATAAGGTCTGTCTATAGCTGTGGTTAGTTCCACATTGAAAGCATGAAGGCTGTCTTTATAGATGCTATAGTAATTTTTAAGTTTCTTCTTCCGTCACATCCGCTCAGCTTTTCTGTATTGACTCTTCATACTCTGTCCTGCTGTTGATTTTCTCTAAAGGCGATTGTCAGCTCATGCATATATTCTTTAGTTTCATCGTAAACTAGGTAAGCAGGGACTTGTAATATTATGTTGAACATCTGATAAGTTGGTCAATCACACATACAGAGTTATATCTTACTGCGGTGCTATAATACATTTTCTGCAATGGTTGAACTCGTTGTTAGAATGCTTCAAATTGAGGCCAGGCTTGTTTTATGATTATACCCTTATTTGTCAAACTAGTCTTAAGCGACATTATTCACATTTTTAGAGTTAAACAGGTTAATGAGCTCTTTCAGTATCTATACTTGTAATAAAGCTTAAAATAATCCCATTAGGTTCTAAGCTACAGCTAAATGATAAAACAAACTTAAAAATGTTTTGTTTGCAGTTTGTGGGAGTCTGTGAAAGTTGTGTGTGTGTGTAAGTGCGTGCGTTAGAGAGTTTGAATGATAAATGTTTTAGGTTAAAGATGTGATTTAGCTACAAACATCCTACCTTAGAAACATAACACTACAGTATGTGTTTTCCCCCAACAAACCGGTTGTTCAATAAATAAAAAAAAATAAAAAAGGTCATAAGAAAGTTTGTTGTGTTTTGAAGAGAAAGTCAGATATGTATATAAATTAAGTTATATATATATTCATTAATATGATAGAATCACAATGAATTTATGAGTTTATGTATTTATACTGTTTCATGTACTCGCTGGTTGCCGTATACGTATTCAAGAGAAATGTATAAACTCAATTGTTTTAATAAATCTAAAGCTTTAACTCTGTAATTACAAATATCTTAGAGAAAAAATATTTCATACATTCTATTTTCATTTGTCTAAGGATTTGAGCGTGGACATTAAGGCAAAAAAGATTAAATTTTAAACAATTTGAACAGTAATATTGAACTTTACACATATTATCGTTAACATCTTAACACATCTGTATCAGTAAGATATTTATATCATCACAAGCCATCAGACAAATCAGGTGGGGGTGTTAAGTTTGACTTTGATTATTATCTGATTATTTCTTAGCAATTATTTGATCAAGGCTTATAGACCCTCTTGTTTTTATTTTAATAAAATAAAACATTATAGTGTGAAAATAAATATGGTGCATTTAAACATCATGGTTAATGATACCATTTTTAGTGAGAAAGAAAGTGTAATCTGTTGTAAAGATTCTGTCAGATATTCGTAGCACCTTTCTAAAAGTTATTTTGCTGGAAACAAACGTATGACAACTGATTTTCAGTCTAGGTCTAATTCATAAAGAAAAGTCTCCGTAAGTGCCTTGCATTCATCAGAGGCTCATTTGATTACTTCTAACCCCCTGCATTAGAGCATCATGGTTTTAGGTTTGAAAAAACAAAATTGATGTCATTGTGTGCTTATTCTTATTTTTAATAATCATACTTGAACCACGTTTGAGACGGAATTAGATACGATGAACAAAACGATCTAATGCTCCACATTCTAGAATCTAGATCATGTAAGAATACCATGATTAAAAAAAGAAACTTAGTTAAAATATAAACAAGAACCGCTGGACAACAGCTGTAGGGAGTATGTTTATTTAAACATTAAAGTAATATCGCTCTTTGAGTTAGATGTAGTGCATTTAAAACGTTTGCCAACTTATCCGCATTCTCTCTCGCAGCGGACCGAGATGACGGGAGAGCTCACGCATGCAGAGAGAGAGAGAGAGAGAGAGAGTTTAAACACGGAGTTTAAACAGCAGAGTTTTGTAAACCTCTCATTTGAAGAATTGTGACGCCTGCGCGAGGAAAACTTTCTCTCGCGAAAATAATGTAAGGGGAATTTATATATTTTTATTGATTTATTCTCAGTTTATTAATATGTTGAGATTCTTTTTATACCGTAGTCATATTAAATGCAAACACACACACATACACACACACGCACGCACACACGACCCCACGATCTGTTAAAATTATTTATTCTGTTTATTCTTCATCAACACGTCCTTGTTTTTATCACAGCCCCCATACAGAGAGAGAGAGCGGGAGAGACAGAGAGAGAGCGCGCACGCGGGCATTACAGAACGCAACCTGATACCTAAGTCACGTACCACACACACACACACACACACACACAGACGCGTCCGCAGACGAGTCCAGATATGAGAATGTGTATAAGATCTACAAACACATTCTTCAGGGATCTCATTCATCACTTGGTCACTGAACAAACAACACATTTCCCCCCGCTGAGCTCAAAGGATGAGGATGGATTTCACGCACACCGGGATGGGTCCGCATATGGACATAATTAATAGGGCAAAGTGCACATCTGGACATAGTTAATATGTCAAAGGTCAAACTCATCAATCAAAGTTGACACTTAGTATATGGTATGGACTACTGGTAATATTCTAATTTTCTGAAATACTGAATTTGGGATTTTCCTTAGTTGTCAGTTATAATCATCAAAATTAAAAGAAATAAACATTTAAAATATATCAGTCTGTGTGTAATGAATGAATATAATATACAAGTTTAATTTTTCGAATGGAATAAGTGAAATAAATCAACTTTTTGATGATATTCTAATTATATGACCAGCACCTGTAGATATTTCAAACTTTAAAAAACTGCACACTTGATAGGATACAAGTTCAACAGCAACAAAAAGTTCTATTGTTCCCTGTAGTTACTTCCTTAATGCAGAGCCAAACAAATCTCATCATCCCAAACAAAGAGATTACATTGTACACTGTCTCTCATGCTAAAGTGGAAGAGACAAGTGATTTAATTCACGAGCTGTGTAACTGGTTTTGTTTTTGTTTTTCTAAGTTGTTTTAAATTAAACATATGAATTACTGAGAGGAAAGAGAATTGTTGAAAAGAACAAAAATCTATGCAATGTGATGCATAAAGATTTTCTAGGTTCTTAATTACTATACCACAAACTAAAAAAAAAAAAAAATTGTTTTATTTCTGAAATTTTGTTTAATTTCTGAATTTGTTGTTCACTAAATGCAAAATGCCTTATTCAACTAATAAATTCACAGAGTACTTGTTTAAACTTAAGTTAGTAACACAGAAAACTCATTTTGTTGACCATATGTATAGTCAGATAATAGGAGTCCACTTACTATGAAAGCACAATAAAAGTGAAGTTTGAATTAAATAGAAAGTTGTGCATAGACCTCAAAACTTCACAGATAAACCTCAAGAAATGTAAGAAGATGAGCTCTTAACATCACAACAACAACAACAAATATAATAATAATAAAAATAATAAATGACAACAAACATGGCTTTATTTAAGCTTCACTGCATTATGGGAACTTGCAAACCCATACGTTTTCAGCAGTATTGTTCAATTTGAAGTAATTGCATCTCAGGCCACAGGCAGGGGAATTTCTGCAGTTTTTTAGGACAATTGGATTTTGAACGCATCACCCCTCTTTTGTCATACATGGCCAAAACTGGTCAGTCCAATTCAAATCACATTCAATTCCTTTACATATTGTGTCTTCAACCCCACCCTCATGTACAGATATACAGATTTTACAGGACAAAAATATTATTTCACTTCTGGGTTATAATCTGAACTTTAATCAGGTAATGCATGTTACATGACAGAACTGGTTTAATCTGAAACAGACTGTTTTGTTTAATTTGTTATATATAAGATCAAAATGTTGTGGACAGTGTGTGAGTTGTGTATTACTGAGGGACTGACATGCATAACTGACTAAGAATTATTCTTTTCAATATGTTTTGATGTGTTTCTTTAGTAATTTTCACAACTGACTTGTTCACAACTTATTATTCTTTTTTATAGAATAATATTTTACATTTTTAACAATGCTTAAAATAAAATATGGTGGAGTTGGGGGAGATAATGGTTGGTAATGGTTGGTTATTAAAATAGAGTTTTGATCAGCATATCTGGTGAGAGTTTTGTAATGGTTGCTTGTTCAATTTTTTTAAGAACACAAAATGTTTTAATTTATTAATTTTTTTTATTTATTTTTTTTTATTTTTTTTTATTGTTTTACATTACATAAAACTAGCTCTGATAATTATCTGATATCAGTATTCAGTATCAATTCCCGAAATATGTCAGGTGTCTAATGATACAAACAACAAGGAAATTCCATCTTAAAATATTTTCCTTCCAGAAACATGCACTAAAAAAAAAAAACAAAACAAAAAACACATAAAATAATGAAATGAAAAGAAGAGGCTGGACCAGCAAAAGAGTATAAATGAAGGCTTGTTTTAACCATCCTACTCAAGGAACACCCTCTCAGGCTCAACTACAGGTAACGGCATCATATAACAATTAACACTAAGATACACTGCATAATTAATAAATAATCGTAAATTTTTTTTTATCTAGATATGTATTAATTTATTTGTTAATACAGTAAAATGTGATGTTTATTTTTAAAAACAAATTATAATTCAGCGTTATTTGCTGACAATAGTAATCTACAATTTGCTATCTAGATTGATTAGAGACCAGTGGACAGCCAAGCAATCCAAAATGCTGTATCATTTTGTGGTACTCTCTGCCCTTTGCGCTATGAGCATGACCATGCGTGAGTATTACTGTTCAGCTCAATACAGTGCAATATATAAATCAACATTGACTAAATGATTATGCATCAAGTGATTAATGTTATTTTTTTCTACACTGTTAGAATTAGGTAGAAGTAGCATAACATTGAATAATTAAATTTAGAGCAGTATAACTAAAACAGTCAAAATAATGGATTCCAATGAAACCAAAAAAGGTTTTAGTGATTATTGAAAACTAATTTCAGTCACTTACAGCTGATAATCAATTACCTTTTCAGCTTTACCTGATTTTTACTCATACTCCCCTGCTGCTGGGGATGGCAGTGGAACCGAATTTTCCACTGCACACGAGGGTCGCATCACTGGAGTCAGAGTTTATGAATATCCCAACTATGGATACTACTACAGTTACAACTACATCAATGGGTAGGTTTTCCTAAGCACCAGTTACACAATAAATAGCATCTTATCAAGTCCAAAAAAAATAACCTAATCTGTCGTAATTATTAGACGGGTTACCTAAAACCATTTATTAACAAATTGTACACTTTATATTTCATACAGCATATTCAACATTCTATTTGTTTGTTTTTTTCTTCTAGTTATATTATATTTAGCTCTGAATTATTTAATGGCACATACTGTATCTGTTTAGGATCCAACTGAAATATGACAGTAACTGGACAGAACTGGTTGGCGTGAGCTATTATGGCAGTGAAAGGGAGATGACACTCTTCAACAATGAACATTTTGTTCAGATCTCAGGAAAGTATTATTCTGGTTACATCAGTGAGCTTATGTTTGTCACTAATGAGGGGCGCTCTTTTAAAGTGGGGCAACCTTCTGGACTTTCATTTAACTTCTACCCAACCCACGATGGAAGTGAACTACGTTTCATCAGCGGTCGTCAGAATGGATTTGCCCTCACCTCCATTGGGGCTCATTGGGCTGTCTACTACAATTCCACTTCATAAAGTCAGAAATATCTCACTGGTTTCACATTATGTGTGTATATGAGGAAAATTCCAAATAAGTAGTAGCCAATATTTTTCCTGAGCTCTTTATGAGGGATGAAATTTGGGGCTTTCTGAGTTGTCTGTATTATTAGAATGATTTCTGGTTAATAATTTACTGATTAATTTAATTAATACAACACTAAGAAGTCTGGCATGAAATAGTTTTTTTTCCTTCTCCTTTAACATAAAAATTCCTAAAGACTCTAGTAATGATTTTCCAAAATGGACAAACTAAACAGAATGTGTGTGTATATATATATATATATTTGTTATATATATATATATATATATATATATATATATCCTGAATGTGGGTGTGGTTTTTTTTGTTGTTTTGTTTTTCAATTTCAGGCACTTTTAAAACCCAGCCAGGGGCTGGTTTTTATTGAAGTTAGCTATTATACTTTAAGTGTTGAATTAGATTTTTAATTAAAACTTTTTCATGTTTCATGAAGATCATAATAAAACTGTAGTATTAAAAAAAATACCATGCCTTTATCATTTATTTTTGCTATTTTTCAAATGCCTATCATGCATAGGTGTAATTTGCGGGTGGGACGGGTCGGACATGTCCCCACCACTTTTTGCCAGGGTCGATATTGTCCCTACCACTTTTTTTAACAAACATAAAAAAAACTTGCGGAAGGTAGGCTATGTATTAAAGGGAAAACAAGATCAACAAATCATTTTTCATAATCTAATTATGGTAATAATAACCATAATAATAATAATAATAAAAAACCTTTGACTCCTTACGCACGCATAACTCGTGCAGTGCAATAACGACGTGATTTGCAGCTGTCACACTTTTTACAATGTCATTATAGCATTTTATTTTAAAAATGGAGCACTTCCATGTGCTAAGTAGGCCTGCCCTCTACTGACTTGGGAAAATTTTTCTAGTCAACTTGTCGCACGTTATATTAAATTGATTAATATAATAATATATTAACCATACTTTAATATATAGGCAGGCGTATTAGGTAAGAGCCTATTTTGCGCTCAAGCTTGCGCATGAAGCAATTGCCTCAAAGCACCGGCAAAGTGATTATGAACATGTCAGGAGAAAAGAAGACATTTTAATTATTTATTAATAAACTAGTGCTTTCTGAGTCAATGTCGGGTCCATCTCCACATGGACGTGTATTTAATAGAAATGCACCTTTTCATATGGACTACAAAATTAAAGAATATTACAAAATTGAGTGGACGAGTTTTCTTTATATTTATTTTATTATTCATATAAAAAAATAATAATAAGCTGTTTTGGTTATATTTACCATTAATTGCAGGTCTCCAGACTGCGACCGACTAAATTTTGTGAGCGGTCGCACTGGCGCGACCACCACGTTGTTCAGCGCATAAAAACTGCCATTTCTGTTGCATATGAGAAACATTAAACCACAGCTACTTTGAACTGCAGCACTTCGAATGTAGAGCCTGGTTTATACTCGCCATGTCAGCAGGAGTGCGCTCAGCAAAAACGATGCAAATATTGATGGTTTTCACGCTAAAGTAAAGTAAAAGACCGCTTCTTAAACCAGAGAAGGTGAACATGGTATTCTTGTGGGTGGAAAATCATGCAAGCACTGTCACCGGCAGCAAGTTTAGTTTTACTTTTTTTTGTTTTGTTTTCATTTTGAAAAGCTAATCTTTGCTGTTTACCTCACGCTATGGAGGCTCTCTTTTATTTTTATTTGATTCCTCAGTGTTTGTTAAACGTTCTGTAATTTATTAGTCATTATATAGGCTAATACAGCGTGTAGTTAGGCATATATGCCCCATTTTATTCGTTTTTGTTAATAAACATTTTGTAAGCTCATTTGTCATTGAATCTTACTGTTTTATTGTTGTTATGCATTTTAATTAATAACAATGAATCCATATTTTTTTGTCTTAAAAAGTGAAAGGTGTATAGATGTAAGCAAAACAGACAATTATCTTTTATTGTAAAACCTGACAAGAGTGCGAAATCGAAAGTGAAAGCATAGAAAAAGAGGAACTCCCATTCACAAAATTCAAATCACATATAATAATACTGATGAAAACAACAGGTTAAATGTTAACCACTTTCGTTTCTATATAACTATAAACTATGATAAGAGTTCATCAGCATGCATTGACTAATAGCATGTTGTAGCAAAAAATAACAAAAAAAACAACAACAACAAAAAAAACATGCTCCTGCGACCAACTGAGAAAGTCGCAAAAGAGCGACGAGTGGGAAGAATGAGTCTGGAGCCCTGATTTGCCTAGCTCCCCCTGTCAATAATCTAGTATCCCTTCAGCACCTGCGTTCAAAATTCTCTGGTGCCGCCCCTGGTACATCAATGTATTTTTGAAAAGCGAAAATTAAGTTTGTCCAACTTTAAACTCAGTCCCCAAGTAAATTAGGTTATTAAAGGGGCCCTATTATGCTCTTTTACAAGGTCTTGATTTTGTTTTGGGGGTGTACTAGAACAGGCTCTCATACTAGGTTGTTCGAAAAACATTATTTTTCACATATTTTACATTATTACTTGAAGAACAAAAGAAGAAAAGCACCAGGCCCAGATGGTGTTACACCAGCCTGTCTGAAAACCTGTGCTGACCAGCTGGCTCCCATCTTTTCACAGATCCCTGGAGTTGTATGAAGTGCCTTCCTGCTTCAAATGCTCCACCATCATCCCCGTTCCAAAGAAACCCAAGATTACAGGACTTAACGACTACAGACCTGTGGCTCTAACGTCTGTCATCATGAAGTCGTTTGAAAAACAGGTTCTGGCTTATCTGAAGGACATCACTGGACCCTTACTGGACCCCCTGCAGTTTGCTTACCGAGCAAACAGGTCTGTGGATGATGCAATCAACATGGGATTGTACTCCATCCTGCAACATCTGGACAAAACAGGGACTTATGTGAGGATCCTGTTTGTGGACTTTAGTTCGGCTTTTAACACCATCATCCCAACAGCCCTCCAGACCAAACTGAGTCAGCTATCTGTTCCTAGCTCTATCTGTCAGTGGATCACCAGCTTTCTGACAGATAGGCAACAGCTAGTCAGACTGGGGAAATTCATGTCTAACCAACACTGGTGCCCCTCAGGGATGTGTTCTCTCCCCACTGCTCTTCTCCCTGTACACCAACGACTGCACCTCTAAAGACCCCTCTGTCAAGCTCCTGAAGTTTTGCAGATGACACTACAGTCATTGGCCTCATCCAGGACGGTGACAAGTCTGCTTACAGACAAGAGGTTGAGCAGCTGGCTGTCTTGTGCAGTCTTAACAACCTGGAGCTGAACACTCTCAAAACAGTGGAGATGATAGTGGACTTCAGGAGAAACCCCCCTGCACTCCCCCCACTCACCATCATAGACAGCACTGTGGCTGCAGTGGAGTCATTCAGATTCCTGGGAACCACCATCTCTCAGGACCTGAAGTGGGACAATCACATTGACTCCATTGTCAAAAAGGCCCAACAAAGGTTGTACTTCCTTCGCCAGCTAAGGACGTTTAACCTGCCACAGGAGCTGCTGAAACAGTTCTACTCCGCCATCATTGAGTCTGTCCTGTGCACATCAATAACTGTCTGGTTTGGTTCAGCAACAAAATCAGACATCAGAAGACTACAGAGAACAGTTCGGACTGCTGAAAGAATTATTGGTGCTCCCCTTGTCACGGAACGCACACAAACAGGTAGATCCAATAGCAGTGTTTATTAGGGTAACCAGAATCATAAATCCAGCCAGGCAAAGGTCAAAATCCAGGTAAGCAGTCCAAAACAAGAAACACAAACATCAGCAAGAGAACACGAAATAACAGGGTGACATTAAACAAGGACTCCATAACAATGACAGAAATAAACAGGGTATATATAGGCAGTTGCAAACAATGTTAGTGGGAACAGCTGTGTGCAATGAACAGTGATGAGTCCAGACAAAGGCTTGTGGGAAATGTAGTACCTGAAGTGGGGTGACGACATGGGGAAGTGAGACCTCTAGTGGACACCCAGGGATACACAAACCAGACACTGTGACACTACCCCCCCTCTGAGGAGCAGTTTCCAGATGCTCCTCTGAAAAAAAGAAAACAAAACAAAAACAAAAAAACAAAACAAAACAAAGAGTCCAGGAGGGAGGTGGAATGGTGGAGGATCAGGGGGAGGGATGGGGGGCCAGGTCCATGGAGGGGAACAGGGACAGGAAGTGATGGCTTAGCAGTTAGCCAGGGTGGATCAGACAGTTCAGGGGGCCAGGGGGGATCAGAAAGTTCAGGGGGCCAGGGCGGATCAGACCATTCAGGGGACCAGGGCGGATCAGACAGTTCAAGGTGCCAGGGCAGATCAGAAAGTTCAGGTGGCCACGGGGGATCAGGCAGTTCAAGTTGTGCAGACAGCCAGGGAGGAACCCGCCACTTGGGCGGCTAGGGCAGAACCTGCCATTCGGGAAGCCAGTGAGGAGCAGGCTGTGCAGATGGCCAGGGAGGAACCGAAAGTTCAGGGGGCCAGTGTGGATCTGAAAGTTCAGGGGACTCGGAAAAGCCTGCGGAGATGTGAAGGTGCTCTGGAAGGCCTGCGGAGACTTGAAGGTTCTCTGGAAGGCCTACGGAGACGTGAACAGGCTCTGGAAGGCCTGCGGAGATGTGAAGATGCTCTGGAACAGCCTCGGGGTCAGGAACAGCTTCGGCCTCAGGAACAGCCTCGGGCTCTGGGTGGCAGACTGGTCCATGGCTCGAGGAACTGGAATGCACTTCCCAGGCACGCCAAAAGGCCAAAACCTGGAAGGTGAAGACCGCCCTCCTGGCCATTGCAGGACTAACAGCAGGCTGCTCGGGGACAGCCTCCGGGACGGCAACGGGCTGCTCGGGGATGGCCTCCAGGCCTTGAGGGATGGTGGACGCCTGCTTCCTCCTCCTCCACCATCTATAATGGCGAGTCGGTGGCACTTTGTCTGGAGACTTAGGCGTTGAGTCAGCCATCTTGTCTGGAGACACAGGCGTAGAGTCGGCCATCTTGTCTGGAGAGACGGGTGTGGCTGGTGTATCCCGTTGACTACGATGGTGTAGGTATCTGGTGAAGCCCCAAAAGTCCAGGATTTCAAGCCCCTTCATCTCCCATTGAGGCAAAGGGTCATCAAGGCAGTGGTTAAAAAAGTCCTTCAATGCTGCATCGTTATAATCCAGCCCTACTGCCATGGTCCAAAACAATTGAGCCAGGCCACCCACCTCACACCCCCTTTGACGAAGGGTGGTCAAATTCAGGAGTCTACCCCTCCGCTCCTCCATGGTGGCTGGGGAACATATAGAAAATCCCACACCGCATCCAGAGTGAGGAAAAGGGCTCAGAAAATCACTCTGAATCCCTCACATCCAGGTTACCCCCTTTTTGAACTTTTGCCATCTGGTCGGCGCTTCAGAGCCGCAAATACCAGGACAGTCAGGCACAAGAACAGTTTCTTCCCCCAGGCAATCTACCTTATGAACAGTTAAATGTCCCCCACTTATGCAATAAAAATGTGCAATATCCTTATATTTATTTGTTACCTCTACATCCAAGTACATCTCTGCATCTTACTATTCCATTATCATCTATAGCACAACTGTTCATACCATTTATTTGCATTTTTTTTCTCTCTGTGTGTTGTTGTTGTCTCTGTTTACTGGAAACTTATGTCACTAAAACAAATTCCTTGTATGCGTAAGCATACTTGGCAATAAAGCTCTTTCTGATTCTGATTCTGATTATTACAACACCTCTCTCCCCAGTCTGGCATGAACGGCTGGAATAGTTCCTGCATCAAAAGAAGGCCCGCCTTCTAAAATATGAAATGCGCTATGATTGATTAGCTTCCCCAGTCTGTGTTGTGATTGGTTAGCTGGGCCAGTGTGTGTTGTGATTGACAGCACTCGGCACCTGGTTGGGAAATGTCCTGCCTCTTATCATAGCCGCCGGCTGTGAGCTTCAGTGTAAATATTGGTCAAAATCAAATCAATCTGAGCACGATTTAAACCCGGATTTTAACCACTCTAAACTAATCTGCCTTGGGAAAGCTAGCGTGTCTCCGACATAGTGATAACACTCGTTGCCTTCAACTCAGCTCAACCAGGTCTCATCCCATTCGTCGATCTTTGTGATATCACAAATCCCAGAAAATATGCGTTGTAGTCCAAATGAGTCGTTCGTTGTAGTTTTTGAAAAGTAAATTCTGTTAAATAAAATATCTCCTTTTGAATTGGACTTTGAGGATGGGTTAGTCTGGGTGTGCATTATTTTTCTAATAATTCAACGGCCCGTCGTCAATTAATCCTTACATATATATTCATGAAATATACATATTATTGTTTTACCCTTGACCCAAACTTTGAATCAAACTTGACAAATTCATAAAAAAATATAAATTACTACATATTTAAAACTATGGTAATGCAAACCAGGTAAGAACTAAACATAAATAATTTTAATATTTATTGTGTGAGTAAACAATTTTTCCAAAAGGTCACAGCGGTTTCGTGTTGAGAAACAGACGGCAATTTTCAAGCCAACTGTGCAAGATTAGCCTTGTAAACAATCTTGCAGATTTTTGCAGTACATTGCCAGTTTTAGAGGCATGTCAATTTTGAATGTTGAATAACAGGTGGTAGAAGTCTCAGAGTTGGTAGCAGAGGCAGTGGCAGTGACACAAGCACAGGCTGTTTTGGAGACAGTCCCAGATAGAGTACCAGAGAGAATCCCATTAGAAAGGCAGTGGTAGTGTCAAAGAGTGCCAGTCAGTCTGGGAGGCTTTGGCAGTCTGATAGTTGATGTCACTCTGAGACGTAGTGTCAGTCGTAGAGGCACTGTCAGTCTGGGAGGCTTTGGCAGTCTGAGAGGTGATGGAAATCTCAGCGGTTGTGTCAGTCTGCGAGGCAGTGTCAGTCATAGAGGCACTGGAAGTGAGAGGCAGTACTACAACAGCATTGCTTTTCACTGTGGAATGACTTTGAAAAAAAATGCCAGTGCATTGCGTTCAACATTGCTCCAGTGCACTTCACTGCTGCATGAAATCCCTACCATTGAGAACAGGTGGTGTCAGTCTCAGAGGTGATGTCAGTCTCAGAGATGGTGGAGGTGTCAGATACTGTGGCAAAAGAATAGCGCAGAAACTTGTACTATTAAGTTCACTTCATTCATATCAATATTGCTAGGATTAAAAAGCTGAAATAGCTCTCAAAAGAGAATCTTCCTTTTCATCAAGAATGACTGCAAGGCATAGAACAGCAATTAAAAACAATTTACCTTTCAACAAAACATTTACATTGTGCACTCATTAATACACATTTGTATTACACATGTAGACTGTTAACTGACTGAATAATCATTTTCTTTATTAACTTCAATATATGCTCAAATTAACAGATAACAAAATGACTTTATAATTTCACCTTTCAAAGCTGGGCTAGCTCTCAACCTCATCTGGCTCTTTGTCAAGGATGACTGCAAGGCCTAGAAAAGCAAATAAAAACAACTTAGCATTCGACAAAATATTGACATTCTACACTCATAATGACCCATTTAATGTAAATAATTTACCCTCTGAATAATTTACTTCATTTATTTTAACTTATACATAAATTGACAAATGATACAATGACTTTCTAATTGTACTTGCCCTGATATTCTGTGGAACTGTATTCAGTTGGCTTCTGATTGTCTTGCTGGTCATATTTTCTTTGTTATCCTCCATTTTCAGTTGGTAAATTTTTGTTCACCCTAATGATGTTGGCTAAGTCTTGTTGAGAACCAGACAGAAATATTGTAGACAATTTTGCAAACTTGATCACACTATTTAGCAGACAAACTTGTAGGCTTAATATTATTGTACTCAAAAGTTCAGACTGAATACTGAATATAACACCATTTATTAATGACTCCCATTGATTTTCCACAAAAGCAAGGGCACAGATAATGGAGTACAAGATAAATAATTTAGATTGATCACACCCCAAATAAGAACTTATTTATTTATTTAATTTTTTATTTTTTACAACAAAATCAAAAGTGTATTTTCTATATTAACCACAAAAACAAATCTTTTTAGAGTGATGGTCTTGTCTCACATTTTGGAAGAACTATTTGACATTTAAAATAATGTGAATCTGACACCCTGCAGAGCACAGCTAACACATGAGACCTACCTCTGGTAAAAGGACATCCATAATAAATTTGATGTCATCACTGTGGGTGTGTGTGGTTGTGCTGTCCAGAATTGAAGTCAGGTGAGCGTGGATTTCATCAGTTTACACCTGATTGTCAATGTACACCAGCACAGGCACTGTTGTGACAGAACACTTGAAAAACATGTCAAGCCACTTTGATTTCTTTTGGCCACTGATGATGGACTGTGCAGACAAAATTGAGAATGTATTGAGAATGTTTTAAAGCAAGCTGTTTAAGTTGTGCTAAAGATATTGCAGTGGCTGATGTTGACTATTTAAGTCTAGCAGGTTTGGTGTCTTGTGTCCCAAATCCAATGATGCTGGTAGTAATGATTCTGACCAATCAGTGATCTGCAGTGTTAACACCCAATATTAGTATCGTTCGGCCCACTTGGAACCTCAACCAATGGTGGTACTATTAACCAAGCTGTACTGAGCCATACCATACCGTACCATGCAGTGAAAAAAAAAAAAAAACATTGGTAAACAACTGTGGAACCTGACTGAATGGAGGTTTCTGAAATCTCTTAAGTAGCTTCCCAGGCAGCCAGCACAATCAGGCTCATTGGGGCTGAGTGTCAGCACACTCTGCTGTGTTCTTGCAGCGGCTCACCGAAAGTGAGCCAGCTCTGGCCCAGTAATGGTTGTCAGATTTGGCTATGCTTTGGATGTGCAGATCTGGCCCGATTTGCACTGAGACACAGCACATTTAATCACATTCAGCCCGATTACGGACCATAAGGGCTGGTTTGATTATGGTTGAGTTATGGGCATGCATACCCGGACCAGTTTAGGTTGAGTGCCGGGGGTAGGTCTCCATTTCCAATGTGGTAAATAGTATGTAGCAGTGATACTTAAACTTAAACATAATATCTTTTACCTGCCCATGTTATGTTATTTGTTAGTCAACCCTCTACACTGCGAGTAAATCACTTGCATATGCGATGAAATTTTCATTCTGGTGACTAAATGATGTCTAATATCAGCCAATGGCTAATAAATTATTAGATTTTACTTGCCAGTGTGTGAGTTGGAGGCTAAGTATGAGTTTAGCACAGATATATTTTCACTCGCGAACACTCTCTGACTGAGTGCTTCAGAGTTTCACTCTCTGTCAAGCGATCTGTGCCATTTTTCAGTGCATCTGAATGGATGTGCAACACACCTGTATTTGACGTACCGTAAACTCTAGTGTGTAGGCGCACGATTCGCCGTCACTTTGTCTTACACACACGCAGAGAGAGAGAGACAGAATTGATGCACTACATGTAAACGGTATTTGTTGTAGTTTCCTGTCAAAATAACAGAGTTCCTTTGGATATTTTCAGTTTTAAGAACTGCCGGGTTTTCCAGTAGTGGGCGGGAATAATGCACAAACACCAATCTCATTGGCTGGTGCTCAACTATTACCGTCCCTGTTTTGAGTTCAGTGAATCAGTTCAAGCGACTGCACACAACCTGATTGATATTCATGAACCCAGCAGCTTGTTAATCCTTAGTGTGTTTCATAATGTTCTTATTAGTAGAATTTGTGTCATTATTATCTTATCAATATTTCTGTTAGTTTTTTTTTCCAATTTTTTACAGAAACACTGAATGACCGAAAAAAGCACCACTACCAGACCAAGTTCAGTTAAAATGACTAATATGCATACATGGTTATCAAGTTTTAATTCTAAATACTAAAATTCTATCATTAAATAATACTTGATTATCATATTATAATGCTTGACTGACTGATGTTAAGAGTGTACTTCCAGATATTAAAAAAATGTGCCATTTTACAAACATACATACATATATATATCAGTCTGGCGAGTAAACTAAGAAATTTACTAGCCAATGGCGAATCAATTGCAAAGGTGTCCGTAGAGGGATGTTAGTGTTTTTTTTTTTTTTTTTTATTTTAGTTTCTATTGATTTTTTTCCCTTTTATCCAACATTCTATTTTTTCTTTAACTACATTTGGAAAGTAATGTAAATAATGAAAGTAATTCATATAATGAAACAAGTTTAAAGTTGTTAAGGGAACTTTAAAATTATTTTTGCTATGAGTTTCAAGACATGCGCTCTAGCTTTGACATCTAATGACAAAACCTGACAGGCTTTTTGTGCTGCTAATTGTCAGAAGACCAGAAGAACTTGCTTCCCTGGTGAGTAAACCTTTGATAATCTAACATATAATATAATTTTAATAAACCATTCTACACATATAACATCAAAGTAATGTTTATTTATAATGAAGCTATAATTGTGAGTTTGCTGACATAGTGCTAGATCAGGGGTGGCGAACTCCGGTCCTGAAGAGTTAAGCTCCAACCCTAGTAAAAACTCACCTGCCTGTAGCTTCCTAGTTACCCTTCAGGCCTTGATTAGCTTGTTCAGGTGTGTTTGATTAGGGTTGAAGCAAAACAGTAGCTGTGTCCCAAACTGAGGTGCGTGGACTCTGGAGTGTGCATTTGAAGTACGACTGCGTCACAGCGGCGTGATGAACGTTGTCCCAAACTGAAGTGTGCGGACTCCGCAGTGTGATTGGGTCACAGCATCACGATGTAAGCTGTCCCAAAGTCAGAATGCAGCCCCCAAAGACCGCATTCCGAGGCCGATTGCGTTACCGCTGCGCGACGAAGGCTGATGTATTTCGAAAGCGACTTCAAATGCACCCTCCATTTCCCAGGAAAATTAAGTTCACATCTGATGGACACTTTGCACCCTACCATATCCCAGAATCACTTGGATAACGACGGTGTTTATATTCAAAGAAGAACAGGCTGGGTGAGAGTTCTGTGGGGGAATTCACATCGAAATATAAGTATTGTGCTTTCATTTACTCAAATACCTTTTTTTTGTTGTTGTTTTTTTTTTTACAAAGCCCACAAACAATAAGACAACCACTATATAAGGCAATAGTCTTTGCCTTTATTGTGTTTTTGTAGTGCTGTCATTCAAGATATGTCTTCAAATGTTTTAACCAAACTTTAGTACTTCAGTATTTGTATGCATGTCCTGCTGTGTCATATTTTCTAATGTTAAGATTGCAAACTGGTCTTTATATTTTTCATAATTGTTTCCATTCTCTCTTGTTTTAGTACTATTCTGGGGAAAAAAAAAATAAGCCTGCTGGGGAAAGACTTAAAAAATACAAAGAAAGCAAGTTAATAGACACATTTTTGCTGAAATTCATTGTGCTGTTGTTGTTAACAGGCATGGTTTATTTGCTCTGCCTTAGGATTGCAAGTGTCCTGGGACAGGTGAGGGAGTGAGTGGAAGCTGGTGGAGCTGCTCAGGGAGGACAGCAAACTCCAGAGAGAGACAGAGGAGAGAAGAGTGTCCTGGGACAGGTGAGGGAGTGAGTGGAAGCTGGTGGAGCTGCTCAGGGAGGACAGCAAACTCCAGAGAGAGACAGAGGAGAGAAGAACACAGGAGATCAAGTAGTGTCCTGACAGGTGAGGGAGTGAGTGGAAGCTGGTGGAGCTGCTCAGGGAGGACATCAAACTCCAGAGAGAGACAGAGGAGAGAAGAGTATAGGAGAGCAGGGAGAGAACGGATGGACTGCTTTCTCTTCTTGAGAGAATGCTTAACAAATACATTATTTATTAGCCATTCTCTATTAGGCAAGAGAAAACAGAGGAAAAAATGGGTACATTAAAGTTTTTCAATGTCTTTTTTTAAATGTCACGTTGTCAATGAAACAACCTAATTTCTGTAGTTTATTTTCGCGATTCAAGTTCAAAATTAAATGTTTACATTATTCATTTTTTTTGTGGAATTTATATGTAAATGAGCCTGGGTACTTTCTGTACATTTTGCATTTTTGTTTTGCATATTCACACGTGTAAATAAAAGAGAAGTTATTATGTACATTGATATTTTTTTTAATGCAGCTTATAACTTTTTCACAAAACATTCTTCTGTTTATTTTTTTGTCCTACACATTAAAACAAATTGTTCTATACATTACTGAAAGTACTTTTTATAACTATTTACAACATAGTTTAGGTTTAGCATCAGAAAAGCATCAGTGGTTCAACCGTAACATTATGAAGCGACGACAATACTTTTTGTACACGAATAAAACAAAAATAACGACTTTATTCAAAAATTTGTCTCCTCTGTGTCACTCCACATCAGCGTAGCGCCATTTCGATGAATCTGAGCTGTACACAGACAGCATACGCTCTTCTGTGACTATTCTGACGATGCTTTTCATACTTTTCTGGACCTTGACAGTGTATTTTACTTGGCAGTCTATGGGACAGTCACAAGCCTTCCTGTTTCCATCCAAAATATTTTCAATTGTGTTCCAAAGACGAACGAAGCTTTTACGGGTTTGACATAGGAACGACATAGGGGTAAGTGTTTAATGAAAAAAAATTCATTTTGGGGTGGAGTATCCCTTTAAGGTATTGAGAGTAAAAGTAAAGGTATACAGTATTGTTCTGAAAAAAGAATTTTTCAAGATTATTCAATCACAAATATCACACCAAAAATACTGTGTATGTTGCATTTTACTTCTGAATATGTTCAAGGTTATTCAATTTAAAGTTGCCTACTAAATATACTGTTGGGTAGTTTAATCTACAACAATACAACATTTTTTAAAATATTATATTTTTGTAGTGCTGCTGTCCTGTGAGGAAAAAAAAAGAACATTTTAGTACTTCATATTTTTAAAAGGATACTTAATGAATGTACTTCCTTACCTCTGATTATTTTGAAAATGACAGAATCAACATTTGTCAGAATATTAATAACCTGTCTACATATGATCACCATGGTCACAATAAACTATATAAAATCACACTTTTGTAAGATATCAGTCAGCATTTGAACTGCTGTGTGTGTGTGTGTGTGTGTGTGTGTGTGTGTGTGTGTGTGTGTGTGTGTGTGTGTGTGTGTGTGTATTTTGTAGTTTTTCATATCTATCATTACATTATTCAAGTAAGCTCCAAGCCAATTCCTGCATTTAAAGTTGTAATCCAACAAAGGATGCAGCAAACCAGTGTAACTTACCTGGCCTCGGTCTTGGCTAAGCCTGAGGTACATCACCGTCTACTCCATTATGACGTAATACGAAAAACAAAAATTAGCAATTCTGGCTCCACCTATCCTGGCAGGATTATCCTTTCGTCAGCTCTCCTCTCGCACCCTGCGAAGGCAAAGCGTCCTTCATGCACTTCGGAGGACTGGACTTCATATGCCTTGTCCAAATACCCACACTTTTGGCTTTTTTGCACTTGATTACTTGACTACTTATATGATTTTTTCTTATAAAGATCATTGTAATCCTATCTTCAGAGACAGTTATTTCACAAAGCTCAGCTTCTTTGGGTAGGTGGATTTTCTGGAATTCTGTGTTGAGGCACTGACTGGACTTGCATGTATTTCTTCCAATCCAAAGTGTCCACATGTGGTAACAGGGGTTTGACAGTGAAGGGACTGTCACTCTGTCCTTAACAGGGAAAGCAAAATGTCTAAAAAGTCCAAATGTAAAGATACCAAATGCCAACCTAAATGCTAGAGAATTATTTTTACAAAGCTGTGACCAATCATTAGGTCGGTCAATTTCTCCCAAAAGTCTTTAAAAGCATTATGTCTCATCAGGAATGAGGTTGGTTGGGTACATGTTGAAAATGAAGCCAGATGCAGGTGCTCAGGAAGAGATGCAGGGATGGTCTTGTTCATGATGTACTTAATTATAGATTCCAGCTCTTTTGTTGGGGTACAGTAGGCCTATGTCATCTACACTTTCATGAAGTAAACTGGTCTGTTCTGGGACTGTTTGGAATAGCTGATTAAAAGTCTGGAAAAGGTGCCATTTTTCTTGACCTGGCACAAGAACAGCTCCAGGTGTTCTGTTTTACATCATATGGGACCATTATTCTTAAATTAGGCGTAATATGATGCATTTGGCTCATAAACCGAAACACACTTCTTTAAAGATGGTGTTGTAGCCTTTATTGCTACAGACATGGGTTTGTTGTCTTGGGTGGCCAGGCTTTGTCTTTGTAGGCAATCTGTCTTTCTTTTGCTGCCAAACCATTTTAACCCAAACAAGTCTGAATATAAAACTAAAAGACAGGTTCTTCCTCCTGGATGCCCCGCTTGTGCCTTTTGACCTGTTCAGTGAAGCTGTCAACTCAGTCGTTGACAGGTTTTAGGAGGCCACCTTGAAGGTCTAAGTGGCGGCCATAGCTGCTTACCACGCCCCTCTTGGTGGTCAGTCTCTGTGGAGACACCCACTAGTTACACTTTTCCTCTGCAGCGCGCTGAGGGCTCTGGTACGTTCTCGAGTCCCTCCGTGGGACCTGGCTGTGGTTCTGGAGGCTTTCTGCAAACCTCCCTTTGACCCCTCAAGGAGCTTTCAGATCCAGCTCTGACACTCAAGACTGTCTTCCTCCTTGCCATCTCTTCCCTGAAGAGAATCGGTGACTTACATGGCAGTAGAGCTGTAATCGGGCCTTAAAAGTTAGGCCCGACAGGACCCGAGCCCGACAAGTTTCGGCCCGAGCCCGACAAGTACATTTTGATTGACAGCTTTTCAAAAGCCCGAACCCGTTTACAGCCCGACATTATTCAAATGTGCGCACACACACAGCTCTTTTTCCCTTTTGTCAAGAATGAGTCATTTATACATGTTTTAACATAATTTATTCATAACTAACGTAGACTAGACCACTTGGAAGTTGGAATAAAAAAATAAAATAAATCCGCTGTAACATCTTAACATCTCAGCACTCTAAATAGGCATAGGCTCATTTAGCCTATAAATAGACCAACGCACCAATAAAAACAAGTCTTTTTTTAACAAATTAAATTAAGATAAATTTTAAATTAAGATGGGTATTTGGCAATAACGAAATTAAGATAAAGGCTCCGCAGGATTTGCTTCGCCACTATCAGCTGACATTTAATAAAAGAATAATGCCAACATTAGCGTATATAGCCTACTCTGTCCACATTATCCATTTTTAGACTTAATGAATATTTAGTTATCATTTGAAAAACCTTTACTCACAGAGATTTGGCTAATCCTACATGTTTTTGTGGAAGAAAATTATTGAATCCACTGTAGATGGCTTCAGCGCATTCCTGCGCTCACTGATGGTGCGTCATTATTCACTCATTATTCTCATTATAAACATGGTCAAAACTTTTCCACACCTCAGACTTTGCTTTAGTTGCTGGTGCAACCAAAACGTAATCGCCAGAGGCAAGCCTCCGTTATACCTACTCAGCATCCATTTTCGCACCTTTCTTGCGCTAATCGAAACCCATCACATGTCCGCTCATTTACCTCGCAACCGGAGCACAAGCCCGAGCCCGGCCCGAGCCCGCGTAAGATGATACAAATTAAGCCCGAACCCATCGGGTCCCATCGGGTCCCGTCGGGTTCGGGCAAAGATCTTCAGCTCTACATGGCAGCCTCCAAGGCCTTCCTGTCGTGGGTCCCCATGCTTGACATCTGTAACACTGCAGGCTGGTCTGTGCCACTCACTTTCATGAGGTTTAACAACTTCAATGTGCGTGCCACTCCGGCCTCCTCTGTTCTCTCGCCTTAGCTGTGCTTTTCCACAATAGGCAGGGATTTGTGGACATTCTCGTTCCCAGAGCATTTTGATGCAGCTCGTCCAAGGGATCGTCCCTAGGTTACATGTGTAACCATGGCTCCCCGAGGTAACGAGATGCTGAATCCCATTGCCATACTTCCGGCATCCTTGCAAATGCTTCCTTCTTTTACCAGAAGATGGTGCTATCTCCACTGCATGTGCTTTTAAGCTTCCTGGTTGCTACATCACCCCGCCCATGATATCTCGCCACACTGTAGGACTGATTACACATGTGATTCAGAGCGTGGTCACGCTGAATGTGTTCCCATAACATTTTGATGCAGCATCTTGTTCCCTCAAGAAACCATGGTTACACACGTTACCTAGGGACATTTCATGTTATATCGGAGACTCATAGCAGCTGTAACTCATTAGTCCGTTATTTCTCAATCTACAGCTTTGAGTGCATGAACACAATTTACAGTGCATTTTAAACTCTAAATCCAAACCAAGATAAATTTAAAAAGCATATTTCTGAAAGTCTATAGATAAAATAGCATAAAAACAACTTCAAAACAAACAAACCCAAACAGACACAAGCACACCAGCATCTGGGTCAGTACTTGTGCATGCACCCCAACCAACCAATTGGTAGATATGAGTCTCTCAGTTGTCCTCATTGTGAAAAGATGGATCTCAAAATCATACAGTCATTGTTGGAAAGGGTTCAAATACAGAAATATGCTGGAAAACCAAAGAATTTGGGGGACCTGAAGGATTTTTCTGAAGAACCGCAGACAGCACAACCAAGGGACTCATGGACAGCACTAAAAAAAAAAAATTCATGCAGGTAACAACGTATTAAGAATCAAGTGTATATAAACTTCTGAACGGGCTCATTTTTACAAATTCAGCTCTTGTTTTCTCTTGTGGACTATATGTAAACATTTTATGTGAAATATCTTATTCAGATCAGTACTAAATAAACAATAACATGCATTTTGTATGATCCCTCTTATTTTGGTAAAATAATTTGGCAGATTCTGCAAGGTGTATGTAAACTTTTGACTTCAACTGTATATATGTCCCATAGTTATTCTTACAGTTATGCCTGTTAAAATGTATTGTACAAGCTTATGTTAATTGCACTGTTCATTGTATTGCTGTATCGTACCACTTATCATAAATCATGTAACAGCGAATGTTTTTACTTAGGCCTACATATACCATATTTTCTGCCAGACTGTTTCTAATTTGTTTCTAATTGAAACAACAGTTTTCTAATTTGACAGTACTTTTCCGTTAAGACTTTTATTATTCTTTTTTTTTTCCCCTTTATTTACAGTGCAGGAAAAGGACCTTGAAAAAATACCTGACTGTAACTTTCTAGTAATCTTGAAGACCTTGTTTAGCTTCTGTGTTTGGTTATGGTTAGAGCTAATCTCTGCAGGAAAGTGGATCTCGAGGGTCAGAGTTAAGAACCCCTGCTCTATGCTAATAGGGAAGAGTCCATCACTGGTTGTGGGAGAGGGTTACAAGCAACACAACATTACAAAAGTCAGCACTCTTTTCAAGATACAGTATATGATTTATAGGGAATTAAAAAAAAGGAGTAGGTGAATTTTTTTTATCATTATGGGGGGTTGTGTGCTGCGGCTTTCCTCAAAATTTGCGGAGATATTTGGAGCATTTCTTATTGTTTTGCAGTGGAAATATACCACAGACAACATTCTTCTAACACTGTTATGACGTTTCTGACTTTGAGAAACATTGTAGGGCTCCAGACTAACATTTGAGGACACACGCACCATTGCCATTAAGTTCTACAGAAGGTGGCACCAGCACCTGACAGTAAAGCACTCACTCTAATCGTACATGTACATCTCAGAGATGTGTATTTGATGTCTGTATTTACATATGCAAGCTGTATTTTTAAGAGTGCTTGCTCATATGTCTTTAAGATGTTTCCTGTCAGATGGCTTTAACAGAATTCTGCACTGAATTTGAATGCTTCTCACAAGATTACACTGAGATGTTATTGATTCCATGGCGAATTCGACTGATTTCTTCAGTGTATCTCCCAGCACTGTGTATATCAGTGTCGCATGATTGCGATCAGCCCGCGGTTCTGGCCCGAGCAGATAAACGGTCTGCGCTGAGTAGCCCAAACGAGTAGTGCAGATGCGTTCCACTTTCAGTTCATTTGTCCAATGTAGCTCTTGTAAATCGGTCATGATGAGGACGCAGGGCTTTTCATTCCATTTTTGGAACTGAGAATCAACCTTTCTTTGAGTGAATGCGCATTGTGATGACGTCAGGGGATGCGTCTAAGCTCAAAATCTGCGGCAATTACGAAAATTTGCGATAAATTCAGCGATTGCAGAATCGCAAAATGCTGGAGGGACTGACAAATACCAAATAAAAGTGAATTATAGATAATAGTTCCCCTTTTATTCAAACAAGCAAGGATAAATGACAAAATCCTAAATCTTCCCATCAAACTGAATCTAACAACTCTGAATATAAATCATTACAGTAGGCTTACCATAGTGATACAGCATGCAAAGATTGTTATGTTCTGCCACAATAATTAATTTCTTATGAAAAATAACATGAGAAATCTTATGTAGTGTACAGTTCAAGTTTAACTTATAGGAATGATGCTACATATATTTTTAGTATTTTGACCACAGCAAAATTCTCTCTTTATGTGATTCTTTCAATTTGCAGAAATGATCCCCCAGGGATAATAAAAACAAACAGACAAGCAAACAAACCAACTAAAAACATTTGCTTATGTATCTTCGCTTTTTGATCTCCAGGATTTGAAATTCACAACTGTATTTCCTGCATAAGACACCATAGCCAGTGAGGCAAATATCTGAAAAGGAAAAGAAAAGGAGTTTGTCATTCAAATTATTATAGGCTACTGCTACAAGTTCTTTTTGTAATTGCAAGTCACACACATACAAAATACAGTACAGTTATGTCTGTTCACTTAATGTCAACTCATTATTTCAGTCCAGGAAAATAATCGTCTGTGGAAGGAAATACATTGCTTCTAGGTGCTAGGCTATAAGAAAACAAAGAGTATTGGTAAACTAATCAGGGGAGTTGCTTTTCATACCGTTGATGCCACCCAGCTGATGAAGTAGTAGCGCCCCCTAACGGCCACATTCAAAGATATGGCACAAATCACGGCTGCTGTCAAGTACAATACAGAGGCGCTGCCATTAAAGCATATTCCCTGTGAATTAACAAGCATGTAGTTTAATAAAAGGTTTGGTGGAAAAGATTTTTTGGACATCCATTTGTGTAGTTTAATTAAGGTAAGTTTAACTAATATTTATTCAAATCTACTCACCAAAATTTTCCATGGGATCTGGGGAATCCTGGTGTGGGCCATAGTCAGGTATAGGAGGAAGAGAATGACAGTAAGCACCCAATAAAACACTGACACAAACATTACCCATCCCAGTGCAGGAATATGGAGGTACTCCGTCCCACCAATCAGAGTCCACACCAGAAGCCCAAACACCTGAGGTTGAAGATGGAGCACAGACACTCAACGGACTGAAACAGTACTCTTTAAACACACTGAAACTGATCTAAAACCAGCCATAAGAAAGCAGATAACTGCATCACATGTGATAGCATTTCTGTAGCTCAAATAGAACAGTAGACCTATCCAAAGTCACTTTGGATAAATGCATCTGCCAAACGCTTGAATGCAATCACCAACTCATATTTTAGGACCCGAAAAAAACTTAAGAATTGAGCTGTAAAAACACATTTTGTCAAACAAAATAAAAACAATGACAATTATGTTCTCTAAGCAGCAGAACTGGTCATAGCTACCACTCCTTAACACATATTATTCTCTAGAGACTTCCCACCCTCCCTTCCTGTAATAAACAGCAAAGAATTTCTCAATGTGTTCTTGATATTACAGGAAAAATTATTTTGGGTTTGGAAGACAGAGCTGGCTATAGATTAGACCAGGAAAGGGAATGCTTGAATTTGACTCAGAGCATGGTGGAAGGAAGAAGAACAATACAAGCCGAAAGGAAGAGTTTGTTTCCCAACTGTTTTGGTTGGTCCTCTTCCTCTCTTTCCTTAGTGAGTAATTATCTTCATGAACAACAAAAATTCTTACATTTTGTTGTTCCTATTCACCATATACTGTATGGTTACAAGCTATTCCTTGTGAAAAAGAAGTGTGCTTGTATTGAATGTACCCTTGCAGTGTACTTCTAATTTAAAAAGTATATTTAAAAAAATAAAAACAACTGTTTGTGATTAAGTCAATGAAATATAAGGTCACTTAAGTGTACTTAAAGAGAGTAAACATGAGTAAATCATGTTTTAATATTTTTCTCATGCTTTAAGTACACTTATTCTGTCTGTTGTGTTGACTAACGTACTAAAGCATGTGTTATCTAATATTAGTATTACAATATTAAGTCAATATTATACATCCTATAAATTACATTAGGCACTTTTAACTTTTAACTGCATTTAAACTACCACACAAATTTAATATAAACTATTTTACATTTTCATTAAATTGTAAACGGCATGCATTTACACCTCCTAACGTTATTTAATTAACACTTAAATACATTATTTTAAATTAGATCTATATTGTTTCCGTATAAGTACTCTTTTTAAATGAGTATAAGTGTACTACTTTTTACAGCTGATAAACAGTGCTGATGAAATAAAATAAAATAAATTAATTAATAAAAAATGAACTGCAATAAAAGATTTCAAAAACCAGTTTCACTTTTGCTATATCAAGAGATCATCATTGCTTCCTCCTCTGAGAAATGGATAGTGGAAACGTGAGCAAAAAGTGTCCTTTTCTAAGTAGAGATACCGCCAACATTCTAGATTAGTTTTCTTTTAATCTAATTCATAACCAATGTTTTATCTTGTGACTTAAAAGTAGGCTAATTCTTAGGATTTCAAAATAGTGGGCTAAGTTTAGATTCACTATTCAGCTATACTTACGATTTCTCCAGCCATAAACACGCCAGAAGCAGAGCGAATAAAGTTCCCATCATAAGCCAACTTGGAGTGTGACAAGCCTAAACTCTCTATATTTGAGATCTTACTGGTTCTGTCAGTAATGGCGCTGGTGCTGTCGGTGCGGGACTCGGAGTCGATCTCCATTCTAACGGATTTACAAAAACTCCCGGAATAAACCAAAAACTGATCCCTGCTCCTAAAGTAAAGGAAACCTACTATGGTGAAGGCTTAGCCCATAAAAGGGATGTCCGAATCGTGAAAGAATCGTTCATTTGGAAACGGATCTTTTTAATGAATTTGCTGAACCGGTTCACAATCATAATAATAATCGGACTGCTGCGGTTCGAGCGGCTCTCAAGCATCACTTCACTGACTCATGTTTAGTTTTTATCTCTCTCTCTCTTTAATTGCCTGTTGACTCCAACCAAGTGCTCTTTTGCTCGTTCTAAAGTACGCAAACAAATTTCTATAATATTATAGTGCTTAAGCGAATTGTCCGAATAATTTAAAAATAAATCGCGAACCAAATCCAAACTATTTTGTTAACCAGTATGAGGAATTTATTTAACTGACTTTAAAATAATTAGCCAGATTTATCTGCGATGGCGTGCTGTACCATATATATATATATATATATATATATATATATATATATATATATATATATATATTATATATATATATATATATATATATATATATACATATATATATATATACATATATACATACATACATACATATATATGTAAATTGTATACAATGGTTGGTACCACGTTATGATGTAGGCTAAATAATAATAATAATAATAATAATAATAATAATAATAATAATAATAATAATAATAATAATATATTAGGCTTATTTGGTTTTGCTATTGGAAAGTTACTGAATAATAATAATAATAATATATTAGGCTATAATATGGACTATTATTATTATTATTAACCGGTTTTGCTATTGGAAAGTTACTGAACAGAGTTAGAGTGATAAAATTAATATGCACAAGCCAGTCAAACCATCATTGTTATAACCTTTTTAATATCAAAGAGATAGCACTGGCATAGAATAAAAACAACTTGGTTATCCTGAAACAAAAAAACCCTACTTCAATAGAACACAAAACCCAGTCCTTTCATTGCATAACCTAACCTAACATAACATCATATTTATTTACAAAACGACGCAAATTACCTCACTACCATTTTTCCTGTAACAATTCCAGTATGTCGCAAGAGGGCAGCAAATCCATAGAAGTTTTCAAACTATGGTACTGAAAGGTTCATCTGTACCTGAATTAGAGTCTCTAGGCCAGCATTTTACTGCCCAGCATTTTGCAGAAAATACTAAACTGTTCTTCAAAAATGTGTTATGACTGTTAATTGTTTTATTTGAGATATCTTAATTTCACACTATATTGTCGATTGTACTGTCATTATTAAATATTATCTAGATAGCAACATTTAGAAAGTCATTACATAACTCTATTATTACTGACATCATTAAATTCATTGAATTAAATTCGAACGACCAATCAAAAATCTATTTTCTGTTATAATATATATAACACAGTCACCATAAACCTATTATTTGATGGCTGTTCACCCCATCCTTTCTGCCAGCTCTCTACATCAAAGGTTTGCTTCCACTTTGTTGATCTGATTTTTTATTTATGACTAAACAAACCTGAAAATGCCATGAAAGCATCTTGCCCAGCTGTGTTGCTCTACCCCACTAATACAGAGTCTAGTTCCACCCAAAAATGAAGAATATTCACCCTGGTCTCTATCGGGTTTACTTAACTTGTGTTTCTGTAGAGGGTGAGCAATAAATGAAAGTATTTTCATTTTTGGGTGACCTATACCTGTACTACCCCTAAGCAGTGTACATACCTAGGAGTCTTATATAACTTGTTATAAATTTTAGGGACATCTTGCTCTACCCACTAATACAGTCTGTTTTTCATTGGTTACAGGCATTATTAATCCATGATTGTACTTGTTAAGCATAGAGAGAGAAAATTATAGAATAACCCAGCAAGAATAACCCAGCACCACAGTGAAAATGACTATATCCTCTGTACACAGCCATCTCCAGCTATTGAATTAAAATATTTCATTTGAGACTCTGTACACAGCCATTATTAATACTCCAAAACAGGAAAGAGCGTATTACAATCCTAGAAAAGAAAATAAGAGAATCAGATTAAATAAGATTAAACAGATTTTTATTACTATTATTATTATTATTATTTAACAATCAATACTTGATTAGAAATAAAACAGTTGATAAATCCATTTATCATGTTTTTTCAACATTTAAAATCCTAATAGACTCATGCTATATTTGTTTATAATCAGTAGGCTTTAAATCCAGTATTATTTATTATCTATAATATTTTAATTGAATAAGTTTGATTCATGAAAGTAACATGCCAAAAATTCCTGGTTAAAAAAATCACGGCAAAAAATAAGATGTCCATTGCTCAGTGCCCTGCGTGTAGCCTGTTCGTCTCAGTAACCTCGATTTACTAATTGTTGTTCACAGCGGTCACCATGTAGTCAGTTGTAAAGGTTATGCTTTCGATAAATGCACGGTTCCACAGAATGTAATTAAGTCATCTAAAGAGGAGACGTGCTGTGAGACTCAGGCTGGTATAATGCTTTGCAGGCAGCCATGTTTAAGATGCATGAATTTATTTAATAGTTTAACAGAAATTAAATTAAAGGTCTAGTTATTGTAACTGTAAAAAATAAATAGGCCATACAGAATATATTATAAACATTACCTACTAACTATAATACATTATAAAATATATATATATATATATATATATATATATATATATGTATATTTTCATTATATTACATTCACAAAAATTATTTCCATCATATGTGACAGCATTAAATTTGAAGTTTTAAATCATCTGTCTTAATTTGAGAGGAGTCTAGGCACAGTGCATGTTTATCTCATGTACTACTTTCTGAGACAGACTCCATGAGAGTAGCAAGGTCGAAAGTTCAATGTCATATACTGTCATATACCTTTGCTTTGTACTTTAATTGTAGCTAATGGCAAAGTCAGGATGTGCGCAAGCACTGCTGTAAAAAATCATTAATTGATCTTTCTTATGTTATTCAGGTTAAATATTTCCCTCTCTAATTTCACGAAATATTTAGGATTGAAATTTGTATATGCATTTTTGTTTTGTTAAAAATAAATAAATAAAATAAATAAATAAATAATGAAAAATTAAATCAAATGAGGAAACTAAAGCAAATAATTAAGCATACAAAAATATTCATGGGATGTTTTTCTTCTTCTTTTTAATCTATTAACCATATTTAAATTTGTATTTATTAATATCCAGCCATATTTGTACTTGTTTAAAGTTGATAATAACAACAACAACCACAAAATGTCTTCTGAGTAAATTCTATTATTGGTAGTCAGAGGCACTACAAGGGCTGTTCTTATTTTTAAGAAGAAAGCCTGCAGCTTTGTCTATGAATGCTTCTTGCTCAAGGGACTGTATACTGATAAATAACCCTCATAATGCAGGGATTGTTTCTGAGAGGACTGTTATGAGTCTTTAAATCAACAGAACTGTTTTAACCTGTGGGATTTGTTTATGTTACAAAAGTACAGTAATCAATACTAAACCCTGATGCTGAATTCATGCATTACTTTCTAATTGCCAGATCTGTGGAGTCTCTGTGTATTAAAAAGACCAAGATCAGATTAGGATATCTTAAGCCTTTAAAAAGATAAGTAGGTGCTGGGAGCTTCTCAGCATAAATGCACATCAGAGAGAAAGAGATGGATAATCTACAATCTACAAAACACAATTATATTAAATTGTAGGCAGGATATATATATATATATATATATATATATAGAGTATATATACTGTGGTCAGAAGAACTATACACAGTCAGATTAAAAGAGATGAACAACTAAAAAAATGAAACATACTAGATCCGATTATGATGATATACTCTCATCCAAACAAGCTCAAAACAATCACACATTCTATGTGATGGTAAACTCTGACACGGGAGCTCACTACAACGTCCATTCACTTTGAGTGTTATCCCTTAATTCCAAGTCAAAGGGCTTGTGCTATTGCTGTTGAGCCAGGGTCAGGAAGGGTCAAAGGTTAAAAGGTTAAAATGGGGCTGTGATAGTCGTGACACTGCTGCAATCAAACATGAGAACACAAACTCTCTGCAACTTCAGCTAACAGTTGCAACAGTATCGGGCTTGATGCTAAAACAATTTTAAAGTAGAACTTTTTCAAACGAGTCTCAGGAAAAGAGAGACTTTCATCAAGAATTGATAGGGTAAAAGCATCTAAGTGTCCTTTAACACTCAGTCTCTCCGTTACCTCAAACTTAATGATGACTCCTGAGGATGGTCACATTCAAGATGGAGTCCTAGAGGTAGATGAAAATCAGATCTCTCCTTTTGCACTTTTCAGCCATGAAAATGGTTATCATGCCACTGTAAAATCCTTGAAGCAAAATTGAAAAAGGAAATTAAACCGGCTGAATTATCTTTTTTTTTAAATCATGAATGAAGGGTCTTTCATGGTCTCTGGAGCAAGAAGGGAGTGTGTTTGAAGGAAGAGGGGGATGGTGGGTCTGCATTAAGACATTCTCATCCCTGATGATTCTCCCTGCTGCCTTTTATTTCCTTTCCTCTTCACCCAGACTCTGACGCGGTGGTAAGCTGCTCTGAGAATCATTGAAAGGGTGAACGAGGAGCCAACACCGAAGGGATTAATTATTTCGGTGTCTAGGACCGGGCCGGATTTACCAAACCACTCAGAGACACAGGCAAATCCTCTCACCTCTGTATGAGAACAACATACATGCAAACATTTCAATCGGTGTCCGAAGAGGAGCAGAGGACCATGGGAACAGACACTGCGATATGCCCATGCAGTTTACATCTGCTCAGCCTTGGAACTGCCAGATATAATCAATGCTTCCATTTGTATGATGAGCAAAAAGAAAAAAAGAAATCCATTCTGACCACAAACTGACCATGAAGACAGGTGATCTAAGACATAGTTCAATCAAAGTGGTTATACCCCATTCAGCAAACAAATCTGACTCCCGGTCACGTGTTTGCAAAGACATTTTTACTTAGCTTGACTATGCAGTCACAAAGAATTATAGAAATTACACAGCTCAATATTAAATATCTGTAAATAGAATGCCAAATTTGTAATGCTAGTGTTGTGTGCTGGCTAAACATCAAAACTATTTGTAGCTACTAAATAGCTTTGTATTTTCATTTCAATGATTTATTTGTATAATTTAATTTTTTTAGATGAAATTAAAAAAAAATATATATATATATATATATAAAATTATGTATGTATGTGTTTGTGACCTGGACCACAAAACCAGTCAAAATATTTTTTTATTATTTTTTTTTAATTTTTTTACTGAGATCATCTGAACATTGAATAAGCTTTCCATTGATGTATGAAAGGATGGATGCTAGGATATGACAATATTTGGCCTACATACTATTTGAAAATCTGGAATCTGAGGGTGCAAAAAAAAATCTAAATATTGAGAAAATCGCCTTTGAAGTTGTCCAAATTAAGTCCTTAGTAATGCATATTACTAATCAAAAATGAAGCACACTGGAGGATTTTAAAGTCGATTTTAAGCCCGATTTGCACCCCTGAATGATCAGGAGGTATGGCCCGATTCACGGCTTGTTGCAAGCGATTTTTTTGTCTATTGTGTGGTGTCATTACGATTATTTAACTGCTCCCAATTGAGATGAGGCGTCCCAGAACTTTAATCTTGATGTCTTAAATCTTGATCAAGTTCTTGACTCTTGATCTGACTGCCTCTGACGTGATACCCACGATATCCAATGAGAGCGAGCAAGCCTCACTTACTGGATGTTGCAGCCACAAAGATGCCTGGAAAGCAATTGTGGCTAGAAGTGATACAGCTCTGACCGGAAATGAACAATGGAATTAATTTTCTACCCCAATCCTAAACCTTACCCTTACAATAATGAAAAAATAGTAATTATTGTTGTACAGTGTGTGGTTGACAGCTGTATTGATGTGTGCATGCCCAGTAACGCCATATGGATCCCTTCTAGCCTTAACCCTTGAAAGCAGAATACATCACCCATGTTCTTATTATACTTTGTTTTATAGAACACACGCCAGGAGAGCCAGCTGACAACGCTGATTGTTCTCCATTTATTTATCTTCTCTAGTCACGTTTGATCTTGCGAGTCTCCGTGAGATCTCGTGTCACTGTGAAATCGTCCCTACAATCGACAAGTGTGTCGTCTCGCGGTCCGGTCGGGTCGAATCGTCTTGTGTGCGCGTTAAGAGAATTATAAGGCTAAAAATCGGTTGAAACTGTCTTCATGTCTGTGGTCTCCCATGGTTTTAAAATCGGTTAAGATTTAAAAATCTTCTAGTGTGCGGCCAGATTACATATCCTATATTGCTACAAACATACCTGTGTGACTTGAGACTGGGTTTGTGGTCCAGGTCACATAGCTATGAATGAGGAGCCAACACGTAATAACAAAAGAAATAAAAAGAAATAACAATTCACGATAATAAATTAACTACATGAATTAAAATTGCTACATTTAGGAAAATTTAACAAATAAAAATCTTACACAAAAAAACATTAATCTTTTTAATAATTCTGTGTGCATAAATACAAAAGAAGCCTTGATATGTCTACTAAAACAATAAATTCACACCAATCATAAAGCATTGATTTATCCATTTCATGTATGAAGTTTTTTTTTTTTTTACTGTACAAATAAAACATTCCTA
Organism: Cyprinus carpio; assembly: GCF_018340385.1. NCBI lineage: Eukaryota > Metazoa > Chordata > Actinopteri > Cypriniformes > Cyprinidae > Cyprinus > Cyprinus carpio. Next base: position 6,454,053 of record NC_056612.1, read on the forward strand.
GGAATCTCTATGATTTGAGTGTCAGTGATGTGCCTGTGTAGAAGTCAGGGCCCTCAGCTGGGGCCCATTTCACAGTGCTAATGTATTTCACCCAGCTCAGTATGATCCACATCGCCGCAGGTAATCCATGTCAGCTGCCTCATTTACACTGGCCTGATACTGGGGACCTTCTCAGAACGTTACAATCAGCAGTCTGTCAGGCCAAACGACCACCTTCGATTCCGTGCCAATGTTCCATGCAAGCTACATCATAAATGCACTGATTTAATTTGATCTTTTTATCATTTGATTGTGGTCTTGCTGTTAATATTCAGGTGTTTATTGTAAAAATAGGTTATAGGCTTTATAAATTTATTTAAAATTTCAAACAAACACTGGAGCTGTTTCCAGCCCTACCACGGAATATAAGGTGAGCGCTACATGAGAATGAACAGCAAAATAAAAGTTTTGATTGACAGCGTTCATTATATATTATTCACAGTATGTTGTTAAAACATTCTGAAAGACGGTTTTGTACACACAGGTGTTTAATATTTCCTTATGGTTTTGTATGATGTTCATATGTGCCTATTAATTATAGATTCATATACTATAAAATATATGTTGTTGACACCGCCCTTTGCCCAGCCCCTGCCCCGCTGAGCATTCAGAGCTCAAATCTATTCTCCTAAACGCCTCCCTGCTGCCAGAACAACACACAAACATACACACAAAAATACTTTCCGCCCTCCTCCGCAGTCACTTGTCAGCTAAACCAGATGTCGCCTCATAATTGGCTGATGTGGGCATCCACAAAGGCGAAGACATTATTACACACAAACATGCGCACACACACACATACACACACACACAACTCCAGACGCCGTTGCACCCCATCCCACATCCCAGCATCTTCTTCCCTATCCGAACCCAAACAAGCTTCCTACACTACAATAAATAAAACCGTCTCACACTGGCTATTATTTAAGCCTGTATTGCTGCCAAACATCAATGAAAGAGAGCGATAATCAAGCCAAATGTGATTTAATCCCAGAAAAACAAAGCCAGGGCGAGGTATAAAAATGGCGGAGGTAGTTGTGGGAGATGGAGAGCAGGTCTGGTCTGTGGTTGCGTTGGTGGATTACTCCCTGACACAGAGAGAGCATATCTAATCAGCATTCTTGAAACCAAGCCGGGGTGAGAAAATAGATCCCAGTCTTAGTCTGGCGGCCCCCCTGCTGTGGTACCTGTCAAAGCCAATATTTCCCCTTCAGCTCCCCACAACAAGACCACATTTACCTCCTTTCATATATTACCCATCATTCCTCTCAACAAACTCAAGCACCTCCTTAATATGTTTGCCAGTTGTAATTGGTATATGAATAGAAGTTCTCCTGATTTCTCTTCATTTCGATTTTGAAACCCACAAAAAAAAAAAAAAAAATGACATGTAGGTTTTTGTTGATGTAGACATTTTGCAGCATGGGTCCTGTTGTATGTAGTATGTGGTGCAATCTGCAAATTTGACAAAAAAAAAATGACGGTAAGGGACATTTCAGATTGTGGCGAAAGGTTAGATTCACACACATCTACGGAGAACCTGAAAAGAAAACTTGCAAGCGATGGCTAAATTTCATTATGTTTTGGCAGGATATTCCGATAACTTACTGGGGATACATTCTCTCTGTGTTATGCAGCGAAAAAATCATTTGCATTTTTTTTTCCGCAAGTGTGAAGTATCAAAGGCGGGCCCCTGCTGAGCAGCGAATAGACAGAGCTGGCAGAGGCATGAATTTTTTAGCAGCTTTCGCCCTCCCTTTCTCTCTCTTTCTCTCTTTTCCTGTCGGTTCAGTCGATACGCTGCGTGGACGAGAAGCCCAGGCTGCATGCGAACTAGCCGAGCTGCATCCCCGGAATTCCACCAGCTTCGTGAACTGGTACCTGAATACCAAATTGAAACCAGATGTGTAAATACAATTCTTGTGAGTGTTTCTTTACTTCCTCAGAAGTGATTATCCGTGGCAGCAGATGTGATAAATCTGGAAATCTTTCATATGTTTACCTCTCTTTCACCACTGGGAACGCTCACTATATGCCAGTTTGTTTCAGTCGTTCATATTAATTAGGCTTCGGTTTCAGTCAAATCCCACCCTTAAGAACAGGGTGAAGGAAATGTTTTGACTCTTGCAGAACAGACTTGAGCTTGGCAGTCGATTTTAAATCAAGGGTGATCTGGGGATGTGGCCATGTTCTACATCTGAATACAAGTGCAGACAGAGAGGAGCTAAATTATGATTCGGAGAAAAACAAAAAAATTCTCTTCAACCTTGTTTTAATTATTAATGATACGTAGTCCAATAAAGGAATATTGTTGACATTGGCAAACCAAACATGGCTAGTGGTAGCATTTAGGGGTGCATATTTTAATGTTTGTTAAAGGTCCAGACAAAAAGCTTACATGTAAAAAGAAAAAAAAAAGGCATTAAAACAAAATAACGAAACTTATTTTTAATATTTGCAAATATTATTATTAATAACATGTGCAGATATTATTATTGTTATTATTATGTAATAATACATTAAAAATGTTTAAAAATAACTATAAATTCATAATAACAATAATAATAATAATAATTATTATTATCATCACAAAAAAATGTCACATAAAACACTCATAAATATGAGCAACTACTGTGTTTAAAACTTATTAAAGTACTGATATTTTATATACAGTTAAATACATATTAAATTATGATTATTATTATTAATAATATTAATAATATTATTATTAAACACAAACATCTTAAAACTATGCCTAATCATTCTCAAAATATTAACATTTAAAGTGTTAAAGTTGAAATACATATTCAATTATTAATATTATTGGTGGTAATAATAATAATAATAATAATACATAATACATAATGAGTGAATACATGAAAAAGATGATCATGTGCAAATAATAAAGACATTTAGTTTTCATAAAAAAAAAAATGTGAAGTAACATGCATGTAAAGTGCTCAGGTCATAAACGAATGATCATTGATATGGAAGTGTTTAGGTTTATGCATAGGTTATTCATCTGCAAATGCACCGTACAGCTATTTTGAGCACAGCTAATGTCTTTAGGGGATCACGCTTGATCCAGCAGCCGTCTACCTGTTTCTAATCAGCTGTTTTCAGCACTGCTATCAATTTGCAAGTAATGTGTTTCTGAGAAGTCTGGCAGGTAAGCTCAAAGACATTTCCATATTGTTAACTTTAGCACAGAAGCGTGCAAATTCCCATGCCTGCAAATATTGTTATGCCGAGCAAAATTGCCAGGCCTATTTATTACAGCAAATAATTGAATGGTTCTGTTTAAAAAGGGTTGGTGACTTATGCTGTAAAAAAATGAGAGACTCTAAACCAGAATTCCATGTCATTGTCAGATAGCTTGAAAAAAATAAATAAATAAAATCCTCTAAATGGAAAGTCCCATTATGCAGTAAAACATCACTGCTTCTCAGACACTGTTATTATTTACTGTCTTCCAATATTTTAGAGGCCAAAAACTAATATTATGCAGGAGTTCTGGATCGGAGGCTAAGCACTGTGTTATTGAGGTATTTCTTAGAAAAGCATGCCAACTCCTGATAACTCTATTTATTAAGCATGTCAGTAAGCATAACAGTAATAATCCAAAAATTGAATGTCTATTTTTTTCCAATACAAAACATAGAAAATGCATTAAATGACCAAGATAGAACTGTTAAATAAGACTCGACTACTTCTAGCCCCCGCATCTCATGGTATTATATTTCTATTTCCCATTGCATGATTGCTTTGGCATATCAGACATGTCCACTTGCCTAATTATGTGTGTTAATGCACACATATGAACTATGTGGTTGTTTTGGCCACATATCACCTTAGACACATTGCCAGTGTGTTAGAGTGAGAACCTTACAGTGATGGAGTGAGACATGAAAGAAAGAGAGACACTTAAGATACGGATCTTCCATATCCTCTCCTGCAGCACTTATATCTGCCATTATCAACTTCTAATAGAGCCATCGACACTATCTCAGTGAGAGGAAATGTCATTTAGATGTGTTTAGAATCACATTAGGGTACACAGTGAAGGTGCAAACATTAGGATTGAATGACGGGGCTGTCTTTGTGTGTCTGCGCTGCTCCACTATAGCCCCTAGGGAACCGAGGTGATGGTAGTATCCTTCTTCAGTGTTTTAGGGCTCTAATGGTCTGTTCTGTCACTGGGGCAGCTCGACCTGCCTGCTACTGATAAGAGTTTTTAAAACGGCAAACATCAATGTGCCCCAAAGTACCAGGAACTCTGGAAATTGAGCCAACTGAGCTTCACCCAAAAAAGAGAATCCTGTCATTATTTGCTCACCCTCATGTTTTCTTCTTCAGAGCACAAGAAGAAGACATTTTGAAGAATGATGGTTTTGCTGATATTGGCTTCCACTGTATGGACTAAAACACTAAAATCCTACATTTCTCAAAATATCTTCTTTGTCTTCCACAGCAGGTTTGTGTTTGTTAATGTGTTTGTCTTCTGTATTTGTCCTTGTGAAAAAAGAAGTGTGCTTAATTGTATAGATGGTGTGCTTATAGTATACTTCAAAACTTGGTAACACTTTATTTTAAAGTGTCCTTGTTATACGTTACATGTACTTACTAATATTATAGCAATAAATTATGCATAATTACATGTAACTGACCCTAAACCAAACCCTAGTCCTAACCCTACATAGCAATTACATGAAGTTAATTAATATAACTCAGTACTTAAATGTATAATTACACTGCAACAAGGACACCTTAAAATAGTGTAACCCAACATAACTGTACTTGCTAATAATGTCATTTTAATGAAAATAAAAGGTAACTTACGTGCACTCAAAGAAAGTGGCCATGCTTCTTAACACACTTAAGTACACTATTTAAAAGTGTACTTTGTAATAATGTCAGATTAAACGCTTTATCTTTTCAATCATTAAGATTTAATAAACTTTAGCGTTAATATATTTAAACTTAATCATTATACATATATGCAATTAAAATATATTTTAAGTACATGATATACAGGTCTCAATAGAAATTACATTAAAGTATGTTTTAGTTTACCATAACTTTGGCAGTACACTTTAACCATATTTCAGTAGGAGTAATTATGAAATTACATTTAAACATGTACTTGTATATTTGTGTTTAATTGTCTATAAATTTAAGTTGTAATACATCTGGATTTAATTGTGAATAACATGGAATTAAGTGTCTGAAAATATTACATTCAGTTTACACTTAAGTATTTTTTTAAGTATATTATTTATTTAAGTGCACTAAAAGTTGCACTGAAGTGCACTAAAGTTTCAGGAGTGTCCTGAAAGCAATGTAAATTCGATTCAAATGTAAAAAAATAAAAACAAAAATCTGCTGTTGTTCTGAGATGGCATATATATATATATATAAACCACATTATATATATATATATATATATATATATATATATATATATATATATATATATATATATATATATATATATATATATATATACAAACTACATTCCAACAAATCTTAAACAATAAAATTATGAGTTGGGGGTGGGACTTTCTGTTTGCCAACCAATGGTAGATGATGGAATGTTTGGGAAACTTTTATCAATCATATCAATCATTTCAGTCATTATTTCTACAGTTTTGCTTGGTGAAGCTATAGTGGCAAAAAAAAAAAAAAAAAAAAAAAAACCCTACTACATTTCTCACTGTGCTATGCCTAGTTAGGACTGGTTATTATTGCTTTGTTATATTTTTCAGCTCAAATCAGAAGAAAAGCATGAATATAAAGAAACTCATGATATCCCATATTTCATTATAGCACACATAGCAAACAAGGCAATAATTCTGAACTAATTCAGGTGCACATTTTGATTTGTACTGATATCCACCAACTGAATGTCACACTAATGCAATGACAGTGTCTGTCAAAAACTAGACTGGCCTTTCACCACCAAAAATGTCAAGTGCAAGTGCCAGCAGAGATTGTCTGGAAGATGATGAGTGCCTGTGTGAGTGTGTCTGTGTGGGTTGGTGAGGGTGGTGTGTGTGCGCTCACATTTAGGGAGCTAGGAAGAAATCTCATCATGCCATATTGACCCACTGGGACTTGGGTGTATTTACATTACACTCTTGCTCTCAATTCCACATTCTGCCATATCAATTTCTATATTCCAAAAAAAAAAAAAAAATCCCTCTCCTTGAAATCCCTCTCCTTGATGAGATTCAGTCAAACTCACTGCATTTTTGACAGTTCTCTGTCACCCGTTTCAAATATTTATAGACATCCTGGAAAGCCTCATTTAAAAAAAAAAAAGTGAAGGGCCCTCTGACAAGTTTATTTCTTGTTTATATTGAGGCTTTTAAATACAATGTGCTGTAAAAGGTCAGAATAGATATTTTCAAATTACTCTAAACCTGACAAAATGTCATCTTGTTCATCTTGATTTTTATTCATTTACCAAGTTAGATTCCTCCCTTTTTTTCAAAATGCATCAAAGCACAATCAATGGATTGTTGGATGCTGGAGCTCATGAATGTGACACTGACCTTCGCAAGCTACTGAACACCTGTTTGTCGTTCTACATAATGATTTTTGACAAAGAGAACAATGACAGAGGACAGTCATCCCCTGAACAATGCCTGTTGTGTTCTTTTCAACGTAAAAGCCAAAGGGATTGTAGGGGGGTTGGGGGTGGCTTGTCCCACACTAGGAAATCACATAGGGCTCCCAGGACCAGATCAAAAGGAACGAGTGGTGCACTGGTCCAAACCATGTTCTTTTGTGTTATTGCACTCAATATATGCAGAGAAGGGAACAGGGGCATTGCAAATATATAGCCAACTGAACAAGCACTTTTTATTGAGATGACACAAATTAAAATTGAATTTACAGCCACATCATTTTATGAAGTGATTTTTTCAAAGATTGATTTGACACAAAACCTGTCAATGCAATTCAGTATTAATAAAATACCTTTAAATGCAAAAAAAAAGTATACATTAAAAGCTAGCATTTATTAACAGTATCATCTTTACTTCAGGAAACAACTACTGAAAAAGTAGTTGGCTCAAGCTATTAACCAAAAAGTTGAAAACTACAATTTTGAGTCAGTAAAACTAAAATACACCACAAGTCATATTTAACTCTACACAATTATTTTGTTATGCTACTAGCTTTAATTGTTTTTAAATAGTAACTAAAATGTATTTAGTCACTTAACACTTTTTTTAGTCATCTAACACTTGAACTCTTGAATCATGATCATGTAAGAATGATGAATGTATTAGGAATGATTGTAACACTTTTTGCTTGCAACTTTTTTGAAATCAACATTTTTTATTTTTTTTTTAAGCTGTGTAAATTAATATCATGTACAATAACAAGTGGTGCTATGAATAAGCTACACTCTTAAAAACAATGGTTCCAGTTGACTGATTGGTTAGTTGATTTATTTATTTATTGCAGTGATGTCAAAGAAAACCTTTTTTTAGGAAGAAGAACATTAATATTAAGAATCTATCCACTATAAAGAATCCATATAGAATCTATAAAGAATCTTTCTATCATAAATGACTTATTCTCACTATTAACTAGCACGCATATTACCAGCATATTGGCTGTTTATTAGTGCTTATAAAGCACATATTAATGCCTTACTTTGTATGGCCATATTTTAGATCCCTTAATACCTAAAATTAACCTTCCTTACTAACTATTAATAAGCAGCAAATTAGGAGTTTATTGAGGCAAAAATCGTAGTTAATAGTGCAACCAAATCTTTTGTGCAACGAAAAGATTCCATGGATGTAAAAGGTTCTTCATGGAACCATAGATGCCAATAAATAGCCTTTATTTTTAAAAGAATACCCCACTTCGAATGAGTTGTAACAATAGGTGGTTTGTAACACTATTACACTAACACTTTTATAAGTTATTTACAAGTAATGATACTACTCACCCATTAGAACTATCCATAGTCTCCCATTCTCTTAACTTGCTACCGTGTCAAACGTGCAGCTGAAATATTACTGGTCAGTTTGGCAGGCAAACCCTCAGAATGAATTTTCTTTCGCTAGATGCCTTGACCCCTGACAGCCTATAAACGCAGCAAAAATCAAACCAAACTCATGCATTATCTCCACAACTGTCAATTTTGATATCAAGTCTATATAAACATATCATGGTTAGGTCTTCCCGTCATTTCCTTTTCTCTATCCAACCCTCTCTCTTTTGTCTATTCCCACAAAAGGACATAATGGAAGAGCAGCACTGCTTTTCTATATTGATCAGAGTGAGTCAGGTTGGGCTGTCAGTGGAAGGCAGAAAGTGCTCTAGCCGCTGACAGACTAGAGATAGAACCAAACTGACAGACATAGTTACCTTCAATAAAGCAGAAGAGAGAGGGCTGGGGAGCAGAATTTGGATTGTTGAAGCCAAAATGGCAGTCACAATCACCTTCAGTGCCCATTTCCTCCAGATCTTCTCAACATAGCTCAGACTCCATCAAAGCCCAGCTAGCATTGATTTCCAATAGGGATGCACTGACAAATTTAATTGTGCTATCTTTGAGTTTTGGGACAGGGTGCTTTTGATAGCTACAATCAATATGTGTACTTTTATAGTGAATTTATCAGCATGTCATGGCCAGGACAAAACAATCACCACCTTTACAACATGAACTTTGCCAACATCTTTTGTCACAAACTATTTTACTCAATTTATTGTAAATTATGCTTAATTCATTGGCTTTCGCAGTATATTACAACCCTGAATGATTTGGAATCATAAAAGAGAAAATAATTTCAACTTGTGTGTCTTCAGTAATGCGTGTGCGATAGAAGTGTTGCTGTATGTTTCCCTGCTACCGATCCATTGTAAATGCAAGTGCAAATTACTGTAAACATGTTTTTCATTCGAGCGACAAGTCAAAATTACTTTTCTCTCAAAATCAATAACATGCCACAGCTTTCTAGAGAGATTAAATTGAATTTAGCCTGTAATATTCCATAAAGAAAAGAAAAGGAAAAAAAAAAACATAATTATCAAAAAGCCCTATCTTTAAATGATTACATATTATTACATATTTATGTTTTGTTTTTGTTTTGTTTTTTATTCTACAAACTTGATAGAATTAATTTATATCTGCACAGAAATTATACTCAAAATACCTGCTACTGACAATACATTAAACAAGTCTGTACTGGAAGAAAATAGGAGAAGCATCAATGCGGTGTTTACAAAAGTTAACTGTAATTTGGAGTTATTTCAAGCTAACAGACAGCCAGAGAAGCTTCTCTTCTGAGAGGAGAGCCTAGCAGCTCTGTTCTTCTGTTGCACTGATATCTGAATAACTGTCTGTCATGCATAACAGTGGAGTGACAGAGGAAGGAAAATCACCTGTTTTGTTTTGCATAGATAACTGTCACTCTGATAGAGCTGTCTTCATCTGACAGCTCAGCCTGACTGCAGTGCAAATATCAAACGTCACCAGGGTCATTTCTCACTATGAAAGCAATTAGCCTCAGTCTGGTTCCAGCAGCACCCTCAGTATAAACTTGTTGTTCTTTGTGCTCTGTGACAGTCCAAACCAAAGAGTGACATATTGCATTAAAAATACTCAGAAAAAAAAAAAAAATTACAAATGGATATTTTGCCAAATTCCACATTAGTGAGTCAAGAGTTTAACTAACAATTTGTAACAGCTAGGCCTACAGAATAAGCTACAGCTGTCTGTCGTCTGTCTCTCTGTCTGTCTGTCTGTCTGTCACATACAGTAATTGTCCATATGGCCAAAAATAAGTGATGCGATTAGTAAATTTAACTGGCTCCAAAAGTTAATATCCATTAGAATAGGTAAGCATGAGGTTTTAAAGCCCAAAATTAATTCTTCATGTCCTTCCAAACTTCTTTCTTTCAACAGTGAAACACACCAGTTGAGTTTTTAAAAACATTTCTGGCCATTTTTCCCCCATACACTAAAAATGAATGGATTATAAAGTTCCAAAATGATATTAAAAGGAACATTATACGAAACCTTCCAACTATGTGCTATTCGAAACCTTCCAACGCTGTACAATGTGTAACAACAGACTGAAACTAGAATCTATTTGGATGTGTAAATGACATGACCAGAGGTAAAAAAAAAAAAAAAAAAAAAAATCATCCACTTGCTCAGACCAGTAATAATCTATTATTTAAAAGGCCATCATATAGACACATTGATCCAGTTATGAATACACAAACATTATTTCCCAAGCAAAAACTTTAGTTGAGGATCTTAAAATCGAAAATTATTCATTTGTTCATTTACTCAATTACTGGGGAGAACTACTGCTCAGCAGCATCAGTCATCTTATCTAGAGTAGATTTATATCAGTAAAATAGCAGAGAGGGAACGGATTAGACAGATATGAGATTCCATTGAGTGAAAGTCCTGACTCTTCTCTTCCTTTCAGTGCTCTATAGTTTCTGCTTAATGAAGCTCAGATATGTGTAGCTCAAACTCATTGAGTTTTCATTCAGTCCTGAAGGCCAGTGCGTGTCCTTGCCTCTGACATTGAAAACTGAGTAGGCTTGCCGATTATAGACAAAGAACCGTTTCACAAAATGATAAGATTTATCATTGAGTAACATTTTTGGTGGCAACTTGTGAAAGAGAGAATAAAAAGAATTGAAATTCTGCTCTTATTGTGCTCAAGGTGATTAAAAATTTGTATGAATTTAGATAATATGAAGAAATGTAAGGGCGCCTTGCAGAAAAGTAAAGCAAACTGTTTAAATTAGATAAATTTATAGGTGGTTCCATAAGAAATGGACATAACTATATGGTCTACAACTGGTGGGATGAGACCCAAAAATGAGTTGTAGATTTATTTGAACAGCAACAAATGCATCAAATTATATTCAACATATTTGCTGTAAACACGATGTGTTTTGTGCGGTGAATTATTGATGGCAAAATATTTCATTTATTTACATTAATATCAAATGTCAATGTTTTAACAAACAGTTTTTACTTTCATAAAATTAATAATTTAGGTTTCTGTGTTTTCAGTCACCACTTGATGTCCAATGTAAAATCAGAGTCCTGAAGCAAAACCAGTCGAAAATCACACCTCTATAGCACCAACTCCAGTCCTCCCGCTCATATAAAATAAATATTTGTTAAACACACTCCTCCTCAAGCTCATAAAATTTGTAGAGAGGCTATGCAATGGCCTTGGCTCACTGACTACTGGATCAAGTTCATGTCAAGAAATTTAAATTTTCAAAACACTGAAAAGACGAACAACTCGCTCAGAAACATTTGCGGGTATAGAAACATCAGCAGAGCTCTCCCATGGGGCTTTCTGCTCGAGGTTTCCTGGGTCCAGTGTTCCGGGCTGCTTGACACGCAGGAGAGCGAATCACGGTAAGCTGCGGAGACGGGGAGAGGCGGAGGTCAGTTCACGCCTGCAGGCAAGCTCATTTGCATTCGTTTAGGGGCGGGACCTGATGGTGCTCTGTTGCAGGCACACTCAGCAGGACATCGTTTACATAATTGATGAAATATGATAATAATGCAAGCTGGCGTTGGCTTGGCAGGCTGGAGCAGCTCCCAAGGAGCGGGGCCTGGGCGAGCCTTAGGATGTGTGGCAGAGAGAAATAGAGAGAGCGTGAGAGAGAGACACACAGAGATTGAAGCCTGGAGCAGAGTTTTTTGGGAGGTCTTGTTTGTGGATTGACATTCCTCTAAAGACCACAGTGGCATCGCCAGTGGTGGCCTGGTTGCCTTTGTGTGGTTAGTATCATGAATATTTAACATACTGCTGTAAGGCACCCTGAGCCTTCAAGCTAATCTGAAGACTTATTTGTGTGGTAAACCAATAAAAATATACAACTGAAGTTTTTGGTGTACAACCAATACATACATACCATGTACATACCATGTCCTTATATATAGTATTTGATGTAAGTATATATTTACTGCATAAAATCACTCTAATCTAAAATGCATTCATCATATTTATTTTGAAATGTTCTTATTACAATGTAATTACTAATGAATGCCATTTATTTAAAGGTGTATAGAGTACATGTATAAAGGTGTAATTATTAAAGTGTAATTACGTACTGAGTGATATTTCACAACATGTACAGTACTTACTATAGGTTAAAAACATGTATAGGTTTAACTTTTTTTATTGTGCTACATACAAATATAATATATAGATATACATACTTTTTTTAGCATTACTATGTAATATTGCTGCTCGTTTAGGGTCGTTTACATATAAATCCCTAATATATAGACCCATCAATACGTATTTGTGGTTACGGGTATAACCTAAACGTCTATGATTAAAACCACCCAAACCAAAAGAGGATATTCAAATGTGAAACTTTTATCACACTCTAAGAAACCATTCAAACCCTAAAAACCATACCTTATTCATTTCAAAAAATCACACTTCAATAAAAACCATTACCCCATTAAAAAATACTTTCTGTAAAATGTCAAACTAAACTAAATGTACATAATAATATGTTTTTATATGTTATATGTGTTTCTTTCTCTCTCTCTTTTTTTATGGGTATATTTTTAATATGTTATGGGTTAGGTGTTATCTTCGAATGAATAAGCCAACCTTTTAAAAATATGTACCTTTTACAAATGCAAATCTAGTAAAGGCGAAGTGGCTCTAATGCATAATTTAATTTATACAGAAATAGTTGAAAAGTTGAAAACCTAAGCATACATAAAACGTTAACTCAATTTTTTGCCTCCACTCAAGCACTCTTATTTATTTCATTAAATGCAAATCTAGATGCCTTTGTTATTAATTATGTATAACCAGTCATGGGGAAAGTTACTTTTTAAAGTAATGCAATACAATATTGCGTTACTCCCTAAAAAGTAACGAATTGTGTTACTTAGTTGCTTTTTATGGAAAGTAATGTGTTATGTTACTTTTGCATTACTTTTTCACATTTGGGCTGGGCTTGCTTGTTTGTCTTTTAATATAAAAACATTCTACTTTTTGGCAAATGTAAAAGCACTTTTACACCAAAAGTGAAATAAGTAAAGGGCACAGCTAAAACAAATGTTTCTGCTGTGCTGCCATTCTGGATTCAGACGAATGGGATGCAGGATAAGAAAGTTCAACACTCTTACATCAGCAATGAAATACAAATGTGATGTTTTTCCATCAGCTGAAACATCACACTTTAAAGGGGTTATATGTTGTCCCTTAAATTTTCCTTTCTCTTTAAAGTGTCAAAAACTCTTGGTGCATAAAGAAGATCTGTAAAGTTGCAAAGACTAAAGTCTCAAATCCAAAGAGATATTCTTTATAAAAATTAAGAGTCAACCACACCCCCATAAAACAGCTCGTTCTAACACGCCCCCACATCTCTACGTCATGAAGTGGGAAGATTTGCATAACGCTGCCCAAATGTTCACGCAAAGAAAGAAGGCATAACTTTTATTCTCTCTGTTGCCGCCGCCGACATGTTGTGGAGTCCCTGTGTGTTTCGTTGTGAAAGCGAAGCTACTTTGTTTGGCCTTCCAAAAGAAAGGACACAACTAGAAATCAGTTGTTAAGTTGTATTTCAAAGTTGTTTTTAAAGTCCAATGCAAATACAATGTGTGCTGCACATTTAATGGAGGATGAGGAATTGTTTTACTTAGCCTTGCAATGCGTTCTGTGGCACAACGGCTGTTTCTATAAAGCTTTTGCAGTTCAAACTTTGCAAGGACAGTCTGGTGCTTTTGACTCACAGTCTGTGAGTAGATTCAGTCCAGCTGCTCTGCTCATGCACATCCCATCATCGGTTCTCTTTTAGCAGTTTTTTTTATATTTAAATAAGTATGTTTTTTATATTTAAATACGATGTTTCTTTCTGTTCACAAACGTTCACACAAAGAAAGTAGCATAGGCTTGTTATTTGTCTGTGTTGCCGCCGATCACACATGTTGATATGGTTTTGTGTTTTTGCAGTGTGAAACACGAAGCAACTTGTGTGGCCTTCCAAAGTATAAGACGAGTAGAATCAGTGGTTAAGTTATGTCCCCACTGGATGCAACAACAGTCCAACCCAAATATTTTATTTTTTGTCTCGGTCTAGTGATGTCCGGATCGTGAACGAATCGTTCTATTTAACTGCAATCCATCTTAGTGGCACAGGTGGAACCAGTTCTATAAAGCTGGGCATCATTTGAAACGGTTAATCAGTTACTCCTAACAGTACATTGACTGAACTGCTAAAAGAGAACCGATGATGGCACTCCCCCTGATGCGAAATAAACCAATATCCGGAGTTATTCAGTTACTCCTAACAGTACATTGACTGAACTGCTAAAAGAGAACCGATGATGGGATGTGTACGAGCAGAGCAGCTGGACTGAATCTCGTGCTGCTGGCCTGGGAGATGGCATATGTTAAGGGGGCGTAACATTTCCGTCACATGCTTGAGGCATTCGGCCAATCACAATGAACTGGATAGCTGGCCAATCAAAGCACACCTCGCTTTTTCAGACCGATGAGCTTTGTAAAAATCAATGCGTTTCAGAAGGCGGGGCATAGAGGAGAAACAATAATGTACATTATATGGAAAATAATGTGTTTTTTGAACATTAAACCACATAAACACATTGCATTACACCAAATACACAAAATAATGTTCTTTTTAGCAGCATATGTCTTTAAGTCTTTTTTGATTATTTGTATGGTTGAATGGGATTATCAAAGGTCAGAAGCAAAAATGGAATTGAAATGGGATTAAATAGGATATGTGTGTTATTTAACATATTTAATTATTGTAGGTTAGCACCGCATTAATTCACATTTCACTGTTTTTATTAATTTTGAGAAATACTGAAACTGTTTTTGTGCAAGTGAGATGAGTAAATGCATGACTAAAAAAAGTAACTGGGATATTTGTCATGTAAATTACAAAGTAATGCATTACTTTACTAGTTACTTGGGGGGGGTGGTAATCTGATTACATAACTTGATTTATTTGTGAGTTATTCCCAACATTGTGTATAACATTATAATACTGCAGAATTTCTTATGGTACAGTGCAATAAAAGAAAAAGAATCTAATTGGTCTCTGGCTCTATTTCTTCCCATCTCTCAGTGCCTTCATTTCTGAAACACTACTGTCTAAGGACAATTTCTCAGTCATTCCCACAGAGACACTTAGGCATGCAGTCTCGTCCTCTCTCCCCACACACTAGGTCACGTTGTCTGCGCCCTGCTCTCTTCACACCCCGGCATATGTTGCAGCAGAGCCTGGATCAGTGCCACATGCAAGCCTGCTGCCCCAGCTACTCTCCCTGCTCTCCGCCACCTGTGCTCCCTCCCTCAGCGCCTGGCTCCGGGCTCTCTGGCTCTGACACACACCTGTGACTGGGAATGAGTCTCCAGCCGATGCCTCTCCTCCACCTCCGAGCTGTCACTCATCCAGTTCTTCCGCAACACAAGTTTTATAGACAACCCCCATGGAAACTCTACACAATCTCCTCAAATTAAGCACATCAACCCACTCCTGTCAACTCATAGGAAATTCAGAACAGTGCTAAAGTAGGACAGCAGAGATTTCTTTTCATTAGGATGTCTTCCAACTCACCCACATGTCGTTCCAAACATGTTTGACTTTCTTTCTTCTTCGGAACACAAAAGGAGATGTTTTGAAGAATGCCCACGCTGCTCTTTTCCATATTTCACTATTAACTAGTTGCTTATTAGCATGCATATTCTTAGCATGTTGGATTTTTATTAGTACTTATGAAGCACATATTAATGCCTTGTTCTGCATGAACATATATTACAGCCCTTAATCCTACCCCATACATAAACTTAACAATTACCTGCTAAAAGCAAATTGGGAGTTTTTCGAGGGAAAAGTCATAGTTAATGGTCCCCAAACTAAAGCGTGACCCTCTAGTTTTTGAAACTAGTGTAGTTTCAAAAATATTATGACTTTTGCATGTTCCAAAAATCCTTGCAAGTTATATGATGGCTTTATAATTTATTCTTTGTAATTTGCATATTTCTTTCAGTTTTAATTTGTGATTGCAAGTGCATTTTAAAACTTAGCACTGTGAATCAGTTTCTCAGTTTTTTTCTTATGGCTTAAGAAGATGTGGAATGTACTGCTCAATTCAGATGGACCACTTTTATGATGCTGTTCATGGTGCTTTTTCATTCTCAGCCCACTTTATATTGAGTATCTTTAATTAAACTTGTACATACTATAGATATGCACCTATATATGTTTTTACATTGTTCTTATATTTTAAAAATACCAGCATGTTTTTACATCTACAATTATTTTTTGTAATTGCATGTGTAATTACAATATAGATCCTACACCTACCGCTTAACCAACCCTTAAACCTAACAATACCAAGAAACCTGTTACTAACCTTACCCATATCCTATCCCAATAGCAGTAATAAAATACAACATGAACACAATAAACACATTGTACCATAACAATTGTTTGTTTATTTATTTATTTATTTTTGATGAAAGTACATTAAAGAAACATAATATTAAATGAGACTTTTTTCTTTTGGGAGCTTGAACATTCCTGGTCATTATATGCTTTCATTATATGACAATGAGCAAGAGCAGCTTTAACATTCTTCAAAATGTATTATTTCTCTAAAAAAGACAGTTATGTGTTTGTAATAACATTAGGATGAATAAATGATGACTGAACTTATAACTTAAGTTTCATTTAATATGATATTTTGAAAGGCCAAAATAAAAAGACATTACATAAGCATGTATATACAATATATGAAAATCAGGTAACAAAAAATAAAAATAAAAAGCGCTGCTTTGTAAAAACTGATCTTTTCTTGATGTTTAGTTGAATACTTAAATCAATTGTCAGGTCAAACTCAACAGAAGCACAGAGTTCTTCTGACAAGCAAGTGCTGTGAGATTTTGATTGTCAAGTCAGTTCTTCCACTACAATCATGATCGTTCCATAGACAAGAGGAATGAAATGACTTTGTGATAATCCTCAGTCACATTGACCCACAGGGGCTGAAAGCAGCTCCGGTGTGTTTGTGTAAGTATTCATCTCTTCCTGTTCATTTCTGATGGTGCATTCACAGTGCATTATCATTCACAGGACGTCATGAAGCAGGATACAGACAGCACAGGGGATTAATGGTGACCTTATTGAACGGCATCTTGATGAATTTACACGCTCTGAAAATACCTGCAAGCAATGATTCACTCTGATAACTTGCTCTAAGGGATCAGAACAAGTTTTCAGATAACATCTGAACATTTAATGCCCTGGAATATTTTGAATGGACAAATATCAAGAGACTATTATCACCAATAACTGCTACTGAGACCCTTAACAGCCTTTGAATCAAACAAACATAAATGGCAATCTATTATGTGTTTTGAACTGCTAGAATGCCAGCAGATTGTATGTTTATTGATAGGGAAGATTTAAATACATCTGTTGGGGGAAAAGTAAGAAAAATCATTGTGCTAGCCATAAGTAGTTTTTCAATTCATTTTAATTATATAAAATAGTGTGGTAAAAAAACAAAAAAAAAAAAAACACAACAAAAGTGTATTTCCTTAAACAGGGCAGTTCATAACGAAACTGCTGTTAACCAAAGCTGCTTATGCTGTATTCAATGTATACATTTAGTCTATGCATTCCATATGGGAATTGATGATCTTGGCATTGCAACTGCCATGCTAAAAGCCAAAACTTTTTTATTTTTTGAAAGTTTAACTGTGTGTGTGTGTGTGTGTGTGTGTGTGTGTGTGTGTGTGTGGTGTGTGTGTGTGTGTGTGTGTGTGTGTGTGTGTGTGTGTGTGTGTGTGTGTGTGTGTGTGTGTGTGTGCATCTAGAAAGAAAATTAGCTTTTGGTTAGCTTAAAAAAAAGAGTTTAAAGAGTTAGATAAAAAAAAAAAAAAAAAAAAGAAACTTGTAAAAGCATTACATAACAACATTTCCAGAGAACAGCTTGTTCACATAGAATTAGCGTAATTGTTGCTAGATGTCATGTGTGCTTTTAGTTTATCAGGTATTTTAATCTGGCCTTCTGCAAATGTGGGCTGCAGGTTTGCGTGCAAACCAGGCAACAAGAGGAAGAACAACACTGATTGCCATCCTGCTGACATCACAAAATCTGGGTTTCTTTCCAATAATGAACCATTTTAAATCTGAAATTAATTTGAATGAAGATGACGTTGGAAGTCCTAAATGCGCTAATAAATGGGCTTTTAGGTTATATCTGTTTGCTTTGCAACCATCTATATGCTAGTATACTCCTAAACTTTGACTAAATTAATCTTTATCAGATATACAAATTGTATAGTCTTTATTTTCCATATATATAAAAAAATATATATTAATGACTCGTCCTGCCCTCATATCATATGCACATTTTTGGCCAATCAAATGGTCTTTAGAATGAAAATTTCCCTCTTTCCAATACTACTGGCCAACAATGACAAGTAGCAAATCTTATTTTTTAGGTAGGCATTGACATTATTTATTATATATGAGCATTCATGTGAACTCAGTGAACTTAAGAATGTACATCTTCAAACTATACAAAAGTTGAAGATCAATGAGATAAACAGGATAAACAGAATTTCCTTGTGAAAGGCACTGATGAGTGTCTGTAGAAACAGTGTTCACACTGCATCTTTGACTGGCATCATCTGCAGCAGTGACGTCCATGTGAGTCATGCTGAGACTCTGATAACATCCTGCAGCTCTCAGTATCAGTTCCATGCAGCATCAAGTTCTTGAGTACCTTTCCATAAAGATTCTATTTTTCTCAGGCTGATATGAGATAAGAGATAATCAGCGACTTTATTTAGCTATTGCAGTTCAAACGAATGGAAATCTGCATCGTTGAGCTTGAATTTTCAATGCATGAATTCAAGTATTCACTTGGATTCAACACTTCCCAAAAAACACCCCAAATTCAAGTTCAACCACAACCCTCAAAAACAACCACTGTCCTACTTAGGCTCTCCTAAGAGGCTTCTCGAATCCACTCTGATCACCTGAGCCCAACTGAATGCCACATTTTTACTTAAACACACCTGACTATTTCCCATGCACAAGCCTCCTCTATGTTTCCCTCATCGTTTACTTCCATTGTTCATATAGTAGGAATCTGACCCAGCTGAGACACTGCGGCTTTGGCATTGATTTAGATATTTTGTCCTAGAAGCCAACACTCACCTAGGGGCAAGCAAGGAAGGGCCTGTCTGGAGCGACCAGCCTGCATTAGTTGATCTGGCTCAACTAGTTGCAGATGAGGGACAGACTGGGCCTGAGGTGCTGTCAGAACCCATGTGTTAGCTAAACGAGTCTGGCTTTTAACCCATCTGCTGAAATGACTGGGCATGTCCCTCAACACGGGCGTGGTGTTTTGGGGCCAACATGTTGCCGCCACCTGGCCCTCCTTCTTAATCCATACAATCACACACACAAACATGTGAATACAAACACTTTTGCTTGTCTGTATTCACTTTTCCTTTAGAGTAAATGAATAATGTATGTCTGTGCATTTTAATGCATTGGCCAATTAAAGAGTATTTACATTTGAACTGTAAAAGACTGCAAAAAATGCTACGGTAAAAACCTGTTAATTAGTTAACGTCAAGTTCCCTTACTAGTGAAAAAATTTAATAGAAAACAACAAAAAAAAGACAATCCCAGAACAAACTGACATACAAATAACACTCTATGTGACAACTGACATTTTAATTTATTTCAAAACTTGAACTAAATGTTTCTTAGGTTTTTGTTGTTGTTATTGTACACATGACACTAAAATAATTCAATAAATGTTACTTTAAGAACAGATGTTTGTATTTGAATGTGTGAAACTGCATACATTCTATATATTATCATTTACCTCAGCTTGCTTTTTTTACTCTAAATTTAAGATAAATCTGTAAAACCTAAAATGTTGTTACCAAGGTTTTTTTTTTTTTTTTTTTTTTTTTTCCCACTGTAAATATCTGGACTTTTTTAACTGTAAATGTCACAGTTTTTATTGCCTATAATTAACAGAAAAGAACAATAAGAATTGTCTTGAAACATGTTGTTATCGTCTAATACTGGCTGCCACTGACAGCTGGCCTTATAATTGTTGATGCAGAGAAAGGCTAAAAGGTTTTCAGTGTCCTGTGGCTGAATGGTAATTAAAATTCTCACAGCATAATAATCTTATAATTATCTCTTCTACGGGGCCCTTGCTAATTTGAGCTGTTAATGTAAATCCCACCACTGTAAACATGATCTTAATTTTCCTCCCAAAAGATTTCCTCTTTGGCACAAGTGCAGCTATATCATGTAGGATCCAAGAAAATGAATGAAGCCCCCTGGCACTGAATCTAGTTTATGAACAGTGTCTCATTTCAATTAAAAAAAAAAAAAAAAAAAGTATTCAGAGTTACAACACCGAATGCGCTCTTTCACTTTTTCTCTAAATAACAGACAGATGGGAAATTCCTTCAACCGGAAACTCAGTAGAACTGATTGTCAGCAAATAAACCTATTATGTGGCTTTTATTACATTAAGTTATTTTTGAAAATATATTTTCAGTGCTAAAACTGTCACCCTATGATATTTAGAATGAAATTAGCATGATTCCCATAATAAAACAGCTCAGTTCTGACCAAGAATAGCATTGCTCTGCCGTCTCTGTCAGCCTCCAGTGCTAAACCAGGCTTTCCAATGGACTCTTGGGGTCCGCAGTTTATTTTTCCACACAAAGGTCGAGAAAAGCCTGTAGTCCAACAGGCTAACTGCCAACAGGAGCTCCTGCAGGACTACTGCATTTTCCACCCCAACTGGAGCACCATCACCAGGGCCCTGGCCCTCACCAACCCTGACATCTGTGTCCCTGCTGCTGCAGAGTTGCGGTTCCTGCGTCTACATGTGGACGTGCAGTAAATGATGGGTTTGTGAAGAGCCGTGGCAGTGACGGATGGTATGTGGCTAACCAGGCTCACATAATTACAGGACCAAACCGAGGCTCCGGGGCCCCGCCTGGCTTTCTGGGAAATCGAAGCGCAGATGGAGCTGTAGAAGAAACACCAGGAAAAAAGTGGCATGTGTAGCCCCACTCTACTGCCATTTGGAATGTGCACAGAACAACCATTTTAAGTTCAAATTGAGTTAGTGTTTATGGGATTTGAAGAAGTCCTTCCCTCTTCTGACTCTCTCAAGTGCTGAGTTGTTGCCAACAGGTCCAGGAGCCTCAGGGCAAGATAATTCTGCATAAAAGTTTCAATCAATGACATAGATGGGTATGAGTAAAACTTTTTAAAAAATCATAGTCATCTATAGAGCATGCAAAGGATGTTTTTTGATCCCTCTGAATGCCTGACAGGTTTCGTTATATTGATTTCTTTTGTGATGGTCATGTGTAATGAGCGCACCGTTCACCACTTGCCTCAAATTAGCAGCGTGTGCTCCCTCAACCTACAAACATCCTTCATCCCAGCTGATGTTCAATTTGTATTCCATTTTTCCAACATCTCAAGAATACAAATGAACACTTCTTTCTGATGCGCGAGGCGAGGCTTTCCAGAGGAGCCTGCATCATTATAGAGAAGGGAAAGTTGCAGAGAATTCCATTCCTATTACGCGCTGATAATAATTCAATGTTTCAAACATGAGATCTCCTTAAAAAGTCACCTAAGTGTCTGAGCTCTAAAGATTGGAACAAAGGGAAGAATGTGGCAGCCCTGCGACTTGACACTGCACCCGACTGGCTCCAGTGCGTCATGTGCTTGAAAGGGGATTAGAGATAGAGACTGAACCTGCTGTCTGCAGCATGGCAGACTGCTGGCATATAGACACTTTTTGTTTGTAATTCATCCACTTAGTTTTAAAGAATAATTGGAGAATCCTTAAAGAACACGGCTGCTTCCTTAACTTTCACTACATATTAAAAAAAAAAAAGTTAGTTATTTCCATTTGCTGTAATTAACTTAACAGTTCTTTTTCATCTTTATTAAAGACAAACATTTACTTCAGGCATTGCTGTTAAAATGGTGAGAGGGGGTAAGGGGTGCCACTTTTTAGTCAAGTTGTAGTGTATGCATGGTGAAAGGAGACTATTTCCTAATTCAGTTTATTTCATGATGAAATTATAAGACAGCATCCATAACAAAGGGCCATACAAAATCTTTTACTTAACCCAACAAACTTGAGCATTATTATTATTATTATTATTATTATTATTATTATTATTATTATTATTATTATTATTATTATCATCATCATCATCATCACATTCTAACCATCAAAAAAAAAAAAAGAAAGACAAAAAGGTTGGTCTCTTCATTGACTAGTTTCTGAAACTCAGATGGCATAATTTGATTTCATAACTTCATGGGACAAATCATTTATTATTTAATTTGAAAGGCCATTTCTATTTGCTCAAGCCATCTCAGACCTGTCCTCCATTGTAAGTTTTCCATCAATACAATGTAATAGTATTTCCTGTATTTTAAGTGCACTTCTCAATCAAATGCAGATTTATGTGATGGCCCTTTCTAAATATATACACACACTGTGGACAGTTTTGTAGATTAAGGGGGTGACATCATTCGTTTCAAGATACTGTTCACACAGTGCATTCACATAAAAAAGAGTATTTTACAGTGGCTAGATTGCATCTTCTGCCCTTTATTGCATGATTCTTCACATTTGGCCTACAACACATTTAGCAAAATCTCTGCTGAAGATTTTTTGTTCCAGTTATCTGAGCCCCTAATCAATTAGGAACCCCTGTGTGTGATTTATTGGCCATTTCCACAAATAGACATAAAAACAATAGTCTAATGAATTAGATTCCCTGCTAATTTCAATGCATTCCTCTGTGCAGATTCCAAGTATCTGCAATAGCCATCTATGGAAAAGTGTGATCATTATTTAGTTCTTCTTTAGCTCTGACATCATTTCAGTGGGTGTGTCATACACTGAAATAAATAAATAAATAAATAAATAAATAAATAAATGCATACATACATGCATACATACATACAGTACAGTATTTTAAAAATTCATTAAAAAGTGACCTCAAATTATCCTTTTTTTCTATTATTTTATTTTATTTTTTCGTCGTGACTTGATCTCAAAATCAAAAATTTTCATGGTAGCAAACATGTTTGAATAATGAACAATACAAACTACACAACAGACATACATACTAAAAAAAGACATTAAAATATTGAAGATTATTCAGGTTGCTTGAACACCATGAGGCTGATAAAGAGGTTGAATGAGGACATCTGCACGGCAGAGGTCATACTGGTCATCTCATTTGCACACTATAATTTACATACTGGCGAAAAGTGTCTGATAAGAAAATGAGCTCTGATCTGAAGTAAAATCCACATTAATATTACTGTCTTGAAAAAAAACGAAACGCATTAAAAATCAAATTGCACCAGATAATACTAATCCAGGAATAAGAAATAATGATCTCTGCTCTCTGTTTGGCTTATCGCAATAATCTCGGCAGCTTTTCAAATTAAATTCATGGTGCCACGGAAATTTTATTTATAACAATGTATAACTAATAAAATGTAACTATTTTGTTATGTGCAATGTGAACACTAAAGGAATAGTTCACCCAAAAATAAACATTTACTGAAAATTTGCTCACCCTATGTTCATCCAAGATGCACAGTATGCAAGTTTGTTTCTTTGATTTAGAGAAATTTAGCATTAAATCACTTACTTATCAATGGATGCTCTGCAGTGAATGGGTGCCAGCAAGGTGAGTAAATTTTCAGCAGTTTTTCTTTTTTAAGGTAAACTATTCCTTTAAAGAAGAACTTGCAACTATACAGATGCAACTTTAAAAAGGTTAAATAGTCAGAAACATCTCTGGCATTGTCCCATGTTCCATGAGCAGGACTACATGAAAAAAAATTCAGTTATATAGTTATATGTGTGCCATTTTTACCACTTTTACTGAAATATGATACTTGAAATTGTCACAACTAAAGAAGATTACTTGAACTTAATGCTGGTTTTCTTATTGATTATTGTTGATAATTATTGATTATTTTATTGTTGATGTATTCCCATCCAGTCTTTATGTAAAACAACAGTTCTGTTTTGGCAAAAATGTTTAGCTGAAAATATTTACCTTTTAATAATAATAATAATAATAATAATAATTGTTGTTGTTGTTATTTAAAAAATATTATTATTATTATTTTTCAAAGTGGTACTCAAATGACAGTTTCCTGGTCCTTAAATCTCTTTTTATATATGCAGAACTGCAAATGGATGCATGTAATGTTGTGTGCGGACAGGTGTTAATGCATAGACCATAACAGCTCGTTGATTGCACTGCAAATCAAGAATCTGCTGGATGAGGCTGAATCTCATTGAATTAATCACAGGCTGGCTCAGGAGGATCCAGCTTCAGAGCTCATCACACTTCACTGACTGACTATTACAAAGGTGTTCATCGTTTCAGGGTCATTGAGTGATTTAGGGACTGTGAGATGAGCAAGATTGAGTTGTCTTGATGGTCGTATACCTTGCATGACAAATAGCTGACAAGGTGTTATCTCTCCTTAGGCACCCTGCTGTGGAAAAGTCCATACTCAATATCCAGGACTCAATCTTTAATAATATATATATATATATATATATATATATATATATATATATATATATATATATAAGAGAATAAATCCTTGCTTGTTATACAGTATATTTAAGATCTGCTCTATTATCTGATCAGTTGTTTAGGCTTAATAATAACATTTTAATAATAGTAGTTTAAACAGATACACTTTTTAAGTGTTTTAAACTACTATGTACTAGCATTAAAATGAGTCATTTGAAATAATGCACTTATTGTGTAGATAGATTTTGTCTGAAAATATGCCAACTAACCAAAACTAGCATCTTGAGAAGCACAGCTTCGAAAATGAAATTAAAATATATGCATTACAGGGATTTTACCAGTGTCGAGAGGTGTTGTCAGGCATGACATGATTTATTTATAATAGTAATCATAATAAATAATTTTTAGTATTATAGTTCATTAACATTGCTGGAGACAGCTTAGGGTTGCTAAGTAACATAGCAATCAATAATTATTCTAGAGCTGGACTTTCTAATGGTGTGGATAATTTAGATATTTCATGTGGACAATTCCATCGATGCTATATGATTTTAATGGTTTTAATGTCTATTGTAACGTGTCTAAAAGATATTTGAAAATGGTTTTAAGAATATTTCATCCAATCAGATTATAGTCTTCAGTAACACTTTACAGTAAGGTTCCAGTTACATTAACTAACAATGAGTAAAAGATTTGTTACAGTACATATCAATCTTTGTTAATAAAAAATACATCTGTTCATTGCATATACAAGTTCAGCTCAGGTCCATTAAATATATATACTGTGTGTGTGTATATATATATATATATAGATAGATATATATATATATATATTGTTTTTTGTTTTATCCACTTAAAGTTACAGCAAAATTGTGGATGCACACAGTTGTTATAAAAGTAATGCAAACATAAAGCAACAATGTCCTATTGTGACATACATTTTAGTGAAATGGATTGTCCAAAAAAGAAAATTTAGAGTGGGTTCAATGCATCAGTTGTTGATTGGCATGAGGCAGATCCGAATGCAAGCTTTCAGTCGAAATTAAGAAATAGATCATCACCAGAAGACATATGACATTTTAATTTAAAATTACGAGGTCAAAAAAAAACAAAAAAACATTGATTTTCTACAATTAGAAATTTGTTTAATTGCCGAATTTAATGTATATACGTATTTACTTTGAGTGCCTGAAACACAGTTTCTGCCTTTCTCCAAACTTTTTTTTCCTCACTTAAAGTAATTTATTTGCTGGAAGAAAATATAATTTTTCTAGCACTGACCTACTAATGACACAACTCTTACATCTATGGCCATGCTAACATCCCTTAAATGAAAGGAACAGCGTGGCTCCAAATACATCACATTAGCTATATACTATAACAGTATAGGCTCATTTTAAAAGATGCCTTCAGATCTTTCAGTGCAGAGTCAAACTAATGAAGGCCACTTTTTCCCAGAGCCGCAGCTCAGTGTCAGACACTGTCAGAGTCATATTCTGGCTGTGTGTGTGAGGTATGGAGGCAGACACTCGCACTGGTCCCCTGAGAAACCCCTGAAAAAGCCAGCAGTCAGAGTCCCACCTGTCAGGGATGAGCTTTGGCATATCCGTGTGTGTGTGTGTGCTTCTTTCTACATCAATATTGTGTGTGTGTGTGTGTGGTAGTGGAAGTTGCGCAGGCTTCAAATTGGTCCCTGTGGTGGGAAGCACTGTGCTTTTCAATGTCTTTTCCATGTTGTCTACTGCGTGCTACAGCAAGATTTGACTGCCTTCACTCAGTGTACATCAAACTGTGAATGAAAAGAGAAAATACTAGAAATACAGTTTGTCCTTTTAATGACAAATCTTACCTGATTATGATACATGTGTTATATATATGTTACACACACACACACACACACACACACACACACACACACACACACACACACACACATATATATATATATATATATATATATATATATATATATATATATATATTTAACATATGTATCATAATCAGGTAGATTTTATTCAAAATTTGTCATTAAAAGAGGACAAACTGTATTTAAAAAAAGAATATGTTGGATAAACATATTTGGGTCAGACTTTGTCCTATCTGTTAATTTATTTGAAATGCATTTAGAATCCATTTTATGGTTGTATATTTTCAATTTTTAAATTCAGTATACATACTAACTATTATAATAAAAAATAGATTATGTATAATTACATGCAAGTAACCCTAAACCAAACCATAGTTAATTAATATTACTCAGTGCTTAAATGTATAATTAGTTTATTGATATTACTCAGAATTTGAAGAATTCTTACATTTTGAAGAAGTTTGCAAATAATGATTAAAACTGTAAAGCCTTAAATTCAAACTTTTTTCAAACAAGTTTTTCAGAAACATCATGAAACCAACATGACAAAGTGTACATTTCTAAGAACCTTGTTTCAAACAAGCTTTCTGAAAGATTTTTTCTTTTCATTATCACGGACATTCTTATATGACATTGACCCATTTTTACAAAACTCTAAGCTTGACCAGTATTAATGTGAGCACTGTAAAAGTAAAAATGTGCAGGCCAAATTCTACCGTGATTTGTAAAATGCTTTTGTTGGAGTAATTTAAGTTTGCCAGTATAATCCAGTCACATTAAATCATATATAGACTTAGATAATGGCAGTTAGTTTAGATGTTACCAACTGAAGCACATTTTAGATTATCAGACAAATACTTTTCAGTATCTTTACTAATCACGCTGATTTAATACAGTTGTCCTTGCAGTCCAAAATGAATGATGACTTCAACAGCTAAAAGTGAAAATAAATGTAAATGTAATTGATAATTTTAGCTATGATAACAAAGCTCCCTGTTATTGTCATGGTAAATGCATTTCATAATCACTGCATATACAGTCAGAGTGCCCCTTTGTATGGAATGTTGGCAGGGGTCTATCAGCTCAGCTGGCTGATATGATACACCACATAAAGTCCAAGAGATCCTCAGCCTGAGAATGGTGTGGCTGATGACTAACAGTCCCTCTGACCTTAACACAGATGAAGAGATGTTTTGCTTTAAATGGCAGTTTGGTTGTCAGCACCTTCTTTCGGTCAATTCCTCGATAGTCAACTAAAAAAAACCATGAAGGTTTAGAAAATAAAGCAATTATGGACTGTTGCTTGTACTTCGGACAGTAGTTATTGAAAATTAGGACTGGCACTTTTGGGAACTGCACTCCAGCTGTACGGACCACAATAGTCTATCATTATCCCAGTCTCTGCCAAGCCACAAACACCAGATCCAGACCTGTCAACGTGCCGTACTGCAGTTTTAAGGGAATTTAAGCAGTGCCTTGAGCATTTCCCGTTCCTCAGCTGGGTCAAGAGTTTGTCAGCAACCTGAGGACATCACAACATCCAATGATTCAGAGCGTTAAAACACAAATGTGGATCAGTGTGATCAAAACTCTTCGCTGCTTGCTTTACCATACAAAGGGGGAAAATAAATCAATGTCCTAAATAATGAATAGGTGCATTTTTAGCAGTAGAATTACTGTGGTAGTTTATAATTACTGGGTCATTTCAGCTGGACGGTGCATGGAATAAATCTGTTATACAACACGAATGCTACCAGTAAATCATCTGTTTGCAGATTCTAAAAGAACCTTGCCACAGTCTCACACATTTAAGCATCTTGATTTAAACTTGATTGTTGCAGTAAATCTTGCTGGAAAAAAATAATATAAAAAATATAATTGAATTCATTCAATGCTTTGCTATTTATGTATGGTTTGGAAATGTGATTGTGCTTAAAAGTCTTAATAGCCTGTAGCTGCAGTATAATTGCAAATTGCCTTGCCAGTATATGCAGTTCAATAGTTTTCAGAAATTAAAACAATCGATAAACAAGACTGCAAATAAAAACTGTTACAAGGACAGATAAACCAGCATATAAAGCAAGCCACCGCCACAATAACCCCAGTCACTTTGAAACATATCAGACTACAGCCTTGGCATACACAATGAGCTGAGAAATACAACAGATGTTTGTATATAAACAGATTATTTGTGGAAAAAAATAATTAAAATCTAAATGCAGATGTTGAGTGCATTTTCTGGTTTTATTTTTATTTTCTAAATCTTAGTTTTTCATGGGAAAAGTGTGTGCATTCTATACAGAACTCAGTAAGGATAGTATGCATGATGCAAACACATAATCCAAATAATACAATACAATGCACTGATGCTAGACAATGGTATTTACTATTTTGCTTGCTTTGCACTAATCTAAATCAAGAATCAACATACAGTATCCTAGTATAAATCCTCACCTTAAAATAATAAATGCTGAAATAATTCAATAAATGTTTTCTAGAAGACTTTCTTCACAATATAATACACCTATTAACTTTGTGCAGGTCTCAGTATGTATTATTAATTTCTTTGTTTCGAGTATGTACTACATACAGTGTTATATTGTATAACAGACCAAACTCTCTCTCTCTTTTGTCCTCATACCTGTTTCTGGGGCGTGTTTTTCTGGACAGTCTGGGATTCTGTTAATGCAGAGAAAGAAGTCTCGGCTACAAGGGGTCCTAAGTGCTGACAGCAGCACTGAAAGCCCCTGGAGAGAACTCACTCATCAAATTATTGAATCCAGAGAGTCCTCCAGGAGTTCAACAATGACTCTTAATGCCTTTTTTTTTTCTCTCCACCTAAAGGTTATGGTCAAAGTGGAGTGAAAATGGAGTTAAATTTGGACACAAGACCAAATTTAATCATTATAGACACATCCTTTTGATGGATTTGATTTCCATCATCTGTATTCTATCATATGTATATATATATATAAAATACCCTTACGGTAAATAATTTATACTGTAAGGTTTATATGTTGTTTTCTCTAGAATGATTTGCAAGGATTTTCAACATTCAAAACTGTTTATTATTATTAATTTAGGATAATATTTGTTTAATCCCCATATATATGTCTGTCCATCCTTCCAGAAGATGGAAATAAATAGGTAATGAATGATATATTTACTTTTTTTAAATTTTGGTTTTGAAGGTTTTATTAATAAAGTGTTTTACAAATTATGTATTTCACTAGCTGCCTGCTTTCCTGCTAGAGATGCTAAAAAAAAAAAAAAAACATGGGAAAACAACCTTGTTTCCTTCATTCAATTCTCCACAATCAGAAAGGCCCAAAGTGCATCTGAAGTGGTTAAAATGGAATATGATCACAGGACACGGCTAAATGCAGAACGGATTTCTGGCGCTGCAAAAAAATCGATCCGTCAGCCAAGAAACGTGTGTACATACATGTCAAAAAATCAATGAGCAAATAAATTAACATAACAGCCAGAGAAGCAGACAGACCATCACCTCCGAAAATCTGAAGATGTTTCAGAGAAGCTCAAAGAAAGAAAACAACAGGGGGTCAGTGGATGGAAAAAAGAGATAAACAATCTATATCTTTCAAAAAACAACAACAATAAAACAGAAATTCTTTGAAACAAGCCATCAAAACCTTCCTTGTCAGAGGTGGGCGTTAATATCCACTTTGTATATTGAACTGTAAACTATGGTTTGTTGAGCTGTGAATTTACAGAACAGATTCAGTTCAAGTCCGAGTGTGGCTGCGTTGTCCGGCGTTGCTGAATGTCATCGACAAGATACTAGATGGATGAGTCAGTCTATTCAGACAATCAGAATTGCAGGATTAGTCGTGAGTTGAAGACTAGTGTCCAAGGAGACTGACAAAACATCAGCATTCATCTAATCCTATAGTAATGGAGGTTATCAAAGCCACAAGCCCAAAACTACTGAAGACGGCCCCTCAGCTAAATCCATTTGCATAACATTACGCCTTCCTAACAATGAGCATTATGGCCGTATTGGTTTAAGTTCTCACAAGATCTCGTGGAGCTTTACTAGCATTCACTGAAGGGAAAAAAGCAGGAAAATGTCAGTACTTGTTGGTTTATGTCCTTTATAAATTTTGGTGATCTCTACAAGTGTATTATGAAAAAAGAAAAAAAAAATAGTTTGATATTAATCTACTTTGTGACTTTATGATTATTTAAAACCCTTAACCCAAAGATTTTCCATTTTCTTGTGATTTATTTCATTTAATTTCATTATTTTTTGTCATTTCATTTTAAAAGTACAGTTTCATCTTTATTATTATTATTTAGTTTTAGATTAGTTCAATGCCAAACTACCTTTTTAAAAGAATTTCATAAAAGTGGTCCCACTGTATATTAGGTGGCCTTAAATACTATGTACTTATATCAAGAAATAAGTACAATGTACTTATTGTGTTCATATTGTATTGCAAAACACTTTTGCTGCTATGAGGTGGGATACGGGTAAAGTTAGGGACAGGTTTGGTGGTCTGGGTAGGTTTAAGGATGGGTTAAGGTGTAAGGAATGGGTCAACAGTGTAATAATAAATGTTATTACAGAAATGAATTACAGATGTAATTACATGCAGGTATTTTTAAAATATAAATACGGTGTAAAAACATGTATGTACACAATAATTGCATTGTACCAAAAAATGTAAGTACATAGTAGTTAAGACCACCTAATATAAAGTGGGATCACAAAAATCAACTGTTTTCTTGTATTAATATATATAGCACATAACTTGATTACATTAACTTGATCATTTCAGGAAACAAAATCAGCAATTTAATTGTCTCTACCTGGACTGTTTTGGCACATCAAATGCCCTTTTGAAGAAGAGGTGATGTGCAATTTGTAAATATTATTTCTTAAAGTATAGGAAATTTAAAAAAAAAACTGCACGAAAGTACAGCTCTGCTGTTTCATATTTTGCTGTTGCAGCTACCAGTCAGGGATTTGTCCAAATCAAGCTTCCTGTATCCAAAAGCGAACATGGCACCCAAAAACAGATCAATGTAGACAATGGTATGTGTGAGGAGCAGCATGTTCCCCCTGCTTTTTATCCATTTTTTTAAATCTCTGAATTTCTTCCCCGCTTCAAAGACCATACTGTGCACAGTTGGGGGGCTTCAAAGCTTCAAGTCCACAGAATTAGGGGAGAGAAAAGCAGCTTCTGCATTGCTGACGGCTCAGAAATATCACAAGGCAAGCAAGTAGAAAACCTAAATTTCCTCTCCCTCTTAAGAAGAATGATGTGTTTCACCTGCATCATTTAAACTGAAGATATGGACGTGGTTTTCTCCTCTGGATGAGATTAAAGGTGGACATTTTTGACCGAGCCAGACCAGCTATGGCCTTTGTATGGCGCTTGTTGTGTCCTGTTCGACATTAAGTCAACTCTAGGTATGTTGGGTGAAAATGCTATCTTGTGATACTTCAGCAGTCTTTGTCTCATAAAACAAGTATTGTGCTAAAGCTAATAGAATTAGCATACAAGGTGTAATGAGTGTTTGGGTTTGTTATTAGGTCACTGTGATTGGAACAGAATGCGATCAGTTGTATTTAGAGCACTGGTGAAGGTCTTTGTGTGCAGAATGTGATGTTTTTACTTCATATTGTTTCAAGATTTTAGAAAAAAGGTAAAAGTTCTTAAATAACTTTTGCTAAAATTGCTACTTACAGATCTCTGAGGACTAACTTTAATTTAAAAAAGTGGGTGCAGACAATTCCCGACTTTTAAACGCACCACCTGCTCTGCTGTTTTTTACATTTTCAGACATTATTGGTGTATCTAGCTGAGTTAGGTGGGGACCTGATTGTTCTCTCAGCTTGCATCTGTGCTTTCTCTAAAATAGCTACAGTTAAGTCCCCAGCACCCTCAGCATTCTCTGAACCCCACTGCTCATAATTATGCATCACTGGTCACATTTGTTGGGGGAAAAATACTGTGACTGATGTAAAATAATTAGTGTGCTGTGAATGGGGCAGCTCGTTGCCAGCGCGGGATCAGTGCTGGCTAATGGGCTGTGAAAGGAGGTTGCTACATAGCTGCGTTGTGCCTTGCGCTGCTAAATAATGCAGTATGTGCATGCACTGCACGATGGGCCGATCATACAGAGACGCTCCAGCACCCAATTATATTTTACCTGCCAAGGTGACACGCTAGCTAATGCTAATTGTACCTCATTACCCAACACCCCCCCCCAAAAAAACTTTTTTTTTTTTTTTTGGGGGGTCGAGGTTTGGTATTTACTATACTGAATCCTAATCAAGTGAGTTCGTATCAATTCGAAGACTGGTAGTGTATGAAAAAAATAGCTTTCGTGTGTCAGCTGTCAGCATGTTTATGCTTGCGATACACTGTTTACTATTAGAGAAGCAGGAAATATTTTAGATATATGGTAACACTTTGATTTAATGTGTCATTGTTACATGTTACATATATATTTATAGTAAAATGTATGTATAATTACAAGTAACTAACACTAAACTAAACATTAACCCTAGTAAGCATGTTTTAATTAATATTACTTATGGACAAATTCAAATAAAGTGTGATCATTAACGGCAAGCGATTCAATAAACTCAAGCTGAAATTGTATATAGAAATGTATGTAAAAGGTCTGTCTTCTACAAAATGTTATATAAAATATTTTAAAATAAATACGTTAAATGAAATTTATTTATATGAAACTTGATAACAAATTAGTCATGTTTTAAATTTGTTGTGCCCTGCTATTAAGCTACTTAACCATAATTTCAAAATTTCCACTTCTGATAAGTAAACTGACATGCTGTCTACTAGTTGCATGTTAAACTAGTAATTTTTTCGCTATAGTCATTCTGTTCACTGTCAGTATCCCTGCAGATAAATCTATTTCCACCTTCATCCTCAGAAACATCTTCGATATTCTTCGACAATCATTTATATGCATTGTATGGTTATTTGACATATACTGCTGAAAGTATTGCAGTATACATTTCCTCACTAAACACGAAACAGGCGTAAAAAATCTTCTTAACATCTCCCGCAAAAGGAACTGAAACCGTGTCCTGTCAGAAGAAAAATGGCATCAAATTTTCAGAGTCCTGAAAAAAGAAAGAAAAAACAGTGCCAAAGGTTATCTGGCAAACAATAGAAAGAAAAGGACACAGGTGTTCAAAATAAAATAACTTCTTTGTTATGTCACAGCTTTAAAGGAAAAATTTAAATATATATATAAAAAGCAGATTTTGAATAAATACAATTTAAAATATAGGAGAATCTGTTTTCTACATAATAACAAAAACATTGGTGCCAACTGAAAAATAGTGTCATTTTAAAGTTTCTAATTCAGAGGCAAGGTCTCACTTTCAGTATAGATAATATTTCCAGCTTCATATTTGTGTACACGGCAAATACGTTTAACCCTGGTTTGACACCCCACAACCATCCAATTAAAGAAGTACTTGATGGCCCATTCATCCAAAGTGCTTTATTCACACTTTCAATGATGAGGCTAGCGGTAGTTCAATTTTGCCGTACGGCTCTCACCACATTACATACACTTAATTTTGCCTGAAATGGGCTTAATTTGTCACAGCAATCACAAATAAATGCTGGAGCATTCCTACTTAGCAATGTGAATTACCCATTAACGTTGGAGCTGTAATATGCAGTAAAGTTTAAACTGCTTTTCAAGATCCAATTTTCAAATAAAACACTCTGTCTTTATCACTGATTCAAGGCAACACCTGACAAAGTGTCTGTTGTTCACCTTTGCTTTTTAAACTGGAATAATTATTAGAGAATTATGCATTATATTTTAAACAATAGTTGGATGTGAATGAAAAAGTGCACTTTGCTTAAAACCTAATTAAGTTTTTTTTTTTCTTATATAAAAATACTCCTTTTGTATTTTAAAATATATTTACACCTATTACTAATAATATAAAATGATATTCTTCCTAATGTGAGAAGAAAACAGGTGACTGCAATTGTCCATGAAAATAAATGCATATGTCTGAAGGGAAACATAATTTAGGCAGTTATAAAACTGTTAATAAAAATGGTCAAAAATGAAAATTGTTAACAAAGAGTTTTTGTGCAAACACAGTAGACAGTGTAGTCAATGTTTGCCACAAGTATATACCATGAGAATATATATTTGCTTGTAATGACTGTACTAAGTGTGTTTTTATAGTGTAATATAAACTGCAATTACCATATATTATTGTTTTGAACACAATAATATAAGCATATAGTTTTTTTTTTGTTTGTTTGTTTTATCTGCAGAGTCAATGCAGCTGTGTACAATTGACAGAGTAATTACATTGATTTAATTAAAATCTAAATTTGCATATATCCACCAGACAGATACAGATGTTCTTCCTTAATTTAGGTTCCTGTAGTATTGCAGACCATAATGTATTTACCAGTACTAGAAGCTGTAATTACTATTCCAATATATATTGAAAAATGAAAAATAGTTAAATTGTGATAAAATATGTACTGAGCATCTTTCAGTCGTCTATGAATGTGCAACATGTTTAAAATTGTTATAACATGTAATTTAATAAAATTCTTTAATAGTGCAGATTGTGGAAATATAAAATATTTATTTTGCAAACCTTTTAAAATGTAATAAATTCTATTAAGATATAAATACAAAATCTCTTTTCTTTGGTATATTTATTTACTCACTTAAAAGAAAAAAAAAAGAATTAATGAATAGGATACTTTTGAGGCATCTCTATATCATTTCACCTTGTCGCACCCATTTCAAAGACCTCATCTCACTTTTTAATATAATCCAAATATGACTTTGAGAGGCGTCCTGTTTTTAAAAGTGTACCTGAGCTTCATATGTTAAGGAAAATCATTAAAGTTCACTCACATCCTCCAACTGCCATGTTTCTGTTATACTGATCAGGCAGCTCTCTGTCTTGTGTTTCGACACTGATTCATGACCATCTGCTGTTTTCCTTATTTTTCCTGATCATCAAAAAATTAAAAACCTTAAAAATCAACCATCGCCCGAATCTGTGTTAAATTGTGCCAAAGCTTATCAAACTGATAATAGTAGGGAGGGGGCTGGCTAAGAAACACACACATAGACAGACAGACACACACACACACAGACATAGCAGATTACAGTCAGGGTGACCGGACTCAGGCATTCTAATGGTATTGATTGAAAACAGCAGGGGGTCCAGGGGCTGAGAGCATGAGATATTCACTCACCTGCAGTACAAAGTCACTCTCTCTCGCTTCCTCCTTTTCTCGTGTACACACACACACACATGCACGCACAAATCAAATCCCATTTGGGCTGCTGTTAAACTAGCTCACTGAATTGGCCTGCAGCTCTTGGTCTAATACAGCAATAATGTCATACTGCGCTTGTTTACTCTGAATTTTAATTTTCTGTTTCATTGCTTCTGGTTATTGATGTTTGCTTTATCACGTTCATTTAAACTATTGATAAATTGGTGTCTCAGCTTTCATACGTATAATTACTTCAGGTATCTCACCGACAGAAAACACTGAACCAGCCTGAACCAGGGACACCGCAGCCAAAGAAAAGAGAGGGAACATCTTGGAGAATTCAAGATTCCCATAGTCAGGCATACTATGATATAAAATTATCATGATTCATAAAAAAAAAAAAAAGGCCCCTGATCTTCCAAGGTTGAGTTGCCCTGTATTTTTATTATTTAGTATATAAATCTTTTTTTTTAGTTGACTGGAGTTCTAGTGAAAATTGTTTACATATTTTAATGTGTTTGTTAAGTTTTTTGAATAATTGGAAATGCAATGATAGAAAATAGTCTTCTCATTTCCCACTCATATTGTTGTTTAAATGACTTGAAATTGAAAATCAAAAGTATATTTAAGTACAGTATTTTTGTATTTAAAGACTCAAAAACCAGACACAATCAATTCACAGTAATTTGTTGTTCTTTTATTGACGAATCACATGCTAGTGCAGATAACCATCTATAATCTATACAAGAATCGTGTTCAAACAGGCCTCTTACAATTTGAATGAAACAGCCTTTTTAAAATTGTATATTTTAAAATTTGCACATCCATAATGATGTCTCCGTATAAGTAGGCTAAATGCATTCAAATCTTAATCATCATGGTCATATTCATTTCCAATACTCCATTGCGTTTGTGTGATTATATCTATGTGGAATCTCGCTGGAGTCTTCAGTGAACTGGAATTGCCGGAATTGCTGATGCTACCATTTCATAATGATATTGAGATGATTTGAATGATAGCGGTCACAGGGCACTCGTCTATGAGGATGAAATACTTGAGGTGTATGAGCATGTGCATATTACCAATGATTCAACAGAACCATAATAGATGGGGAAAGAAGATGTCTAGGACTGATTCATCTGAGTTATAAATAAAAATTCTCATCTATAAGTACCAAGGTGCTACACATAAGTAGGGTGAAGACAGGGAGAGTGGGAGAGTTACTAAAATGTGACAATTAAATCTGTTTTCTCTATAGTGTTGTGAAGATGTTTAGCTTCAGAACTGAATAAAATGGAATTTCAAGTTCAATGCAAGTTAAGCTTTATTAACAGCATAATGTTGATTACCACAAAAAAAAAAAAAAAATGAATGAATGAATGAATGAATACAAAAAAAATTAAATAAGTAAATAAGGTTGATAAGGCACTTACAATGGAGGTGCCAGTTTTGGAGGATTTATATGCTGAAATGTGAAGCATCCAATTTATTAAGATTTTTTTTATTGTATTGGAAAGATGTCTGTATAAGGTTTCATTTGTTTGATTAAAAATGCAGTGTGAACGGTAATATTATAAAATATGATCTCAATTTATTACTTTTATATTCATATATTTTATTAAAATTAATTTTATTTTACTTCTGTGGTGCAAATCTACTCCAGTTTTCAGCGTCACGTGATCCTGCAGGAATCATTCTAATATGCTGAATTCCTGATTTTCGAATAATAGTGTACATGAATTCTTCTGTCAAAACTTGCCTTCTCTTTATTTTTACATGTTTTGTAGTGTTAGTCGTAATCGTCAAATGTGACATAAAACAGAAAAGATTAGCATGCTATTTTTTCCACACTAAAGTCATATTACAATGTATATTGTTTACATCTAGAGTTTATATTTTTAAAGAGCGATTATTTTGATATTTACAGACTGCATCCATTTACTTCCATTTTAAACACAACACTGTAACTTTGATTTCCGCTTTTTGTAATCATTATACATGCATGTGATGTAAAATATTATTAAATACCAAACTTAGCCTGCTTTTAGCTCAGCGACTGTTAAATGTTAAATTAGTCAATGTGTGTAGTGCTTGCTTTCTTTCTTTTTCTGTTTGCACTGCAATGCTTTTGTGCAGAAGGTAAAACATAAAACATATAAAAA
The DNA here is from genome assembly GCF_018340385.1 of Cyprinus carpio. Classification (NCBI taxonomy): domain Eukaryota; kingdom Metazoa; phylum Chordata; class Actinopteri; order Cypriniformes; family Cyprinidae; genus Cyprinus; species Cyprinus carpio. The sequence goes on from NC_056612.1 coordinate 6,492,068, forward strand.
AAATAAACCCATCGCTAGGAATCATGTAGCATACAGTTTTGCTCACACTTATTAATCAAACTCTGCATCTGTGCATGGATGTTCATGTTTTCTAGCTTCTACATGTGCCACTTGCTTGTAATTTGACATTGTGGATTTGTGTGTGAGTGAGTGTGCTCATGTGTCCATGTATGTGTATGCTTTGTGTGTGCGTATGGGGGAAGGGGGCTTAGTTAGGGCTCCTGGAGGCCTGGCTGGCCAGCTTCAGAAGCTCTGCCTCAGCCCAGCGCAACACAGCAGGGAGTCCTCTACAGAACCCAGGAACAAATGTCACCAGTTCTCAAACCCCCAACCAACTAGCCTTCCCATCCTCCTAGCCGTCAACACACACACAACTGGTCTTATCAGGGCTTAGGAGCGGGGAGAAACAGAGGCGTTCCACCCTGCAAGAAAAACACATGCAACAAAAGCGAGCATACGCTTTTCTTCACAGCTGCTGTGTAGATAATTCTAGATTTCTAATTTAATTTGAAGACGACGAGAGATGATGCCGCTGTAATGTTTATTGAGGAGTGAATTCTCTCCCCTGTTTTGTTGCCAGCTTGTTATCGGTAAACAAGATGGTGGCAACAGGTACAAAGTGCCGTTCTGCTAAGCTGTTCTCGGTTAGGGATTCTTCAAAATAACCTCGGCCACTGGGGAAAATATGAAGTGAAGGAGAGAGAGGGTCTTGTTTTTCACTCTCAGTGCCTCTTGTTTTATGTCCACGGTGAAAAAAAAAAAAAAAACAGCAGCTCTCTGCAGCACGAAGCCAATTAGGTTTTTCGCACAAGAGTGTCTTAATCAGTGGCGTAATTGGAGGCACCCTGCTGAGATTGAGGCTGGGCAGACAACAAGGTCTAAACCAACATATAATCAGACATATTGAGCTTCAAACTCTTCAGAGTGACAGAAACTGTCATTATGAAGAATTAACCGAGTGTTTGGCTAAACCTGCCGAAACAAAGTTACTTGGCATCATTAAAAAGTATAAGGGATACTTAACAACCGACAGGGTTTTTTTTTTTTCTGTGGTGCATTTTATTTGAATCAGTCCTGGCTATTACATGTGGCGTTGAATCAGAATCTGTGAAAAAAATGTTCTTTAAAGGAATTCTGATCTTCACTATCTTTTCAGACTCATCTGAAGTTTAAACAAAGGTTTTCTGTTCATCAGTAAAGTAGTAAAGTGGCCATACATCTCAGATTATTCCTTGAGCTTTACTGAAGTATTCAATTAAAAATTAAAATAACACTTATATGAAAGAAATAACAGGCTGGACATTAGCCATTTAGCTTATATTATTTGTTACGAGTAAATGTGGATTATCCAGGTGTGATGTGAATTATAGATTTCTGATAAGTATTAGACAGGCCAGATAGACCAAAACTGATTCATAAACATTTTTCTTTAATCACCAAGATAATAACTTAATCTGTGTGGATCTAGGTAAATGTGCAGTACTGTTCAAAAGTCTTGAGTCAGTACCCCTCCTTTTTTAAAAGAAAGAATTATAAAATAAAAACAGTTTTATTCAGACTAAACTGATCAGAAGTGACAGAAAAGAAATTTATAATGTTGCACAAATAAATGCTGTTCTTTTGCACTTTCTGTTATCAAAAAATGTTGAAAAAAGGTTTCCACAAAAATATTAAGCAGCAACTTTGTTGTTTTCAACTTTGATAATAATAAGAAATGTTTCTTGAGTACCAAATCAGCATATTAGAATGATTTCTGAATGATCATGTGACACTTAAGACCGGAGTAATGATGCTGAAAATTCAGCTTTCCATCACAGGAATAAAATCCATTTTAAAAATGTAATAAAATACAAAACACTTATTTTATATTGTAACAATATTGCACAATATTACAGTTTTTAGTATATTTAATTAAATAAATGGTGAGCATAAGAGACTTCTTTTAAAAACATCTTACCAACCTCAAAATTTTAATAGTGTATGTAGGTATTGTGACTGGCCATCATTTCTTTTAAAAATGTAATAAATTTTTTAATGGTCATGCAGTTTCTGAAATAATTGTTTCAAAATAAAATAATACTTGCTGTACAAATATTTTATTTAATCTTTCAGTTGTCATAAAAATGGTCATAAAAACTGCTCAACATAATTTTAAAGGGATACTGTAGTTCGCCCAAAAATTAAAATTCTGTTATTAATTACTCACCCTCATGTTGTTCCAAACCCGTAAGACCTCTGTTCATCTTCAGAAAACAAATTAAGATATTTTTGATGGAATCTGAGAGCTCTCTGACCCTCCCATAGACAGCAATGTAATGACCATGATCAAGGTCCAGAAACGTTGCATGGAGATCGGTAAAATAATCCATGTGACATCAGGGGTTCAACTGTAATTTTATGAAGCTCCGAGAATACTTTTTGTGCGCAAAGAAAACAAAAAAGTGTCACGCAGAAACATTGTTTTCATTCAAATTCAAGTGTAAACAACGTAGAAAACGTATGTAATGCAGCTGACACAGAATGGCATATGCTGTTTACGTTCAGTGGATGGCACCAGGGTGACACGGAGGAGACAAACTGTTTTATAAAAGTTATTATTTTCATATTCTTTGCATACAAAAATATTCTTGTAGCTTCGTAAAATTACGGTTGAACCACTGATGTCACATGGATTATTTTACCGATCTCCTTGCTAAACTACCTACTTTCAACATTTCAATACCCTTACCATCTAAGTTACCTTCATATAAATCTGAGTATCAGAGAGCTCTCAGAATTCATTCATTCATTCAATTCATTTGTGTTCCGAAGATGAATGTAGATCTTACAGGTTTAGAATGACATGAGGGTGAGTAATTAATGACAGAATTTTAATTTTTGGGTAAACAAACCCTTTAAGTGAAGTATAGCATGCCATACCTCAGGACATGTCAGTATTCCGAAAGTATTTTATGTCAACTACTTATATACCCCTCTTACTGTACTTGTGTGAATGTGGAGTCCTTGTTTCCGTCACTGTGTACTAATTCAGAATGTTTTCTTCTGTACAGAATCATGGGAAATGCAATGATAGAATACAGTTTAGTATAAGATTCTGATGGTACTGGAACTGATATTGTAGTTCCATATGTTGGGATTATAATTGAAAAAATGTGTTTGTATTAAAGACATAAAAGAACGCCAGGCCCAAACACAATTTATACTGTTTGAACCAAATGAACTAAATGATTTATGTGAAGTTCTTTTTTTTTTACAAATCTGGCACCTTTCATATTACACAACATTAAAAATAAAGAACACGTTGAATGTTTGTGAGGCAAACTTTGACATTCTAAAGTTCAAAATCCGCAATCCATTCATACTCCCCAAAAAGTCTGTTGATTGAGGGTAAAGATTATGATTGCTATGAGCACCATCATCAGGTTACTGAAGAGGAGAAGGTGGGAAAGGAAGACTTGGGGGTTTTCCCTCCTCCTTTCGCTTGCGGGAGCTTGAACTCTTTTTAAGTCGGCCACCACACCATGGCTAATGGCCCCCGCTGAGCCTGCTGTCTCACTCCCGGCATCAAGCCCATCGTCGGTCCCTAAATCAAACCATAGAAAATTGGGCTTAAAATATTGGGGAGAGGCCCCCCAAAAGAGACCCAAAAGCTGCATCTGTCGCCGGCTTACATGAAAGTTGAGCTCATGAGGAGCAGTGGTCACATCGGTCCTCGCTCGCAGTAGATCTAAGATGAAAAAGGTTGAGGCTTGTTCCTCTTTAGCTTTGCTTGTACGGTGTTTTATAGAGCAGGATCTTGTGGACTGTTGGAGAAATGTGTGCCGTTCGATGCATTGCCTGATGGATGTGACATGCTAGTAGTCCAGAGCGAGCTAAGAAAAGGTGAGCATCGTGTTCAAAATGATCCTTTTTTGTTGTATGAATTAGAATATCGCTGTCTGATCTCATTTGACTTGGTTTGAAAAGGTCAGAAGGTGTAAATATCGTGTTTTCTGTTCTATACCTTTGAGCATGTTACAAGCTTCCTCAAAGTGGAAGTGTCAACAAAACAGTCAGCATTTGCAATGCTAACAAGACTACATCATGTATTGTTCCAAAAATTATATGTGCAAGCATTTTTCGGAGCATAGTCAGCTGGTGTGTGTGTGTGTGTGTTTGTGTGTGTGCCGGCAGAATCATATAGCTGGTGATGCAGAGGTGAGGATTCAGAACAATGCGGCTAGATCAGGACCAGCCTTACTGCAACACACACACGCCATGTTCTTTTCCTACAAATACACATACACACACGTCACACACACAAGCAGCAGTCATTCCGCCAGTGCTGTCTGTATTCTGTCAGTCCGTCTGAAAAATGCATGTGACGCACGGCTGAAAAATTCAGGATATCCAGGCGCGATTCCAGTGGGCAGAATGCAAATCATTGTGTTAGGGATGCTGTAAACTTTGAGCTGGAGCTGAGTTTGGCGTGGAGAAACAAGGAAGCATTGTGCATGTTGCAGAGGGGAGATGGAGAGTGGGGGGGTCAGACTGACTGATGCAAGTGCGTCTGTGTGTGTGTGTGTGTGTGTGTGCAGGGAGTCATTGAGCTACCGAGTATCATGATTCTTTGCAAAAGACACGTATAGACGGGTATTATCCTGAACATCAGATGACAGGTGTGGCGTGAAGACCGTTTCTGATGTGACCTTTGCAGGATCCGTGATTGTCTGTAAGGTGAAACAATAAGGAAGCACCAGGCAATGTCTGCTGAAAAAGCACAGACTGCGTCACACAAATCTAGCATCACTTTGAAAATCTGAACATAATTATAAGCCTTGTAAAATTAGTAATTTAAAAATAATAATAAGAAGAAGAAGAAAGCAATGTTAATTATCCATGCTACTAAGGAAGACAGGATAGATGGATTTGTGGAATGGGAAGGGGGGGGGGTGCTTTTATACAATAATAAAAGATGGGGGGGGGTGTATTTATACAAAGAGTAGATTTTTCATTGTGTGAAAATATAAACACAGATGAGCTGTGTCTTTGATTTGTTCCTGCTTTTCACTCCACACAGCAGGGATGCGCAGGCAGACGTGCCCTCTTTGCATTCGGTGTAAATAGGTACCGTGGACGCTGCATGATGAGATTATATTCCGCCCGTTTCTCTCTCTTTGCTTTCTTTCTTTCACCCTCCCTCAAAGGACACTTTTTTTTCAGCACTATTATGGTTTTTTAAGCTGGCTTTGATTCAGCTTTTTTCAGTGTTTTCCTCTGAATTCATGTGTTGCATGTTTTAGTTTCCTTGCAGATTATTGTGTTTTTCAAATCAAGGTGTCTGATAGTAGTTTTTTTAACCACTATCCAAATAATTAATTTAAATTAAACTAACATAATATAATTTATCATTTTTAATAAAATCTTTTAAATAAGCTATGCGTAGAAGCTGTCTTGCGACATTCAGCTTTAATACAATGTTGCTTAAAATTTTAAATTTATGATGTTGTAGAAATAATCTTGTGTATTTTTTGTATGTGGCTATTGTATACACATTGTATATGTATAAGGATATTCTCTATAAATACTAAATTCAGATTAGTTATTCTAACCATTCATATTTCATCCAACATGGTGTAATTCAAGACCTTTTTAAATCTTTAGATTAATTATATATAAAACAATATAATCATTATATATAAATATAATTTTTTCTGCATCATACGCTGTCTAGTACAAGGCTAAACTCATGGGCATCATAACACACCAGCAGCAGCCATTTCTGTATCATTTCATGAGGCTTATTAGGCCACCAGGACATTAAAATTAGACGTCTCTGTCTATCTATAAATCTACATCATGACTGAATCCTCTATTTGGCTAAAACAAACTGCACAGTCACTTCTTTATATTCAGATTTGTCATCAAAGACGTATTCCCCCCCTTTCTAACTTCTGCAAACAAAGAAAGGATAAAAGGCTGATCTCGGCATAAGCAAGAGCAGGAAGAAAAGAGAAAATTGATGGAGATGTGTTCAGCGCTCTGATGTGTTTTATACGGTTTTTAGTTGGTGTTTATTGATGTCATTACACTCTTCATCTTTTAACAGTTCTTTGATTTGTTTTTCTTTTGCTTCAGGGGAGATTAATAGAAAAAGAAAACAGTCAGTACTAATAAATGTGGGTGAGAAACAGCAAAAACAATTGACATCATCATCATCGACAACATTAATAATAACAGCGATAATAGCAGGTTATTAAAATAGGTGAAATTTTGCAGCAATTCTGTATTGTTTGAAATAATTCTGTATGTGTTAAAATATTAAACAGTGATAATACACACGACCAAATATTTATTTGAACAAATATTAAATTGGAATTATGTATCATGCTATTGTTGTTGTTGTTGTTGTTATTTTACATTAACCAAGGCTTAATTTACCATAGCCATGTGTCACTAAGCCAAATTTAGCAGCATTGTAAGAATCTCATAATAATAATAAAGATGCTGAAACAGAGAGTCAAATACAAAACCAAAATTAAGACTTAAGAATTAATCAAATGCCTCCATTTTGGACAACTGTTTCTTATAATAATAATAATTTAATTATAAATATATATATATATAAAATGATTGGTCTATTATAATTATTCTAATAATGAAGACTTTTATATATTGAAAAGGCAAAATTTCACCCCCCTTCTCTTGCTTTCTTTAACTCATTATGCTTTCCTTTTCAACATTTTCACATTTTTTGAATGCAGAGGTATTTATTCAGTGCCCGGCTAAAATTCTGCAAGTTCTAATGCTGTGTTCACGAGGAGCTTTCCATTTTAAAATCACAATGCACTATACACCGCATTGATCTGGGGATCCCGAACTTTATTCGGTATTAGAGATTTCAATAGCACCAGTTGGAATAAAAGTGGAGGGTTGAATGTAATGGGGGTGGCAAAGCAAGTCTTTAGTCTGTGTTTTTGAACCTTACAATGAACCAGAACACAAAAGGGGCTGGTCCGCACACAGATATTGTTGCCTGTGCAACCTTACAAAGCGGAGAGCCTTTGAAGAGAATTTTGAGTCAGCGCGCTGAAAAGAAGCTTTGTATTTGTTTATGTGCATGAGAATACACTGAGATGTCTGAGGCTAGTTGTGTATTTGGAGTTCTGTGATTTAACAGTTAAACAGCAATGCCTATTAAGATGAAAAAGTTGTAGAGCGTTGCAATTTAATCAGGACTGAGGGAGGCTTTAATGCTGTTTGTTGGTGCTATTTGTTTGTTTGTTTGCATTTAAACAAAATGAAGCTCTTTTTTAATAAATAAAAAGACTGGTGTTAGTGAGCTGTTTTTTTCAGTGTGACTGTTTCACTGACTGTTGCTAATTTGCTGGAAGAATTTATGTAAATGCTTTTAAATTCTGAAATGTATATTCATTGTTTGAGCATCAAATATGTTATTTTGCAATTAAAATGATCTGACAAGCGTAGTAGATGGGTCAGTGTTTTTATTTGACCTTTCAACACAAAGAATACCGCAGAGATTGTTTTAGATTCCTCTTAAATTCAAGTGCTAACTATTAAACATGCTTCCTAGATGTTGTTTTTAATATTAAATGTTATTTTCTTTCTTTTGATTTCTAAAAAAGCTTTTATTATTATTAAAAAAAAAATCTTTCCTTTAAATTGTGGTATATAAATATTTCTAAAGACAATCTTGTGAGCTGTTTATTTAGGACAATTCCTCCACAAATAATACAATATAAAAATATGTTTAAGAATAATAATGTTCATTTAAAATAGATGTGTTTACATGTAAGGCATGTTCTGTGATATGGATAATGCCTTTTTGTTTAATGTTCCTTCCAAATCGGGCAAACCAACAAATATCGCCGAACATAATAAAAGGCTGCCACAAAATAATTTTAATTTCATTTTTTGGTAGCATTTCTATTCGTTTATTTTGCTATTTATTCAGTCATTGCAACAATTTGTGTTTTTACAATTACTGAGTTCATCTTTGCAGTCCTAAATTAAATCTGGTCCTAGTTGTCTAATTTACAGAACTGATTCTATCTACAACAATAATACAAAATATTTATTGTGGTTTCATAATTCTTAATAACTATAAATTGATTGAATTATACAATAAAAAATTAAATGATCAAACCTATGCCTATAAACCTGCTTTTACAGGGAAAGTTCATCATTCATCAAATCATACAACCAGTTTAAATTAATTGTAAGGCACAGGAATTATATGTGATGCTAATAAATTATATAAAGTTTATAACAAGTTTCATAATTAACACAAGTAAATAAAAAATGTTATTGTGTCAACAAGATGTTTCCTCATCTTATGTGCTGTTGTAAGAATTGTTACCAGTGTTGAGCACTTTAACATCGCTGTTGTGTTATTCAAGTACCACAATTATATTTATTTATCTAAAAGCAAACTTAGTGATTGCAAGGACTCTTTTCTTCTCTTCCATGTCGGTACCATGGACCCGGGCAGGACGTGGCTGGCTCCTGCCCAGCATTACTGTGACAGCCAGGATGTCGGTTCAGGACCTTTGGTGAAGTCGAGGTCATGGTAAACAATCATGCCAGCACACAAGTGGGTTTTAGTGCGCCCCTTTCATTCACGTGCAGAGAAAGGTGCCCCTCCCCTCAGCACACAGCTTCAATTCCTCTGGCTTCCCGAGGGAAAATACTGCCTTTCTCTAAATAAACCCACTATATCTCTCTCTCTTTCACCCTCTCTCTCTCTCACACACACATGCACACACTCCAGTAGGAGAGCAAAGCTTCGCGGGACGTGACCTCGGCTCTCCTTTAGGTAAACCGGCACTCCTGGCTATGCGCAAGACCTGTGACTTCTTTTCTCAGCTTGATCCTACTGGGAGAAGGCAGGAGATGCATATGTAATCCTGATGTGTGTGTATGTGTGAAACAGAAAGACTGAGGGAGTTCTTTTGTTGTTGTTGTTGTTGTTGTTGTTTTTTTCTTTTTCTCTTGGACCTTATTTATTACATGATGATTTTACTATGTAAAGGAGCACAGTGGCAATAGCTGAAGTTGTCTTTTTTTAATTTATTTTTTAAAAATATGTATTAAGAAAATAAAGTCAATCCCTCTGATGGAAGCTGGAGCAAGGGTTACATATGATTCAAGCTGGCTTATAAACAATAATAACTCATTTATGATATGTATATATCAACAGCCTCTTTCACTACGCTTACATCATGTGGAGACAGAATAAAGGAAGACAGAGTTATGCTACATGTTATTTTGTGAATAAGAGATTATTATAATTATAATACACATTAAATGTATGTTTAATTATGTTGAATTAATATAAAATAATATATTAATTTTATTTAACTATAATTAGTTGTGACTGTGATAATAAAGGAAAAACAAACAGTGCTTCTGTGCATGCAAAAATGTTTATTGTTACCACCATATTCTTAATTCTAAATCTTTATAATAATAATAATAAAAATGGAAACAATGCACTGAAACAATTGCTCATGTATTATTTTAAATTTAGAGAAAGAGAGAAAAACATTTTTTACTAAATATATTCTACTCTCAATTATGGTTGTTTTGTATTTTTAAGCAGTTTTATTTTCACAATTTAATCAATAAATGGTACCATATTTAATTGCAAGCTTTAAACAGATTTCATTATGTAAAAAGGCAAAGCAAAGAAGGCAACATTAATTTTTTTTTCAAATTCAAAATGCATTAAAAATACAATTTATGGAATGAAATGAAAATTTTATGTTGATGGGGTCAGTGTTTATTTAATATTAAAAGCTAAATACTATAGAATGACATGTGAATAAGAGGTGAATTCTAGCGTTTATTCTGTCATGTTATTTTGAATCCAGTTGACATGCAAATATTGGACTAATATGAGATGTTTTGTTTACCTGTTCTACTTTTAATGTCATTTGACTAAAGGAAAACCACTGGGCCAGTCAATGTGAACTTTAGTACTTTGATATAAAGTAGGCCTATAAGAAATTTTAGGGGTCATCCCTTCAACCCACATATCTTGATTGCTGTTCATATGTATTACATAGTTGTCTGTTGTTAGATTTTTAATTGTGATGTTTACCATCTTCAATAACAGTTTGATAAGCTGAATACAAGGGTCCAAACAAGGGTAGATCAATGACCAATGTTGTCGTAAGGTATAAAAAATACCAAAATGCCTTCATAATGTTGAACTGTTACAAATAAAGATGATTTATTAAACCATATATGGTTAAAGTGTGTTTTGACACTGTTGTGTTTCCTCAGCCCCTCCTCTCTCTATTTTTCCATGGAAACTCAGGGAAGAGTTGAGGTAAGAACTAGTCTGAACATGACAGCTTCACCATGGAGGCACACAGTCACAACACCAATTGTGTTTTGGATACATGCAAAATATGCACGTTAAAGGACATATATTAAATATGCATCGACATTTCTTGGGTTTAAACTTAATACATTTAATATTTACTTTTGTAAACCGAACACTCTGCTGCAGCCGAAAAAATGTCCTTGGAGCTTTTCTAGTTTTAAATTATAGTAAATACAGTATACAGTTAAACAGATCGTCATTTTAACACGTGTCAGTAAAATGTCTCAGCAGTTTGATCCAGTAGTTTTCCGATCCTCGCTGCATTGTTCTACAGAGGATAGAGGGATGGAAAAACTTCCTCCGTCTCTAAAAACCTATATTAGCTCACGTTTGCCACGAAGGTCTACCAGCATTCATTTCAACAGAGAAATTGCATTTTTTTTTCATGATTTTAATCTAGTTTATCTTGTGGCGTTGCTTCTCGTCAATACTACACACAATCTTTATTGCGATAGTCATAAAACTTAATGAATAGGTGCGCCCCCTTGCCGCACCACAGCCGTGCAGTCCTGGTATTCCTACGCACGATTTTTACATAATTGTTTTCTAAATGATCTCATATTTCGTTCGTTCAGCTCGCAGCCATCATTAACACGACTGAATTTTATATCTGTAAGTCATTTTTGAGTACGGAACCGGCTTTTGTTTCATTTCAATAGAGATCCAACGGCACGGGATCTAGTTTTCCGGAAGGCGACGGGATATGGCATAGGTAGGAGTTTTTATAATGGCTCGCGCACATATGGAGTGACGCCATCTTTCCCAGTGTGCTGCTGCGCGAGCGCGGAGTCCTCGCGCACACATTCACTCTCCGCAGGAGCTGCCGCGCGCCGTGGGTCTTCCCCTCACATTTTCTCCACGGATTGTCGCCTTTATTCGTGTTTAAGCACTGACACGCGAAAAGGGAATATACAGCTTTTGACACAGGTGAGTGTTTTCGCCGATACAATGTGTGGTTCGTTATCGTATGGAATGTAAGGAGGGAATGTCTTTCTGCAGCTGTGGGGAAAGCGGAGGTGAATCAGGCGGAGGAAATATTATTACTGCAAAATCACGACCAGATTACACTTACAGTCACATATATAAACGCGGATTTGTTCGACAGTAAAAATATAAGCGTTTTAACGAATCAGAAAAGCTGTATTTAAAGCTTCGAGTTAAGAGATTTTGTCTATTGTGCTAGCTTGGTTAGCATTTTGGGGCTGGGAAAGTGTTTTGTGGAGACCATGTAAAATCCTCCCCTAACTCAACTGGATATCTGCCTCCTTTTTACATTAAATTCCCTCTGTAAAATTCAACAGATAAAGTTCGTTTAGTCTTGCCGCTATCTCAAACCTGTGTTTAAGTCGGTTGTGCGGTTGAAAGTTAGTCTGTGGTTAACTAAAGTAAACTAGCTGCCTTTAAGATAACCCTTTAACGTGAAGCTCTGTTTGTGTATTACTGAGCTCGAGATGTTTTAACCTTTTTTTGTTACGAACTAATATCTGGTGGATATTAAGTTTGTGGTAACATTTTCTGCTCAAATGCGTGGCCAGCTCTGTCACCTTGAGTTATAAACACTTATGATATTAGTAAAGTCATGCGCTGTTGTTAAATACTCTAATTATGACCCATATTTAAGTCTCGGTAAGAAACAAACAAAGGCATTTAAAAGTGTTTGGCCGTTGAGAGGAAGTCGAGGAGGAGCTTGAGTGAAATCGGACTCTGCTGGAGCTCGTGCTGATGGGGGTGGGGATCCTCGATGCGCGCGGACGGGCGCAAACCCTACCCATACATCACTCCACAGCTCTTCTTAACAATACACCCAACTGACTTGAGCATTATTTCAGCATGCAGTGAGTGGATTTTTTTACCTTCTCAATTGACTTTCCTGCAGTCTGTCTGACGATCTGTAAAAGTATTAAAGGGTTTATATATGTTTATATATGTTTTTAAAGGGTTTGTTTATCAGCCGCCCATGTAAGCACAACTGGTAGTAGATTTGTTAATGATTCACATGGCTTAAAAAGTAAACCAGACATATGTGCCTTTTCCTTCACCTCTGTCATGGAGTCTAACTGAAGGCAGTAAGAATATCTTCTTCTTTTTTTTAAACTTCAGAAATGAACATCAGTAGGTATACGCTACTGATGTTTTTGTTGCGTGTTCAATTTACTGAAATTTTGCATAATTTTATTGGCTTAAATGGGGTTTACTTCCATGCGTGAAATTTACTTGACAAATTTAGAACAAAAACTTGCAAAAAATGGTACATTTTACTTATTAGAGTTAGTAAAATGCTTGTAATAGTTGTCGAACATTTGTGGACATTCAGTTTGACAGCTGTTTAGATTATCAAGAACTTTTAGAAAACTAATTGGCGTATGAATCGTCATTTTTCTTTACCTGTTGTACAACACAGTGTTCTCCCACTGCTTACTTTGAGTCTTCATGCCTAAGCTCATGGAAGCGTCTGCGGCAGTTAATTCAGTTGTACAGAGCGGCTACAGTATGTTTTTGAATCTGGGTGAGGTATATGAAGTCAGGATACACTGTGTACGTGCACATGTGCACAGACTCGTGCTGTTAGAGCATCTCTCATCACAACTGACACATTTGGAGCAGATGTGTAGTATAGGATGTTCCTGGGAGCTAGCAACTAAGATCTTTTGAAATACTGCACACAATAGGCAGATCTTTGAAATTGAATGCGGGTGTTGAAATTACTATCCAAGCTGCGTGCCCCTGGTCACAACAGGCACTTAGCCCAAGCCATTTGGGTGGTATTTAAATTCACATGCTGTCCGAATGCCAAGGATAACAAACAAATGCCTCAGTCTTCTCAAGCCTCCTCAGGTTTCTTTGGAGGAGCCAGTCGTTGAGTATGGAATAGGCACTGTGTTTGAGAAAACTTTAGATGGTTGATTTTTTTTTTTTTTTTTTTTTTGGCCATATGTTGGAAACTTTAATGCAAAGCCCAGGTGTATGTGCAGTACTAATTTAGCTATATACTATGTTAGGATCGGGCTAGGTGAAACCAACAATCTGTTTTTAGATTTTTTTTTTTTTTTTTTTTTTTTTTTTTTTTTTTTTTTTTTTTTTTTTTTTTTTTTTTTTTTTTTTTGTGTTAGCTTTGAGGTCTGATAGAGCTCCAGCTAGGAGGGTTGAAGGGACTAATGACACAAGAATGGTGGGTTTGGTCCAGGCTATTGTTTTTTGATGCAGACGTTAGCTTTTCCTAAGAACGCTGAGTCTGAAATTCTATGTATGCATAACAGATTTGTGTGCCGGGTTCCAAGTCAGATTCAGGCTTTGAGTAATGAACACTTATTTGCTGTTCATTGTTAGTAACCTCTCTGTTAGAGCTCTGTATGGACTATGAATCTTTCATCCTTTTTCTATGTGGCCAACTCCACCCATATTCCACCCAGTAGAGGTACCAAAACATTCAGATTGGTTTCAGATGTGCATGTTGGCCAGGCAGTGAAAAACACACGCATGTGGTTATTAGGGTTGGGTTTTTTCATGCCCAAGCCAGTCTGTCTGTGAAAAAGAAACTAGTGGAGTTTAGCTAGAGTAAAATTCAGAAGAGCTCACCCAGAAGCTTTTCTCTTCATGATTGTATTCGCACCGTCCATTCAGATGATTGTATAACCCAGCGATTGAGCTCTGGAAGGGAAAATAGATTGTCTAACTACATCCTCATCAATGACCCAGACTAACATGTAGTGGTTTGTTAGGACTTATTTCCATGCATCATCTCAACTGACTGTGAGCAAGAGGACTGTTTGCGTGTAGCTTGTGTGTGGGATTTCTTGGAGGCTGAGGCTCAGTTGGCACCTCATGTTGCGTGCGAGAGCGAGCAGTAATACCGCAGGGGGGTTAAGGCCTGTATGCTGCTGGGTTTATCTCTCCAATTGACTCCAGATGTTGTGAACCATAGACCGAGTGACTGGCTGACTGCTGTGAAACTCTCGGCAGCCCCAGGCAGAGTGCCACAGCAGCACTGTTTTACACATTCCCTTATCAAACACACTTTCCATGCTCTGCATTCACAATACTGACAGCTGCCTCCTAGAGGAACTGTCCTCGTTATTGGCAAATATATATAACATAAGAGCTGACCGTGTCATTTTGACTCTGACGCAGAGCTGCACAAGACTGAGACATTTTTATAGGCTTTGGTGTGTCAGTTCCATTTTCCTCCTGGACCGGGGGTTTGTTTTGGCACCTGTGTTGGTCCAGGTGACATTCCCATTTGTAAAAACAAATGGCCTGATTTTAGGTTTCGTTGTTGAGCTGGGATGCAGTTTAAGTGTTTTGTTGTAGTGATGCACTTTTTTTTTTTTTGCACTGAAAAATAAATGAACGTTCATTTAGCTGAAAATTGAGTATTTAATAGTGATTTAATTAACATGCATTTCATAATCAAATCAACAATTGAAAAATTAAAATGCGCAGTGAAGTTTTGTTCACATGTCGACAGAAAACAGCATAGCCTTAAATTTTTGATTCTTGGAATTCAAAGAATTGATGTTGGTTCATCAAAATGAAGATTGATTCAAATCAAGCAATCAGTATTCAATATAACAATCACCAGTTGTGGCTTATCCATGTGTAAAGCAGACTCTGACACTAAGCACCATCAGGAACAGCTAATAAAGTGTCACTGTCTCGCTCATTTTACGCTCTCTAAAACAATTTTGGCTGAAATGGAAAATGTTTCGGTGCATCACTATTTTGTTGCCATAGTGTTCAGTCTGTTGTATAATTATAGCTCTAAAATAGGATATACTGACTTGGTGTCTTTAGAAAGGCAAGCCCCATTATGTCTTTGTGTAATTGAGGTTTATCCATAATAGACTGTGTGCAACACAACACACATCTGTATTCCAGTCTAGCCTTTACTTGCTTGACCTAATTCAGCTCCTGAACTTGAAGAGGCTGCTTTTGAGAGCCAAATCCTGACAAAAGTGCGTGCGAGACTAGAGCCCAACAAACAGGAAAAGTTATTTTTCTCTGAATGTTTGCCAAGATCTTGCTGCGTCATAAAGCTAAGCCTCCTGTGGTGCTGTTCAACATGGACTCCTGAACAGGAACAGCAAAATGTTGACAAGAGCTAGCCCAAATGTTCTACTGAGTGACCTTTCCACATGCTGCAACATGTTTGTGTTTTGTAAGAGCTGTTTGACTGAGAGGAACAGTATGTTTTGCTAACCAACACAATGGAGAGACATGGGCAGCCAGTTTTGGTGTCAAGGCTACATGTGAATTTTGGATGTCTCTGAGAGGGGTTGAATTCTGCCTGCTGACTTGGAGAGGGGTGTTGTACGTCTGAATAAAGGAGGTGGGCTTGGGGCTTGTGTTATGGTAATTTTGGAGGAGGCCTCACAAAAAGGAAGGAGACCGGGGCCCCCCAGACTGAGACACTGAATTCAATATCGCTTCAGTAGGTGTTAACTGCTGACGTTGATGGGCAATCGACAAAGAATGTCATGCGCATATTGACGCTGTTGTGATGGTGGGGTTTCTGGCTAAATCATTATTGTAGGTCATATAAACCTTTAGCACCTCTTTTACTAAAAACTCTCATGGCTTAGAGGTGGAGATGGGGGTTGGATGTTTGGAGTGACGCTAATAGCTCAAGCTTTATTATCATGCTTGTGATGGAGTGACTTTGTAAAATACAGAAAAAGCTTCCCCAGGCTTTCTACATAGATATTTTTGCCAGAAGTATGTCATATCATAAGGCCTGATATATTCAGGGCTATTTTCAGTGGCCCGTTGATACGTTTGTTTGGAAATGCATATCAAAAATATTTCTTTCATTGAACCTTCTTCTAAATGGATGCAAAAAATAACTTCTGATTTGCAGTAATAGCAGAAAACCATACAGCTATGCATCAAACACGTTTTGCTAGAAAAAGCTGGTGTACATTTTGAAACCGATTTTAGTCAATTTATAGCCTTCTAACTGATACTTTCAAGGCAGCAGGAATGTTATTATTATTCAAATTATTCTCACAAAATTGACAAAACTAATCTCAGCTGGGTAGAAGTTACCTTGACATTCATATTGTTTTAAATACTTGAATATAACTTTTTGTAATCAAGTCTTTATTAATAAACCTTTACTGGATGATTTAAAGGATACTTTTAAAGGATAGACGGAGTGATGCCTACAACAAACCCCAAATTCCTGAATTATAACATAGACCTTTGATTTCCTGTAGCACTGTTTATTGTTCACCCCAAGCTCTTTCCGGGGAGTATCATGAGGGACCTGCAGATAATAAAGAGCGGCTGTGTGTGTGTGTAGTGTGGCACATCCTGCCTGACTCTTTCATCCCAGCTGCAGTCAGGTTAGGAGACAGAGAGCATTCAGTCTGAACACTGGGGCTTCTGTGTGCTGCACGCCGGACTTTGTGGAATGTTTGTGTGTGTCTAAGAGATGGAGTTGAGTGCTATATGAGAACGAGAGAAAGTTGGCACCACGGATGTGAAATTAACCATTTTGCTGTGTTTGTTTTTCAGATTTGGAAGCTGTGCTTGGCTGTGAGAGAATCATGGCTACCCAATGTAAGTTATTTTACATGTTGCTATAGTGAAATATTGTTAGATGTCAGAGCTAAAATAACTTTTGGTTTAAATACTATTCGATTATAGCATTTTGCAATATTTTATGTGCAGCTGACTTGATGGAGCTCGACATGGCCATGGAGCCGGATCGCAAGGCCGCGGTCAGCCATTGGCAGCAACAGTCTTACCTGGACTCAGGTATCCACTCTGGGGCCACAACCACTGCCCCATCCCTAAGCGGCAAGGGCAACCCAGAGGATGACGATGTGGATAATCAGGTGCTGTATGAGTGGGAGCAGGGCTTTAACCAGTCCTTCAGCCAGGACCAGGTAGCAGGTAAGTGGTATATCTATTCTCCAGTTTTAAGAATTCATGGAAAGAATATGGAAAAATTATTATTTACTAAATGCAAGGTTGAAGAAAAAAAAAAGTCTTAAATGTTAAAAACAGAAACTGTAATCTGTAGTCACATTGGTCTATGTAATAAACAATGCTGAGACAATTTCACTGTTCTAGTTTTTTTTTATTATTGTGGGATTAACAATCACTGTATTATATTTGTAGACATAACAGATCTTTATAGTAGTTTTGAATAACTGTGCATAAGACAGTTGCTTAATATAGTACTGTGCTTTCTCTGTAGACATTGATGGTCAGTACGCCATGACCAGAGCCCAGAGAGTTCGGGCAGCCATGTTCCCAGAGACTCTAGATGAGAGCATGCAGATACCTTCCACACAGTTCGACTCTGCTCACCCTACCAACGTCCAGCGCCTTGCTGAGCCCTCGCAGATGCTCAAACACGCCGTGGTCAATCTCATTAACTACCAGGACGATGCAGAGCTGGCCACCCGTGCTATTCCAGAACTCACCAAACTATTGAACGATGAGGATCAGGTTGGAATGGATGGACTGTCAAAAACAGCCAATGCTGTGATGCTGTCAGAGTAAGCTAATGGCTTGATTTCTTCTTCTTTCATCAGGTGGTGGTAAATAAGGCAGCTGTGATGGTGCACCAGCTCTCGAAGAAGGAGGCCTCTCGTCACGCCATCATGCGATCCCCACAGATGGTGTCGGCCATTGTGAGGACGATGCAGAACACTAATGATGTAGAAACAGCCCGCTGCACCTCCGGCACCCTGCACAATCTTTCCCACCACAGAGAAGGCCTGCTCTCCATCTTCAAATCAGGAGGCATCCCTGCCCTCGTCAAAATGCTTGGGTTGGTTCTCCTTCATGCTCTATTTTCAAACAGACAAATATCGACCATCATGCGGATGTATAGTGAATCTTTTGAATCAGGGAAACTTGTTTGGAATTCAAGGTCTAGCAGGCTGAGTCATACTGAGAACTGCTCTGTGTTCTTAAGCTTGAATCCCATTATTTATCTGTAGTTTTGATCTAATTAATATTGCTGTGGTCTCTTCAGTTCCCCAGTGGACTCTGTACTGTTTTATGCCATTACGACTCTACACAACCTGCTACTGCACCAGGAAGGAGCCAAGATGGCTGTCCGTTTGGCCGGAGGCCTGCAGAAAATGGTGGCCTTGTTAAACAAAACAAATGTCAAATTCCTCGCCATCACAACAGACTGCCTTCAGATTCTGGCATACGGCAATCAGGAAAGCAAAGTAAGAAGCAAAAACTTCTCAAAGATAGGCACATCACAGCAGGGTTCTTGCCCAGATCTACTCTTGTTTACAAATTGTATTATTTATTTTTCAAATCTTGTCACTCATATCTAGCAGTGCAACAACATATCTGCTATATTTGGAATTGAAGTGTTTTTGATTTGCACCTTGATGTTTTTCTTTGGCACTGGAAGTCTGTATTATAGGGCTGTTTATTCAGATAATAGAGATAAAAAAAAAAGCTCTAGGTTTGCTCTCTTTGAGCTGCAAGGATCATAGAGACCTTAAGGCTCCTCTTTTGTTGACAACAACTGGTTTTAAGTGCTTTTCAGTTCAAATTTGAGCAAGATTGTTGGTGCATGTTGTTCCCAAATGTATGTTACGAGCGACCCAAACTCAGAGCAGATGCAGCATTTACTCTGAACCGACAGACAGAGAACACTGGATCATGAGCTTGTGCGTAAATGTGAAACATCCAGTGCATACATTTAAATCAGTCATTGTGATTTCATAATCGCACTAAGCTGTAATATTAGCTTAGAGTATTATAGCAAAACAATAATATAGTACATTTGTATATTGCTGCATTTACACAATGGTTATTAATAAAGTTACACTCGTCTCAGCGGTGCAGTATTGATGGTATATTGTTAACCTGGGTTAACTCAAATAATTTGCTTTTCTTTTCAGCTTATCATTCTGGCCAGTGGAGGTCCACAGGCTCTGGTCAACATCATGAGGACCTACACATATGAGAAACTGTTGTGGACCACCAGTCGAGTGCTCAAAGTGCTGTCAGTTTGCTCCAGTAACAAACCTGCCATCGTTGAGGCTGGTGAGTCCATTTGCCTTCAATTTAGTGGAAGATTGGAGCTGACAATGTAGGATGGGTTGACCATAAATGCTTTGTGTTGTTTTCAGGTGGCATGCAAGCACTTGGCCTTCACCTCACAGACCCCAGTCAGCGACTGGTACAGAACTGCTTGTGGACTTTGAGGAATCTCTCAGATGCCGCCACCAAACAGGTACCAATCCATCAGTCTCTTCCCCTCAGCTCTTTTACGCTGTCTTCTGTTCTTCCTACATGAGACCTCTCTTTCTGTCTCCCTATTGTTTCCATGGAGAAGACGTCTTTAGCCGAAGTAGATGTGCAGGTAACAGTCATTCCTGCCTTTGTCTGTGACGGGGGTTAGGGGCTGTAGCCAGCTCTGACCCCACACAGTAAGGACATCAAATTGTGGGAAAAACAACGTGTCGATGGAGCATGAATGGATGCTACATTTGGTTGTAATGCCTGCGCTATGTGTACATTTCACCCAGCTGTTGTTGTGGCATCAGAATTATTGAATTAAAACATTTCTGGAATGATTTTGTGTATTTAACCATTTACCCACTCATGGTAGGCTTACAACCTCATGTAACGTGTAGTAAAATGTTACGAATGGCTGTGGCTGGTCGTGTGCAGGACTAAAAAGAAAAAAAAAAACTGGATCGAGTTTGTCATGGATGCTAATTCTGGGTTGGATAAAGCAGCACATTTCAACTCTGGATCTTTCTGTTCTACAGGAGGGCATGGAGGGGCTCTTGGGAACCCTGGTCCAGTTGCTCGGTTCAGATGACATCAACGTGGTGACATGTGCGGCTGGAATCCTGTCCAACCTCACTTGCAACAACTACAAGAACAAGATGATGGTGTGCCAAGTGGGCGGCATAGAGGCCCTTGTGCGCACTGTACTTCGTGCCGGAGACAGAGAGGACATCACCGAGCCTGCTATCTGCGCTCTACGTCACCTCACATCCAGACATCAGGATGCAGAGATGGCCCAGAATGCAGTGCGGCTGCACTATGGGCTGCCTGTGGTGGTCAAATTGCTCCACCCTCCCTCACATTGGCCTCTCATTAAGGTATGGAAGTGATATGAGATCATCACTCCTGTCTTTTAGTGGCTGTAATTGTACATGAAGAGGATTTTTTTTTTCATACAGGTATATTTTACCACTTTTTAAATGCATGTTTCCTCTCCCAGGCCACAGTCGGGCTGATCCGTAACCTGGCACTGTGCCCTGCCAACCATGCCCCACTCAGAGAGCAAGGTGCCATTCCCCGCCTGGTGCAGCTTCTGGTCAGGGCCCATCAGGATACTCAGAGGCGCACCTCCATGGGTGGAACACAGCAGCAGTTTGTGGTGAGTCATGCTCACATGATCGTCTGCATTTTATGTCCGCTGAATTGTGCAATTTCATTAATCTGAGATGAAACCCTTATACCCAGTTAATCCATATAATCAGACAAGTTAAGGTATCCAGTAATTTTCTTGCAGAATGGATAGGTGAATGAAGTTTTCATGTGTGTGTTGTTCCAGGAGGGTGTGCGTATGGAGGAGATCGTGGAGGGCTGCACTGGAGCTCTGCACATTCTAGCAAGAGACATTCACAACAGAATCGTCATCAGAGGACTCAACACTATTCCACTGTTTGTTCAGGTCAGTCACTGAGACCTCACATTATCTGTCTGTCATGACGTTTGTTCTATTGTCTAACATTCTCTGTTTATCAAGTTATCTTTTGCTTTGTTGATTTATGTAGCTATTAATCTAGTTTGTTTGTTTGTTCTGTCCTTTTATCTATAGATTAATCTATTATTCTGTCTGTTGATCTTTCTTTTGTTTGGTCTGTCATTTTATCTGTCATTTGTTCTGTCATTAACTTTGATTATTCATTATTGATTTCTTTCATTTGTTTTCTTATTCTGTCGAACTCTTTCATTCGATCACTTCTATCTATTGTTTGGTTGTTCACAAATTTACTGTTCATTCTATCTGTTTGTCTGTTCTATAGCTATCATTTTTGTTTTATATATTGTTCTGCTGTTTTATCTATCGTGTTCTGTTTGTTTTTGTTTTATGACTGTTTATTTTTCATTCTATCATTCCATTTCTATATTGATTATTCTTTAGTTCGTTCTGTCAGTCTATTTATTCTATATATTGTTTGTTCTGCCTTTTTTCTATTTACCATTCAATCTGTCTCTTGATTTTCACTTGGTGGCTTTTTTTTTATTTTTCTGTTTTGTTCTATTTATCATTGTCTCTCTGTTCATTGTCTTGATTTGCTGTTTGTTTTATCTATAGATTGCATGCATGTTAAATGTGATTGACAAGACGTCAGGCTGTATTTATTTTTTTAATGTGCACAAATTTCAGACGAGAATTTCAGACTCAAGGACCTTTTTTTTAAAAAATTATTTTTAAAGAATTAAAGTTTGGAGGACCCTTAACTTTTAGTTTAATCCAGTCTGATGTGTCTCTCTCTCTTTCACTGCAGTTGCTGTATTCTCCTATTGAGAACATCCAGCGTGTAGCTGCAGGTGTGCTGTGTGAGCTGGCTCAGGATAAGGAGGCAGCTGAGGCCATTGAGGCAGAAGGAGCCACCGCTCCTCTCACAGAGCTCCTCCACTCCAGAAACGAGGGAGTCGGTGAGTGTGTGTGCTCCACTTCTAAATAAGCAGCACGTGTGTGCGAGCACAACCACCATAGAATAATGCAGAAAGACATCAATTACATATAAATAATGGCAGCACACTGTGTCACTCCCTCCCGATGTCTCAACATAAAGTTTGAGTTAAACAAGTTAAACTTCCACAGAATAAACACAGAGAAGCAAGTATGAATACAAAACACTATGCAGATTTTTTTCTCAGCTATGCATGGATTTCCACTGGAGGCAGTGGCTGGGGTGAGCAGGGCTGGCTTGAATGTTTTCTCGGTCACACTAACGTTGCTATCTCTCGCCCACAGCCACGTACGCTGCTGCAGTTCTGTTCCGCATGTCTGAGGATAAGCCCCAGGACTACAAGAAACGACTGTCTGTGGAGCTCACCAGCTCTCTGTTCAGAACTGAGCCCATGACCTGGAACGAGGTAAGGGGGCTCATCTCTGCTAAATCCTGCAATCAACGCTGGCACAGAGCCCTGCTGTAGATTAAGCCTATAAATTCCCAGCGCATTACAGAATCGGTTATGGCAGATGTGGGTGTTATATTTGTGAATTTACTGGGCAGGTGATACTTTCTAACAAAGCATTATTGTTTTTATGAGCCTCAAGCACTCAAAGCATTAGTGGAACTGATTTGGTCCTGATATACGCAGAATTTGAGCCTGAAGTGAGCATTTCTCTTATGCATCTTTTTTTCGTTTGTCTGTTTGCAGACTGGAGATCTAGGGCTGGACATCGGTGCGCAGGGAGAGCCTCTGGGCTACAGGCAGGACGGTAAGTTCATCATTTTCACAAATGAGATCTGCTCTCAGCATCTGGGTGTGATACTCACTAATTCACTGCTTCATCAGCCTTCACCCACCAAACCTAGAGACACGCCTGACGCTTTCCATTAAGACAGGGCACTAAATAAGGCCTGGAACTCTTCAATAAGGATTGAAAATTGTCTTTCATCAAGTTTTGAGACTTCCTCAATAAATTAGATGTCAGGCATAATGTTAGATCTGACAGTTTCAATCACCATTCACTTGTTTTCTTTTTCTGTGCAAAGAAAGTGAATAGTGCCTTCATTAATTAATGTCATTCTGCTTAACATATTTCGTAGTTTATGGAAGAAATCCATAATACGAGTTTGTAACCTCACAATCCTGAATGAATTTTCTTTTTTTGAGATTTATCTCTTAAAAATATTTCCCCCAGTCCTGATTTCAACAAATGGTCAGAAAAAGGCGCTTAACCATCAGTCTAAATGTATAAATAATTCGGAAACAATTAATGACTAAATTGAACTAAATTTATATTTGCATGTTTTTTCTCAATAGAGAGATATTACATAGAAAATTTTGCATGACTTGGCTATTACCATTCAAGGTTAATTTCATTTTAGATAATCCATCCAAACACACAAAAAAGCTCTAATAGGGCACCATATTCCTAGAGAATGTCGGGTTCCAGTTGAGTTGGGTCAAACGCCTTGTGTTCTCTCTCAGGTCTTGTGGGTCTGAGGTTGTGCTACTGTGAGCTGCCCGTTTAATATGCTTCCTCTAACGTACGTGTGTGTGTGTGTGTGCTCCCTCCACTTCCCATCCACTCCCCTCGTCCTCCAGACCCAAGCTACCGTTCCTTCCACTCCGGAGGTTACGGGCAGGATGCCATGGGCATGGATCCCATGATGGAGCACGAGATGGGCGGGCACCACCCGGGCACAGATTACCCTGTAGATGGCCTGCCTGACCTCGGCCACGCCCAGGACCTGATAGATGGCCTCCCGCCAGGCGACAGCAATCAGCTGGCCTGGTTCGATACCGATCTGTAAATACAATGACTTTTTAGGTGAGGCACCAAGACGCCCGAATGTGCACTCGATGCGAATGAGCGGTTGTGTTTGGTCTGTGCTGACCGCACTGTGTGTAGGAGATTTAAAAAGGCTGGAGTAAAGCACGCTGGTAGCAGAACTAATCTGAGCTGCATCTGAATTCATTACAGTCCTGTATGTGTGCGTGTTTCTCCCCTTGAATGGGATTCTAATCTGTTTGTCCCCTCTTTTCTCTCTGCTGCAGCTGTATCGTCTGATCTGAATGAACCTGCATTGTGATTTTGGCCTGTAGAGTTGCTGAGCGGGCTCAAGAGAGTGGGCTAGTTTCTCTGAAAGTGCCTGACACACTAATACAAGCTGAGTTTCCTATGGGAACACATGGAAGTAAAACTTTTGTTCTGGTCTTGGTCGGTCAGAATTTGGTGTGATTGACAGAAGAAAGCCCAAAATGCAAATCCTAAGATGGAATTTTCAACCTTAGCCTTGCCTGTACTTTTTATTACTTTTTATTTTTCAAAAGATATTTCAGTCTGTAATGGTACTTATCTAGCTTGCTTTATGATACTCGTCTTTTATTTTGCAGAAGTTTGTATTCCTTTCGACTGTCTCTCTTTCTCTCTCATAGTGTTGAGTTATAGTGGTAATGATCCATCAAGATTTTATCGAGTTTATGGTGTAGAACACTAATTAATCAGTTGAATTGTATTCTTATCAAATGTAACATTGTGTAGCTTTTGTATAAAACCAAGAATTGGAGAAGTCCAAATATCAGCTCTCTTGCTTTAAAGAAATCACTAATGTTCCAAAGGGTTTGCAATCAGTTGGGGCCAGTTTTCCTTTTTTGTTCCCCTTCTCCCCCTGTCTTGATCTATTTTTTTGATGGTAGCTTTAGAAAGGTTTTGAAAAGAACCCCTAATTATTGTAGCCTGCGATTGTTGGTTGGAGACTTGGTAATGACCTGGCTAAACAATAAAATGGACTTTAAATTTATCTAATTGTGGACATTTTTATTCTTGGAATACACTAAATGTGATTTTTAAATTAGCTTAAGTAGTGCAATCATTCTAGAATTACAGAGTACATTTTACAACCACTGTGCGAGAGTTCAATAGTCTCTTGCAAAATGCCACTTATAAATCACAGTTACAGATACAAAATGAAAGTACACATATATACATATTAAATACCAGGTGTGAAACTCTGTTCTGTGGATCTGAGTTCTACCTGGGACCCGATGCCCTTCAGAATCTCTGCAGCTAGTGATTCCACTGCCATGTCTGATTGGGACCTGAAAAAAAAAAAAAGAGCGCAATAAAATTCTTTCAAGTACACAATACAACCAAAAACCAAACAACCTAAATAATTTACACAATTCAGTAGACACAAACTTATGTGTGAAAAATCCATTCACTTCTGGCAAGTACACAATGCAAGTCTCAAGCTTGTTGCCTTAAGTTGGTAACCAGAAGCCCTTGTCCGTCACAGTGGCTTATCTGGTGTGCACACTTGTGAGATGCTGCAAATGATTTTGGCCTGTCAGGTGTGTGTGTACACTGTCCTGATGAGCGACAGCGCGTTAGAAAGTGATGCACTGGGAAGCAGGAGCAAAATAAACATCAAGCTGTTCCCCAAGCACACTCTCATCCATGTTTTCAGCTCTGTGCAAATCAGTGTCCTCCATGTTGTTTTTTGACATTGTAAAAAATGAATTTTGCTGTGACTGAAAATGCATTCTAAGCTGGAAAAACATGCAAGGCAACAATCTTCAGTCTTCTAGCGTGGACTGACCGTTAGCTAAAGGACATCATAAAGAACTACATCAGCTTATGCTTGGAAATTAATACTTTTAACCTGTATATGAGATAGTGTTTTTGTACCAGAATTGAACGATTATTTAAATGCATTAAACATGTTGTGCATTAGCTTGTAGTCAAAAGTTATTCACAATGGTTGTTTACTTCATGAATATGGTAATTAGAGAGCAGTGCCAAGCACAGACCTGCTTAAATAAGATAGCGCTGTGTCCACATATATTATTGATGCAAACACTGAATTTCACCCTAAATTAATTACTAATTTAAAAACTTTAAATATTTCTCCAAATTAAAACTGAGAGGTAACCTGAACCTAAGCTAATTCAATTCCTTTAAGTGCCACTACTGAGCGTGAATTATTTAAAAATCAAGTAGATAGATTTTTCTGAGGTGTATTTATCATTGTCTGTCCGATATGCCCTAAAGCAAGCAAACAAATCAGCAGAACAGAATTTGGTTGAAACTAATACTGCAGAGTTTTAGCATTATTTATAAATGTATTGCGATACAACATGAAACCACTCGGCACATTTTACAAACATAATGTTAAGAAATGCCCTTTTCTTTTGAAACAAGCAGTTCCATTGTGAATTGAGTGGATCAGATTAGATTAGACCAGACCAGATTAGAATGCAAGTTTGCGATGTATGTGGAGCAGATACATTTTTTTGAAAGCAAGCCCTATTTCTTTAAGCATCTATCTGCTGCTTTTTTTCATTAAAAAAATGCACTGATGAATTAAGCACAGGACCAGCAATACGTCTTAAAGTAAATGGCAAAATCAGAGCTAACCCTATTTAAAACTACAAGTGTGAAACTGTGTAACTAGGGTTAAAAGTGGCCTTAACCTGGGGTTAAAAAGACTAATATATCAAACTTCATCTGCATATACATTAAATGGTTTGATACAAGTTAAAGTGATAGTTTATCCAAACATGAAAATTCTGTTACTGTTGTACCAAGCCTATAGAAAGAGATTTCTGTCCCTTGAAAATGCTTAAAAAGGTTCATAAAGACATTATTAAAGTAATCCAAATGAGTCAAGCAGTGTAATAAAATTATTTTGAGGAGTGACAGAATGACTTTACACAATGAACCGATTTAATTTAGGCTTTTATTCACACATAAATATTGATCAATACATACACATAGAGCACATCAAACATGGTAAACAGAAGCTCAAATGTACTTGACGTGCAAGAACAAACCTCACTGGTTCTTGTGCGTTTAAGCTTCCATTTATATTTAACATGCTCTATTTATGTACACTGATCAGTGTTTATATTAGAATGCATTACTTTTACAAACTTTTCTTGTAAAAGTTTTGGAGAATTGGGCTTTTAATGTAGGGACAGAAACCTCTCAGGTTTCCGCTCCACCCTGATCTCATGACGAAAACGTACCTGTGGGAACTTTTTTGCAAAACGCAAAATACCTATCAGTAAGTACATATCACTGCAGTTTCCAACAGAAATGAACACTAGAGGCCGTTAAACAATGAGCACTTGTAACTCTTTTCTTACACAGTTATGATTACAGCTCCATGTTTTGCTTTCCAGACATCACAAGCTTGCTCTGTAGTACAACCAGCATGGAATTTAACTTAGTATGCAGAATCCTTAGGTACAAATCTTGTGAAAAACTCACAATGAAAGAGGTCAAAGATGAAAGATCGAGAAAAAAAAAAGAAAAGTAAAACAGCATGCTTGCGATTGCGTTTTTCTGTCATATTCACTCTTGTTCATACTATTGGGTAGGTTTAGGTGTAGCGCAGATGGTACAATATTTTAAAACATAAATGAGCATTACAGTTATAGCACCACTCAACGGACATTTCAAGATAGAACTGCGGTGACACGTGCAAAACCAACGTATGTACCATATGTACGTTCATCTGTTCCGGTAAAAAAAAAATAATAATAAAAAAAAAAAAAAACCCTAACACTCTTTTCCCACAGGTACGTTTTCGTCATGAGATCAGGCTCGATTTCACTATGTGTGATTCAAAGGTGAATGAAAGTTTTATGGAATGACACGTAAATGACAAATTTTATTTTTGGGTAAACAAACTCTTTGAGGTATTTTTTATTTTAAAAAGCAAAAAAAAAAATTTAACTCTAGTTGATAAAACTTTATGTGCAAGCGTCAACCGCATATTCTATCAAATACAGTATACTTTGAAAGGCCATCGGCTTTGAATATTGTATATTACACTTGAGGAAAGTGGAAATAATTTTTTGTAGTAACCAAATATATTGTTTGAGCATATCTTAAATCGCACCTGGAATACTCTTAAAACTTTTTTAAAAGGGCCTCCAGAGCGGAAAGCATTCTGGTGTTGTCATCATTCAGTTATGCACTGTTTTCAGTAATTCGTCTCTGCTTTGCCAATAACCTAATATTGCTGAAGCTTTGCCTCCCAAGCTTGGCTGGGCAACTTCAAAGGGATTCCTTCTCGTTTTAGCAGAAGGAAGAGGAGGGGGGTCCTGCCCCCACAGGCAGCCACAATAGGCCTGTATCAATCTGAGGGTGAGGCCCGAGCTCAAAGAAGCTCTCATCAGAGGCCTACGCCTCAGCCGGCGACATGAATGGATCAAAGATGAGGGTCGCCGTAAGAGACTCAACCGGGGGCCTATGCAGCGCTGGATGAGGAGCCCGTGTCCATTAACTCACCTAGTAGGCACCGCCAGTTTCTGCAGCACGTGAACCAGGATCTGCCCTTCCGAAGAACCCCAACAGGAGCTGCCAACCGCACTCATCTGTATGGGAAGAAGATGAAATGTACCTTAGGAAACAGGCTCCCAGACGACACACTCTCGTACGATGTCAACCAGAAGCAGCGTGAAACCTATTTAGTCACTTTAACGCACTCCACGAGCTCGGCTCTATCATAACAGGCTGAAAATAGCATGAATGGTAACCCGTATGACACTCGAGTACTTTGCCGCTGATTTGACGTGTCTGTTTTTAGAATTAGCGGCGCTCCGCACTTCAGTGTGACAGAGCCCATTACAATGTCATCTCGATGGCGTCTCACAGATGAGATGCTTCATCTGAGTGAATGAGGGTCAGTGAAAGCCCCCTCTGATGAACAGCACAGGACAGACACTTCATCTTTTTAAGAGCTCTCGGTGAATCCTGCTCCTCATGCTGGCAGATGTACAACACACGCTGTGAAATCGGGAAGGCCGTTTGGAACTTTTTCCTTCGTAACTCACTACTGCTACAAATCTACCTGCCATCTTTTGACAGTAAAAATATATACTGTATGTGAAAAAAGTAACTAATAATAGACATCAGGAAAATGACTAGACCATAAAACTTTGTTAAATACAAGAACATATATACACACACACTAGGGGTGTGACATCATTTTTTTAAAGTCGACATTTATGTGATGAAAGTCGGGTCGAAGTCGACTAGTCGCTGATGACGTCATAAATGAACAAATAAGTCTGGAGCTGTGACAATCCCCTTGTGCACAGACATGGCATATGACACAGCGCTGCCCATATGGCTATTGCTCCTATAACAGCTCATATTTATCAGTTCTTTTGCCTTTGGGTCGTTTTATTTCTCACATATTTCTGCTCGTTCTAAGTAGCACAGTAAAGATTACATTTATATGAATGCATTAGCGAGAGCGATTGCGTGTGTGAATTAATTCTACATGTCAGCTTCTCTCTAGTAGTAGTGACGCTGTGGGATTTAGTTATTAAGAAATATATGCTTGAACATTTCAATTTCTAAGCTATTTTATTGAGAAATCACAGAACAGCGTTGACAGTACTTTTCCGCGCTGAATGATTCTGTGCACGCGCGATCTGCATGTGAAGTATGAGCTACTGTCTGTAGTCTATGTGTGTGTGTTACAGTGCAGCAGCGCATTAGATTACAACAGTGATTAATTTACCTGCACAATTAGCTGTTTAGAATGTGCATTCTCCCGTTCAATTTCGAGAATCAAGTAATATAATCACACATCTTGTGGAGCTTTCGGAGCATACATTTATTTGTCATTTTAACTGTTTGGAAATGGAGCGCAAATGCGGAAGTCCTTCAAAGATTTATTATCCTGTTGCTCCCTCTATAGGACAAGCGACTAGTATTGAGAGCATTGAAGTCGACTAGTCTGTGCAACCCCTAACACACACAGCTATTTAAAAGTTTGGAGTCAGTAATTTTTTAAAACAACAAAGCAATAAATCATGAAAGTGACAACATTTATAATGTCACAAAAGATTTCCATTTTAAATAGAATGTACAAAACAACAGCTTTTATCATCAGCTATATATAGTGAAACAAAATACTACTTCACCTGGGCTGCAGTACATCTTTCAGACAGGACAATATAGATTTGTGAACTACACACCTTAAGCAATGCTATCACTCAGCTGTGATCAATATACAAAAATAACAACAACAAGGATTACAGGTCAGGGATACATAGTGTAGGGATAAATGAATAAATGGAGTCATCACTCAGTACTACTCCAATAAACTCCTGTGGAGAATTTCATCGATTGAAAGTCCATACAACTAAAACCAAAAAGTTAAGAAAGAGATTATGAAAGAAATCCACGTGAATGGAGTGGTTTATCAAAAATGTTAACTGGAGTTCAACTGTAGATTGAAGTGTGAGAACAAAATGGTTCTTGCTTGTCAATCAAGTTTTTTTGTGAATAAAAGCATACATTACATTTGTTCATTATAGAAAGTGATCATGTTTCTTCTGAACTCTTGGATTTAAATGCTCAATTTATATTACCTTTACAATGTCATTATACATTTTTGGAGCATGAATGTTTTGGTTACATGGACTTTATTTGGAGGGACAGAAATCTCATTTCATTAAAAAATATCTTCACTGTTTTGAAGATGAACTAAAAAGTGACTAAATCACTAAATCTTGCCAAAATTTGTATTTTTTGGGTGAACTAAGTCTTTTATATATCAATTTAAAATCACATTTTCAGTACAGTTAAATAATCAGGGTGATTTTATTCATTGTGCATGTAAATGAATGTGTTCAGCTGAGGCTGTTGTCCTAATTTAAATCCTAACAGTTTTATGCAAGATAAATACTGCTCTGATTTCTTGTTATATAATGTGATATTTACATAATGAAAATGTAGTTCTCTTAAAAAGCTTTCTAGAGTAGATTGACTAATTTGTGGAATATCACCAAATGGCATATTGGTGGTATTAAAGGGGTCATATGATGCGATTTCAAGTTTTCGTTTCTCTTTGGAGTGTTACAAGCTCTCTGTGCATAAATAAGATCTGTAAAGTTGCAAAGACTAAAGTCTTAAATCCAAAGAGATATTTATAAAAGTTAAGAGTCAACCACACCCTCCTAAAATGGCTTGTTCTAATACGCCCCCATGTCTATGTCATGATGTGGGAAGATTTGCATAACTCTGTCCAAATGTTCACGCAAAGAAAGAAGGCGCA
Source organism: Cyprinus carpio (assembly GCF_018340385.1). Lineage (NCBI taxonomy): Eukaryota > Metazoa > Chordata > Actinopteri > Cypriniformes > Cyprinidae > Cyprinus > Cyprinus carpio. The sequence goes on from NC_056612.1 coordinate 6,523,226, forward strand.
ACTTTTATTCTCGCTGTTGCCGCCGGTGCCATGTTGTGGAGACGATGTTTCATTGTGAAAGCGAAAATACTTTGTTTAGCCTTCTGAAAGAGGACAACTAGAAATCAATGGTTAAGTGGTATTTACAACACTGTTCCAGAACAGTTCAACCCAAATATACAGATGTGTGCAGCGCATTTTATGGAGGACTGTTTCCTGAACCAGTAGCCTACAATGCGTCTGTGGCACAAAAGCTGTTTCTATAAAGTGGGGCAGCTCCATCTTTGCAAGGACAGTCTGGCACTTCTGACTCACAGCCTGTAAGTACATTTTTTATATATAAAGAATTTGCCACTGATGATTCAAACGCGAGTTTTGAGCAGTGTAATGTAGCGCTTGTTGTTTGTTGTTTCTCCGATCACAAATGCAGACATGGTTATGTTTACGCAGCACAATACGCAATACACCGCATAAAAAGACAGTATAAGTCATTATAATCCATAATTATATCCCCACTGGATGCAACAAATGGCTCGTTTGTAATGGGTTTTATTGGATTTGTCTCCCCGTGCCGGGAAACGGTATGGTAATGGGTGTAATATTTCCGTCACATGCTTGAGGCATTCGGCCAATCACAACGCACTGAATAGCTGGCCAATCAGCGTACACCTCGCTTTTCAGACCGATCAGCTTTGTAAAAATCGACACGTTTCAGAAAGGCTGGGCACAAAGGAGAAACAATAATGTACATTGATCAGTTCATTGGCAGATCATTTTTGAAACTGTATGCAGGCCACGAAAGCTGCAATTTAGTCACTATACAGAAGCACACAGAGCTGAAACGGAACTATCATGTTCAGACAATATGCCAAAGTCCAGAACAGACTGGGATCAACTGGCACTTCAAAAGTTTGTCTTATTCTGTGTTTATGTCTCACACACACTTTCATGCTGAGCCACATCTAAGCAAGGAGTCCACAGTTTGTGACGGCAAGTTCAGAAAATGCTCCCTTTACTTCCAAAACAACCGGGCAAAACACACCAGGATGAAATCTTTTGCACAAAAGCACTGTCTGAAGAACTAATGCTATCTGGAAAAACTCCTGTGACACTAAGGGACAAATCTTCTGATTTATTTTTTTTAGATTTCAAAGACGCAATTGATGAAGAAATAGGGTTATACCCCGGAGTATGAGGAGGGGTCTGTAATAAGAAGGGTGGTGGGATCTTCATCACGTTTCTGAAGAGTCTGATGTCTTGTGCGAGAACACACACACTTGTGCTCTTTATCTCTGATGTCATCACCCCAGCCCGCCTGCCCACCTTAATATGCACCCGTTACTAGGCAACAGAGTTATGTACCCGGCTGAACAAGTCATTTTATCCTTAGTTAATTTCCTTCCTCGCCAATACACAAGGCATTACCTATTCACCCATTTAAAATGGATGCTGGTCTTCCAAGGGGCTTGACAGAGGGATAAGTATATGATAAGTGTATATTTATTTGAACAGTATTACAAAAGAATCATTCATCCAGTCATTAATTTACTTATACACGTGGCCACACATTTAGTGTCTAACATTAACACCTGGGGCCGGATTCACAAAACATTCTTTAAAAAAAAGTCTTAACTGCAATTTTCTTCTTATTTTTTAACTTAAAAGGGGCATATGATGCTGCTAAAAAGAACATTATTTTGTGTATTTGGTGTAATGAAATGTGTTTATGCGGTTTAAGGTTAAAAAAAAAAAACATTATTTTCCACATACTGTACATTATTGTTTCTCCTCTATGCCCCGCCTTCTGAAACGCGTCGATTTTCACAAGGCTCATCTCTCTGAAAAGCGAGGTGATCTGTGATTGGCCAGCTATCCAGCACGTTGTGATTGGCTGAATGCCTCAAGCGTGTGACGGAAATGTTACACCTCAACATATTGTGAAGCCTTGTCCGGCCGGAGCGACGAGACAAAAACATAAAACCCATTATAAACGTGATATAAACAGGATTTCTAGTTGTGTTTTCTTTTGGAAGGCAAAAACAAAGTAATTTTGCTTTCTCAACAAAACAGCGTCATACACCGCGGCCTTGAGTGAGCACCGGCTGGCTTGAATGAGCAGAGGTGGGCGGCTTGAGAAAAGTGCGGCAGGCGGATTCTACGAAGGAAGGTACCTTGGTCTTGCAGCAACCACATGTAACGACCCCGGGCTGGAAGCCACTTCGTTCACGGTGAAAGCCGATTCAGCGATCCACAGTGCGAAGTCGATGTATTTCCTCAGCGACCAGCACGGATCAGCCCCAGGCATGACGAAGCGGATATAGTCTGCTTTTGGAAGGACAAACAAAGTAGTTTCACATACACAGTGAAACACACAGCGTCTATACGACATGGCGGTGGCGGCAACAACAATACTACAACGAGAATAAAGGGTACGCCTTCTTTCTTTGTGTGAGCATCTGGGCGGCGTTATGCAAATCTTCCCACATACTGATGTAGATATGTGGGGGCGTGTTAGAACGAGCCGTTTCAGGGGGGCGTGGATGAGTCTCAACTTTTATAAAGAATATCTCTTTGAATTTGAGACTTTAGTCTTTGCAACTTCACAGATCTTCTTTATTCACCAAGAGCTTGTAACACTCCAAAGAGAAAGGACAATTTGAAATCGCATCATATGACCCCTTTAAGAAAAAAACGTATCTGGGTTATTTTATTGGGTTATTTCAAATTGTTATATTTAAGCAATACAACAACACTAGCTACACATAATAAATAGTAGGACTTACGATGTGTATGAGTTTTCTGAAGTGACAGCGATGAGTGATAATGTAAACAATCACAGGTCATGATTGTGTGTAACGTGACATTTTACAACTGTACAAAAACGTGCCTACACACTGGATGTGTTTACTGTAATGGAACGGATACACATACCGGAAGCATTCACTCAGAAGACAGCGCAAAGACAGCACAAAAATGAATGAAACAGATAGCTGCAGCTTGAGAGGGGCTCTTTAAAAGTAACTGTTAAAGAAAAATGCGGCACATTAAAAACGCGAAGCTGAGCTCAGTCAAGCTGGTCGCTGCAGAAGTGCTTACTATGATTATAAAGGTAATCTGCAGAAACCACAACAAAGACAATCCTTGAAGTGCAAGTTTATCAGTACGTCTTCAGCCATGTATTGAGCCAGATAAAGACTGTCATTTTTTACTCAAGAAAAAATAAATTAAGATGTTCTTAATAACACATTTGAGAACTTTTCAAAAATTTCACTTTCTACATTCTTTTACATTCTTTTGAACGTTGTGGAATATATCTTAAGAAATTTCTTAACTTATTTCTTTAGGTTTTCGTGAATCCGGCCTGATGTTACAACCAGATGTTGAACTGAATGAAGCTGGATGATGGTATCATCATCTTCTGTTGAGCTGCTTTACAGCTGAATTGCATCTTGCAACATCAACACTGGTGCTAACCTGAACTGAATCAACACTGAACTGCCTTGAGCTGAAAAACAACATTGCTGCCTTTTTTAGAACTGCCTATAGCTGAACTGAACTCATTTCAAATTGATGAACTTCACATTGTTATTGATCTGACCTGAACCAACTGGAACCGAACTGAACTAAACACTGGCTTGCTTAGTATGGGTCTGACAGACAATAATTTTAATAATTTACCAATATAACCTCAATGACTCACACCATAGGATGGCAACAAAACTTGATGGCACTACCCACACTGAATTGACTTAAAGGGATGGTTCACCCAAAAATGAAAACTCTGTCATTAATTACTCAACCTTATGTTGTTCAAAACCTATAAGACCTTCATTCATCTTCGGAACACAAATGAAGGTATTTTTATGAAATCCGAGAGCTTTCTGACCCTCCCATAGACAGCAAGGGTAGTACCATAGTCAAAGCACATAAAGGTAGTAAGGACATCGTTAAAACAGTCCATGTGACATCACTGGTTCTATATTAATAAAGTTGACTTGATTTGACAATACTGTCATAAAAATCTAAATTCTAAAATTTTTAAGTCTCTTTGGATAAAAGTGTCTGCTAAATGACTAAATGCAAATGTAAATGTAAATCTCACTTATTTACATGACAAGCTTTGAGAATACTTTTTGCCATATAAATATTAACAACTGCACCAAACTGCTCAGTCTGGGTCTCTGAATAAGATTCAGGTGCTTTTTCCTCAAGTATGAGCTCCATATTCTCCTATACATAAATGAAAACTTTTTTTCTTGTAGTTATACATACAGATTCAATAAACTTTTTTTTCCCCCTATGAATATTATTACTGTTTAATGACATGACTACCCAAAGTTAACTTGTTTTCAAATGAAGTTAAGCAGCTGTTCAAAAGACACCTTTTAAATTTTTTTTTGTGATTGTGATTACGAATTTTTATTATTACTGTGGTATGCAACTGTTAGTTTCTAGAACCCAGCTTTTCAAATGTTTCAACATTGTGTAACACTTTAAATAAAGCTTGTTTTTTAAAAAAAAATAAAAAAAAAATATTACGTATTTTGTTCTTGACTCTTAATTTTACTTCTTTATACCACAAATGTTTTCCTCCTCAAGCCACAATTTATACCATTATCTTCAAGGCTTTATTATATTTAATTATGATATATATATATATATATATATATATATATATATATATAGTATAGACCAGCCGGAAACGAAGCTTTGTTCTGAGAAAATCTCTTCCTCCTGCCAGCAATTAATTTGAGAGAAGCCAGATGACTCACAAACAAGCTCTCCCTGGAAAGCCCTCAAATGTCCACCAGATAGCGGATGAGGAGAATGTTTTGGAACAGCCACCTAGAAGGAGCTACTTTAAATAGCTGCTGAAATTGTTTCTCAGCAGCTGATAGACTCACAGCCCCTCTGTGCAATTCAATGTGCCCAACATGCCTGGAGCAGTCTGACTCAATGCAAGACGCAATGTTGGCCTTCATTCTTCGGAGTTGGACACAGAATCTTGCAGCTCAGATGCAAAGGGTTGCAGTGTGACATGAACAATGAAAGCTGACAAGATATATTGAGTGAAAGACAGAGAAAGAGTAATCGAGACAAGGACAGTGGAAAAATATAACAAGATGGTGAGATGGAGGGAGTGAATCACTTGCTTTATGTGTGAGATCTAAACTGTACTGATGGCTTCAATCACTTCAGCTTTTTATGGCTGTCATCAGATGCAGGCAACAGTCAGTCTGGTCTAAAGGGGTATTCAGTCTGACGGCAATATGCAGCATGAAATAAAAGCCATTAACTTTAACTTTCTAAAAATTGGCAATTTTAAAAAGTACAAGTTAAGCTCAATTGACAACAACTGTGGCATAAATGGTTATTTCCACAATAATTTATTTCCTATTATCCCTCTAAGTAGCAGCAAAGCACTTACAATGTAAATGAATGGGGCCAATTTGAACACATTAAATTACTTCTTGTTTCAAAAGGTAAGCACAATACATGTACAATATGAATGTTAACATGGTTTTAATGTGAAAAAAAAAATCACTTACTACCCATTCTCTGTAAGGTTATATCCAATTTTACATTTTAGTTGCCATGAAAACACATCATCAACCCTAAAATGATTGTAAAAATAATTATTTAATCAGCTTCACAGCTCAAATAATACACAGGTTTTTAACAAACTGTCCCTTTCACTTCCATTATAAAGTTTAATGAAACTATATATATATATATATATATATATATATATATATATATATATATATATATATATATATATATATATATATATATATATATATAATATACATACATATATATATATACTAGTGCTGGCCAAGGATTAAAATTTGTAATTGCGATCAATTGCATGATTTTCTGCGATTAATCGCATTGTTATGCACAAAATAATTAATTCTAAAGTAGTGTATTGCACACTTTTTCATTTTTATTAATAACAATGTTTCTTGTCTCTTAAACAGATGATTTTGAGGGTGTCTCTCATAAATGCATAACTACAGTAGGAAAAAAGCAAACTAAAAGTCTGTACAATATAGACAAATCAGATGTTTCACATTTTCTTAAAATGGTTATTTCCATATTCTGCTTTGGTGTACCAGTGGGAAATATTATTTCCACACATTCCAGTAATAATCCAATGAGATTTTCGTATGAACACAAAGTCCTACAACAGATGGTATAGTCTCCGCAGAGCTCTGATATCAACCTCATTGAGTCAGTTTGGGATAACAAGAAGAGACAGAAGCAACTGAGACGGCCTAAATCCATAGAACAACTGTAGCAATATCTCCAAGAACAACCTACCTGCTCTAACTAGCTTAAAAACTGCAAAAGTGTTTCTAGGTGAACTCACACAGAAGACAGAAGGCTGTGCTAAAAGACATACACTCACTGAGAAACACACTTTAACACGATCTAGTCATTTCCAACCCTGAACTTAGGATGAGCTTTCTGACAGTGAAAGATTTTTAACATTGATAAGAAAATATCAGGAAAAACAAACGTTTTCTCTTCAACTCACTCCTCAGAACCTAAACAAGCTCTGTTGCGCATTTAATATGCAAGCAGTTTCCTAGTTTTCCCACTTCAAAGGCTGACATGGAACAATACACCCAAGTCCTTGTAATTACCAACTGAATTAACATGCCTATTAGCATATTAGTATAACAGATTCTCAGATGGGGTCTTAAGGGAGACTCCAATGTTCCTTACACTGGCTCGCTCAAGTGCACGACCCGCCATTCTGTTAAGAGGACAAGATGAGAGGATGTGGAGATAAACCCAATCAATCCACAACCTACAAACACGTGCCACACACAAAAACACACACACCTTCATCGGTGGCTGCATAATCATGAACAGATGAGCCTTAATACAATTATGCACATCGTCTTCAGATAATACCTCTTGTCAGACCTGACGGGAAGAAAATGATGGTGACTATGAGAAGCTAAACAGTTTGAGGCAGTTTTGAATAATGCGTGGATAAGCAGAATGGGTATCATCTGCTAAAAGCGCATTCTGAATGTATGTGCTGTGAGACAGGAAGCAAATGTTGTTTGAAACAGTTTGAAAGAAAAAAGCATGCTGAATATAAATCAGACTATGTTTTCTTCAGGTTTGTAATGTGCACAGGGTTTTTCCTGCTTAGAGAATTTTGAGAATTATGGCTTCCGACAAATTTTCTGCAGCCTCTGGTTGTCGACAAAACTCATGCAGTCAGTGCAAGCATCACTGAACAGTGTCCATTAGAGTGTTTAATTCATATTTGGAAAAAATACTGATATTTTTATACAAGTTTACTTGATATTTCTTCACACAGAATCATCACTTCTATTCATTTTCCACTGATTTATGCAATCTGATGAGCATTAACACAAATTATGCGGTCATCTCTGTATGTATGAATGAATGAATGGGCAGAAGCACGGTTTCGTTTACTACACACATACTGTAGCGCGCAATGCTCACTGTGATTTAAGCGTCTGTCGTCTCACTAAATGAGGACATAAATACATGAACAACATCTCCAGGACTGCTCTGAGAGTCACTTCATGAGTATTTTATCGTTTCATTTGAGTAAAACTAGCGTCACACAGAACTGTAAAGATATTCACAGCAACCCGTCAAAATAAAAGTTTGGTTTAACTTTAAGAAACTGTGGCAGTACTGCTACTACTAGGCTACTACTAAAATTATTAAAACAATTTTTTTTTTAAGGTAATGATCAAACAACATTTCTTCCATGTTTAATTTTAATAGTAAATCCCCCCAAAAAAAGTTTGTTTGCCAAAATAAATAAATAAATATAGTTTGATTTTCAATAATTTAAAGATAGGCTAAATTAAATTAATGTTGTATGCCTTCATTTGATAACTAGATACAGTACACAACACAGAATTTATGAGGAAAAAGAAAAGATTTCATAAGGCTATTTTAAGAATAAATTTGAATAAATTAATTTGTTTTAATGCATTCAAATAATTAGACAAGCTACAACAGAATAATTTAGGCACTAAAATAATTTGTGTTAAACTTTTAATTAACTAATGTGAAGTTGTATAAGTTTCATGATTTTAATTAATTAGACATGCTTTTTGATTAATAAAATGTAATTTAACCATTAAAAAGTATTAAATTTAGAACGAAAAAAAAAAGGAATATGGAAAAAATAAAATAAAACGGAATTTGGGAAAAAATGTATCAGATTTCAAAGAGCCATCTATTTAACACACAATTGTGATAGTATATGGTTTGTATGTTATTTTCATTAGATTTGGGGTATTTTCAATAAAGAATGTTTACATGAGAAATGCCAAGCTGGTGTAACTATTATGACTTCTACAACATTATATGACTGCAATCGTAAGTTATTACAAACACTCAATGCTGGTTTGAAGTGAGATTTAAGTAAAAGCTTACTATTAATTTTTTAAATTCTTAGCTTGATGCTAATGTTAGCTGTAGTGCACCTGTTACCCTGCTGCGATTGCATTTCATGATGTAGTCTGCCAGAAGAATTAATGTAAGTTTTAACGAAAATGTTTTGTTTTCTAGAAAGACATTTTATGTGGATACATGTATATTGGATCAAAGCGATGTGGACCAGGAGAATATAAGGATTGGATAAAGATATTCAATTTCATGAAGTGTTTAATGACCTAATGTTATGTTTATGTTCACCTATACTTTCAAAAGGGCTTTCAGCTGGTATGTTGTATTTAATTTCATTTGCTTTTATAAAACGTAACTTTTTATTATTATAATTTTTTTTCAATCATATCATTATTATAACACCTAAAATACGTTGTGGGTAAAAAGTGTTTGTTTCAGCCAGTTAAAGGGTGAGTACATTGTGTGCACATGATCAGGATGGTACCAACTCCGCCTCATTTTGAGCCATGAAAATCCCTGGTGCAGATTCAGTATTCCCTTAAAAATGTAGCTACTATACTGTGTGCTTCGCTATGCACTACGATACTAAATGATGACCATTTTCATGCACCATGTTATTTACAAGGTAATCCAAGGTACTTCAAAGAACAATGTCTGTTGTGGTACTTTTTGTGTATATTCTCTAGCTTTTTCTCAATACACTTACATTTATTTATCTAGAAGAACATAAGATGAGAACAAGTGTCAAAGTACAAGTTCCAAAATTGCTCAGAAAAGTACCAGCCATAATAGAGTTGCATTTGCCACAGTGTTTTTGTACTGACTAAACATGGAGTGGCTCAGAACAAAGAGTTCAACAACCTTGTACTTATTTTTCCAAACCTTTCCTTTCACAGCCTCTCTTTCTTTCTGACATCAGGAATTATTATGTGGACTACAGAGGAGAACAGTAGAAGAAATCATGATGACTCAAAGGCTACATTCAATTACATAAAGTTTCTTTTCTTCAGTCAGACTTCAATTCTTTGAGGGTATAACAACCCAGCAGATGAGGTGAGAGAGAGGGTGAGAGAGAGAGAGAGAGAGAGAGAGAGAGAGAGAGAGAGAGAGAGAGAAAGAGAGAAGTGAGTGAGTGGGTGAGTGAGTGAGTGAGTGAGAAAATAACACTCTTACAACACTTCAGAATCAGACACTGCATGTGCAATTTATGACTTGGACAAGTATTCATCTCTTAGATAAGTATTAGCTGTAGGGATGTTCATTTTAACTGGTTAACCGTTAACCGACCGTTAAGAATTTTGACCGATTAATACAATCAGTTAAATGGTTTAAAAAGTCATTTATTTTCAGTAATTTATAAAAATATTAAAAAAGGTTTACTGCATGGTTAAAATATGCTACGCGTATACACATATTGTGGTTTTTTTTTTAGAGAGAGAGAAAAAAAACAAGTCGTTTTATTGTTTTATTCAGAAGGCCTAATGCCGACTCAAAATGTTTACAAACATTATAATAAACACTGTAAACATAACTAGGCTATTTAAGTTCCCCTCACTCCACAACAAATCCTTTAAATTAACAGTAGGCTATTTAGAAAAGAACAAGAATTAAAAATATAAGAAGCTATAGCAATGTAAACGACAAGCCAAAATGAATTAATTTAGGTTAAAACGAAACTGAAACCAACATTGGGTCTCTCATTTGACACAAAATCAAATGTTTCCATATTTGCTATGTATTTGAATGCCAAATTATTATTTATTATTTACTTCACTCGCGTTCCAATATCCACGTAAAACAAAATGTTTTGCATAACATCAGGTGGTAAGGTGATAACACTTAACAGCACAGATTTTACTACATATTTAAACTGAGCAGTGTGTTTTTTCACAATATGTTTGACTGACTGTATTTAATAATGATAATGAACAGGCTGCATTGCCAAAGTAGCAAAGCTTAACTTTGCATGCATGCAGCGCCAGCGCAATCACTGGAATTTGTTCTTCTAACCGTGGAAGCAACTACGCTTACTCCTTTTAGTCATGAAGATAGTCTGAATTGTAAAAGGTGTGCCTTTATTTGTGTACATTCAAAATAAAAACAAATCTTTGTGCTTTTATAATATAAGCCTAAAGAAAAATAGGATGCCGCTTTCTGCCGTCTGGTTTCCTTTCGCGCAGCACAAAAATGAACCGAAACGCTGCATACTAGGCTACTTGTTGCACAGCTTTTCGTTCATTTTCTTAATTTATTAACTAAAAATATATTTCTCGTATAGGCCTATTTATTCGTTATATATATAGGCCTATTTATAGCCAAGCTTTATTATGTTTTTCTTCGCTCTCAGAAGTGCTGCAGGTGGGTGAAGTGATATGATGACCATGTGAGTCCTCATGTTCTGTTGTTTGCTGCTCTTTGCGAGCACGATGTTTCCTATGTTATGATACATTGTGTACACACTCACTAAACAAAGAGCGACAGCTTTTTAGTGGTTATGAGCATTCTTAGCAAACTTTCTAGTCTATAATCCTTTTAAAATGTAGAACTTTGTTTTTCGACCACACACATGTTGCAAAGTTTCAGGAACGACGTCTGCATATTTAAGCAGGATTCGCTCTCAAAGCAGCAGTGATTGACACAGTGATAGCAATAGACAGGACAAAATATGTGAAAATGTGCAGTAAGACAGCCTCACAAATTTCAGAAGCACCCTCAATTATTTCTGGAACCTGGTTGATATGCTTTTATTGCAAAACTATATACAAAAACAACAAAATACAAATGCACTAAATCAAATAATTGAATAAATGCATATTTACAATTTAAACACTTAACTAAAATAAGGCTATTAATAAAATAAATAATTAGAGAAGGCTGACTATAATCAGCTTGCTTCCATTGTTGGGGTGGCCAGCCAAATTTCAGGGGGGGCCCGATGCCACCCCTGGCCACCACGTAGACACGCCCCTGTTAATGGTTAATAATCGGTTAACGAGCGTTGATTGTCGGTAAGAAAAAAATAACCAAAATGAACATCCCTAATTAGCTGTCCTGAATAAGTCAAACGATTCAAAATATCATTAGCACAAATGGTATGGGAAGAGTTTTAGTGTTTTAATTACCATTAGTTGTAAAAGAGCAGTAAATACTGAAGTACTGAGGTCTGTATCTCAGAGTGTAGATGGGTTCTATTGGCTTCATGACATTTAATGAACTAGATGACATTTTTAGACCTGCTGATGTCTGTGACTGAATGCTGTGCTTGAACAGAAACACCAGGGAAAATGGCAAAGCTTAGTGTGATTTCAGTGTTAACCTGCATGTTTCAAGATCCTTATAGAGAAGCCAAGTAGAAAGTAGCAGAAATGCAAGTAAGAAGCTTCCTAGTTGACCCCACTTGAAGAACGTGTTTTCAGTCCTGAGCTAACATCTTCCAAACGAAACAGGTTTTGCTTGAAGAGATTACATTTTTAAATGTGAATGTGTATGAATGGTCGATTTTGACTCTAAGCAAGCCACAAAGCTCTAATTTTGATTAGTCTTTGAACCTATTGCAATCTGTTGGCCCTAACTCTTGTTCATTAACTTTCTCTAACATTACCCATTCACGTAATATGCTGATCAGTCATAGTCTCTGCTGACTCATAAACAGATGCACCACACTCTGGTCACTCAGAACATACTGTTCCCATTCTGAACCAATGTTTTGTGTGGCCTGGGCATGAAATGGAGCCCTCTTCCTCTTTAGCCTTTGTACTGTTCTTTGAAAACCCCTTCATCGTGTGCTGGATCTATTTCTGATATTATAGAGGCAATTAGTGAGGTCTTTGATGGCTTGATAAAAATGAGCATGCATAGATTTTACAGCGCTTCAATTAATGAATACTAATTAAAAGGCCTTTTTATTGATGGCCGGGGTGAGAGATGGATGAGTGAGCTTGATTTTTCTTGCTTTAATTGAAAGCCTTTGTCACTTGCCCACTCGCGTGTGAATAAGTGCTCTCTGTCAGTCTCAAAAAAAGGAGAACAATGTAAATTAATTTGCATCATTTGCATAAATATAAAGCTTTTTTGCATAGGTGGTGAAAGCAGTCAGATTCATTAAACAACCAACTGTCACTCACAAGTTTGTCTGATTGAATAATCCACTTTTGCACTGGTTTACGTCAAACCAGCTTTGGTTCATCATTCTTTCATCCTATTGGATGTTCTAAAGACAGCAGAACGCCGACCTCTCTTGCTGTATGGTGCGGGAAGCGGAAGGAAAGAGTGATGATTGAAAGGATGTGTATAGAATGTGTCATTCATTTGGAGTCTTGTACCTCTTAATGGAACTAGTGTGTTAGAGCCTTATAAATAAGAATGCCCAGAATCTAGGTCAATCCATTATCAAATTGACAAATTCAAAGAGAATATAGTTTGTAAAGTTTTTAGTAAAGTAGATTAGCTTCATTTACTCAATTTAACAGGTAGTCTCAGCCTTATATGGCACATTCACACACTGTCCAAATTCCTTTCGCTGACTGCCTAATGCACATTGTACACAAAACTTGAAAGCACTTAGTTGTGTTCACAAGGTAGCAAGGTGATATTATGAGCACTTTTGAGGAATTTACCAAATTTTGATTTACCATAGTTAGTGGAATCAAGTCACTGGCATCAGATAAGTTTTGTTTTGAAAAGCGAAGTACTAGGATACATATGCATATGCATATGTCTTTCCAGTGTTCTCTCTGATACTTCCAACCCATTGTTTGCATACATTCAATGCAATATTTGACTTGTTCTCTAATATTTTTACCACAACAAAACACTTTCACTACGGAAAAAACAACCTCAAACTCCACAAAAAAGACACACCTGAGCTGGCACTGAGCAAAACCTCAGGCATTAAAAACTTTTTATGCAACTGTGCAGCATGCAGCGTGCCAGCACACTCAAATCCCAATGCGTGAGCTGTTTCTGGAGCTGATAATTGTGTGAGATAATGTAGATCTATGCTGATAACAGGAAGCTGGAGAGCATTGTTTTTTTTTTTTTTTGCTGCAGACACCATGCAGAGCAGATAGTACAGATGGGATAGAGGACAGATAAAAATGGATAGAGAGAGGGAGAGAGATAGAGAAAGAATACAGTTTGTCTTGGCTTTGCTGTAGTGGTGGAAATGGAACATGACATTGTCAATGCTCTACCCTACATTGCCAAAGTAGGACAAGGTCAGCGAGGAACAATAATACAATTGTTTTCATCTATGGTAACACATTAATATTATGCTAGAGGAAGATCTGGGGCTTCTCTGTAACAGCTGCATGAGCTTTACATTGGCATTATATTGATTTCGTAGGCACTTTTATCCAAAGTTTAACAGAATAGTACAAAGTTCATTTGTAAACTCCAGTCGTGAATTTGATATAGGTAGCTTGATGTGGATAGCCAGTGGAGTGTGACATGGACAGTCTTTGAATGACTGAAGACTTAACATGCTGCCGTGATCTTTTGAGATGATCTGATTTGCTAACCATTGTTTTTGATCAAGAAGAAAGCCAGCATGTATGCCATTGCAGGATTCCAGCCTAGGAGCTTTAAAGTTTATTCAGACAGGTCTGATTGCCCTTATATTGTAAATCACGGGCAAAAGTGATAGGAGAAACTGAGTGATTGAATGATTTGGCCAAGTGAAGCAGTGCATTTCAAGAAGAGGAGGGGGCCCAATACTGAACCCTGAGGCACCCCGGTGGTTAGGTGATGTAACTTAGACACCCTTCACCTTTAGGAAACCTTGAAAGATCTGCCTGTGGGGTAGGGCAGGTTTAACATAAACATGAAGGGCATAACAGCTCCACTAGTAATATATAAAGCATTGCAGAAGCAATAATTGCACAGGAGAATTCTGTCAATCACAGAAAAGTCACTCCTCCTTCCTGTTCCCAACCTTATTGACAATTCAGCTCACACCTTTTTCTGTGACCAGTAGCGCGGTACCTAGCCCTGACGGTTCATCTTTCGAAAACAAGTTTTGCCCATGGAGGAGTGTGCAAATGTGTGTTCGCGAGCACAGGCCGGTGGCCCAAGGCACCATACCTGGGTCAATACTCTTTCATGCTGCAGCTGGGCTGAGCGAAGAGGCCATTGTTGCTACTGTCATGCTGTGAGGGGTTCCAGTCTGCAGGGGTGGCCACAGCAGAGCTAATGAGCACGCCTCTAAGTCCCAGGAGTGGGAGCTTGCTGTGCAAAAAGTGTGTGCATGTGTTTGTGTGTGAGTGTCTGCTAGCCCCACTGTCCTGCTCCTTCCTCTGCATTATTCATGGACTCGATACACACTGCCACATTCTGCTATCCTGAGAGCATCGTGTGATGTGTATCTCAGGGAATGTCTTACTACCTCCGTCCCTTCTCTGTCTCCTAGTTTGCCCCTTTCGTTTTCACAGACGACTCTAACTGATTGAGAATGTAGAACAGCAGTCACACTTGTGTCCTTGTGGTCCAGGGCTCGTCACAGCGGGGAAGGCGAGAATCATAATGATGAGAATCATGTTTTTTTTTTTTTTGGCTTTTTGCCATTTTATATTGACAGGATAGTGGAGAGACAACAAGAAACGGAATCTGCAAATGATGCAGATTCAAATGTGTGCCGGCCACAGGAGGACCATGTTCTAATATGATGGAGCATGCAACCTAACTGCAAGGTCACGGCTCAGGGGAGAATCCTTTTTAAAAGGCAACATATTTTTGGTCCATAAACCTGGCTCAGGCTACTTCTTCAGTGCAAGTCTATGGTATTTTTTCACACATTTTATTGTCTTCCTGGGGGAAAAATCTCTTCTCAACAACCAAGTTAACACTACTATAGTAATAATGATGCCCTTTCCATCCACTGCTAATCAGCACTTTGTGCTTAATGAAACTAATTGGCTATAATGCAGGAAGTCAGGGAAAGTCTAAATGAAAAGACTCAAGTTCCTACAGATTCACAAATAAAGCAGCAAAATCAAAAAGTAGGAGGTTATGGGGGAACAAACAGTGTCGTTTGCCTGTGAGAAGGAAGCTAATTACTCATGCTCAATGTGGATCAGAGCAGAACAGTATTCTCTAGAGACTAAATCATTAGGTAGAATCAGACATGACAATAAAATACCACGCATACAGCAACACATCAGAGGGATGCCAGGAGAGAGTATATGTCTGTGTGTGTGTGTGTGTGTGTAAGAAACGCCCGACGGGTGATTTATCTCCAGTAGTCTCGGAAGGCTGACAGCAGATGAGGGCAGTAATGTGACCAGGTCATTTCATTCCATTAGCACTTCGGTTACAGAGCCCGTGTGTAATTAGGACAGGGACAGCAAGTCATGAATCAAAAAGGACGATTTAAAACACACAAACAACAGATACGCTTCAGTGCATAAAAACGTGCGCACACACACATAAATCCCCAGGGCTGCACCCACCCACCACCCAAAGTACATTTGTTTTTTGCAAATGTACTTTTTGATTTCACTTCTGCCCAAATCAAGCACATCTGTACTGTTCTAAGACAATCTTGATAAGAATTATATTAAAAAAAAAAAAAATTACAGAATGTTTTCCAACAAAATAAGGGTCCTTTGAAAAAACTAATCCTATTTGAACAGAAATGGCTGTATTTGCAGTATTGTTTCTCTCTCTCTCTCTCTCTCTTAAAGCTTCTCCTCACCGAGTTTGACCTTTGTAAAATAATATAACTAAAGTAAATTTTCTTATTGTGCTGCCTGGTGTACTTTTATTACAGATACAGACCTTTTTGTCAGCTTTCTGTGTAAAATAAAAATTTAAGTACAGTTTTAATTACTGCTTGCACCTCTGATGCAAGAAAAAGAAGTATATTAGAAGTATATTAGTTATAGTCTAAGAACGGCCATCAGGTATGAACTTTATTTCTTATTTTAATTACATACGTAGATAATATTATAAATGTATCACATATATGTTTCTTTTTCTTCTTTACATGTGCTCATAAAACCACATCCAGACAATATTCGTTAAAAAGGTAAAGAAATCCTGGACTCACTCTGTATGAAGTGTCTTTAACTACTGGGCCTATGTATGAACATTTAAACATGAATAAGTAATGCACTTATTGTCCACATACAAGGTTTTACATGTAAATTTTTATTTTTTATGTAAGTACATAGAAGTTAAATAAACATTATATAAATCAGTACATGAAATTACACATCCTAAATTGAAACTGAATTTTCATTTAGAAAAGTAAATAACCAGTTAATGCTAACTAGAGATGGACATGAGTACTCTGAAGTGCAATAAAATTATCGATCATAGCAACCAAATTATTGTGTGACTTTATTTCAATGTAATTTTTAATATTCTAATTAACTGACCATTTGCAAAGAGCTTGATTGACAGGTCATCTGACCAATCATAACGCCAAATCAGACAGGAGAGTAGATTAACTTCGGTGGATTTAAACTTGTGTGTATTGACATTCTTTTCGGTTGAAATAAAATGCGTTATGATGTTCATTCATGTTTATTTTGTGCTTTTAGTAAATATGAAAAGATGCTCGGTTCACGTGTGGTGCTTGAACTGAGGCAATACAGTGATGTCACGGCACATTAAAGAGCCACAAAACAGTATTAATTTCTTGAATTTCTTAAGAAAAAAACTAAACTTTAAAGCCGAGACCTTGTTTCATACCAGAAGTAACCTGCTCTGTCTTGTCTGTTGGTCTGTTATCAGTTTCCTCTTTGCTCCACGATGAATTTTTACTGCGTGAGAACATGGTGTGTAGTGTGAGAGTGTCATGGCTTGTCGGAAATAGCAACAGTAACTAAGGAGAGCGGGCTTCTGCAAAGGGTCAATTACTGTGTCATTTTGGGTGTTTCCTTGCAATCCTTGCAAGTGTTGAGATAAAAACTGTAGAGACACTGTATACAGTGACTTTCAGTTTGGGACAGCAATGGACCTGTTTTTGCGCTAAAAAAACAGCTAAATGAAGCACAACTGATGGAATGGATTGCAACAATGTAACTTGAGATGCAATTTTATATGTAGAACTATTTTTACACGTATAAATGTGACACAGATGGTGAGTGAATAAACATGAAGATGCAATACAACAGTCAAAGATGTTCATCTAACACATTTGTACACAGTCCAGCAATAAGAAAATTGGCTTGGATAGAACTTGCTCCATCAACCTTCATCTTGAGGTGCACAAAATTAGCAACTTGAGTACTCAAGCAATCAAAATGACCAACATACACATTCATAGCTATGTGTTCTGTTAACAATGGGAATGATGAAGCAGTCATCATCATTTCTGAGTGTACTCTATGATCAATAGAGAAGCACCAGTCAATCTCATGCTTTGTTAGACATATATGAGGCACTATACATATAGGTTTAAGTGCTTACAAACACACAGTCCTCTTTACCACACAATAACAAAACAAACAAAAAAATACATTATTTACATCTCCCTCTAAATCCAGGATGAGGGATACAGAGGCAGGTGGAGACAGTAAGGAACAGACAGATAAAAAGAGAGACAGTGTTAAAACAACCGAAGTGTTGTGATCTGGCTCGATGACACTAATGAGGCCTATAATAGCTCTTGATGGAGGGAGAAGATCCTGGGGGGCAGAAATGGGGGTGGATGATCAACGAAGAGACAGAGAGAGAGAAAGTGAGGCTTCCACACAAGCATGTAAAACGCTGAAACACACATTACACATTGCAGATGATGAAATAAGGGAAAAAAAGTTTGGTGATAACACAAAGAGAGAAAGGGAGAGAAAGAATGGAACAACTTAAGGTTGTTCAGAATAAAAAATAATCTGTGCAGACAACCTTCTGGGAGATGGCAGTCTATTTAACTAGCCAACCAAATTTACATTATGATAATGAAGTGGGAAAGCATTTTCTAGATGTAGTCTGGTTATGCTAAATACATTTTCTGCTAAAAATGTGATTGAAACCTGTATTATTATTTTTTTGATTGTATTTAGCAGGCAAAAAGGTCCAGTGTCTATCGTCAATAATATGAAATGAAATGTATGAAACAGCTCACAAGGAAGTCACTTGCAAATCAAGAAGCTTTCTGTTGGTCAGATGCAGTAAATTCATGTGACCAGTTCAGAGCTGGGTAGTAACGGATTACATGTAATCTGGATTACGTAATCAGATTCCAAAACTCAAGTACTTGTAATTAGAGTAAACTACTTTTTAAAATATTTGTAATCAGACTACAGTTACTTTTTTATGGATTACATGATTACATATTATTTAAACAATAGTAATAAGTTGTTTACAAATCATTGATTCTCCTAAATTTCCTTATTTTTAACGTTTATATTTTTTCATAATAAACCTGCCGCTTATATTAATTCGTGATTCTTCGAGTTTTTCCGGTGGAGATGGGGAGGGATGTCAGAATCGCGCTCAGAAGAAATCAGCAACAAGATAATGGAAAATGGAGGGGAACGCAGTTTTTAATCTCTGGATGTACTGACATTTTTTCATTTAAAAAAAATAAATAAAAAAAAAATTGTTAAAATGTCACTGTTCAGTGTAAGCTCTGCCTACCAAAGATTAATTTGCTGTCCACTGAAATCTTTGACCTAGCAAAGTTATTGCTGGGAATTTCATGTTCTTTAATATATTTTTTGTAATATTGATTTTTCTTAATTGTTACTAACTTATGCACTTTAGGTGTTTTGAGATGAAATATTTGACTTAGAAATGGTCTTTAATATATATGTGTGTGTGTGTGTATATATACACACACACACATATATATATATATATATATATATATATATATATATATATATTATATATATATTGATATGATATATATGATGTTTTTCATTGATACAGTCATATACACTTCTAGAGTTCTTTTAGATTAATATTTGACCTAGCAATTATATTGCTGTGAATTTCATGTTTTTCAATATTGGTTTTTGTAATGTAGCTGTTTTCTAAATTTACCTAATTATAAGTAAATATGCTTAAAAATCATAAGATGTGATTTTGTTTTATTCAGTGTCACTAGCAAACACTAACAGCAAGGTACATTAGTGTTTGTATTTCGTAAGTATTAACTGTCCATACATTGCACTTGAAAAAGAAGCTATTGTGGCTCTTGTTGGTGAATTAAATATATTTTCTGGACTATATTTTTTCTTTGTACCTGTCAAAATAGTACAAGATTAGGCTAATTCAATTTATGTGATATCAAATAAGGGTTAGCACAAATGTAATCTAAATGTAATCCAAAAGTAATCAGATTACGTTACCAAAAATGTGTAATCTAAGAGATTATATTACTCAACAAATTTTGTCATGTAATCTGTAATCAGTAACTGATTACAATTCATAAGTAATCTACCCAGCTCTGGACCAGTTTGAACCAGTTGTGAAATATGCATGGGGGAATCGTTGACCCTCAAGCAAAATTCCCAATCGCATCGACTCCCATAGAAATGAGTGGATTAAAATGTCACCGCACTTTTACACAGGAAAATACTTTTCAGGATGTCCAATCTGCTCTTTTAAAGTGAAGGGATGGGGGCATGGTGCTTCAAGATACTGAGGTTGACGTTAGGGCTGTCACGATTATGAAATTTGGCTGATGATTAATTGTCTAAAAATAGTCACGTTATTGCGATTAATTAATTTATTTATTATTATTATTATTATTTTTTAGGGCTTTGGCAATTATGCCGATTATCATGATTAACTGTCAAATTTTTATGCCTTTCATTATATAATTGAATCAGTGAATAATTATGATGTTATCGTATAATCTTTTTTGTGTTATTATTTTGGAGTGTAAGATTATATAGAGTATTCCAAATTCTAAGAATCGACCAGTGCCGATCCAACACCAGCGCTATTTATTTTGAACTAATGGTCACTTTTTAAAACCCTTTGTTTCTGATAGAAATCATAAGAAAAATAAAAGCCTCTAATAAACACAATGCACTAAATACTCACTTCCTCATTAAAGAGAAAAACTACATTCGAATAAAAATATTTGAAATTAAACTAGCCGTCTGTATAATTTGGCAGCAAAAACAATATCTTGAAAAAAACTTTTGTGCACATTATACAATTTATTTTACAGCTATTTGTATTCTTACAAAATACATTCATGAAAATAAGATAAGAATGATATTGTGAAACACTTCAAACAGAGCAGCACAAAGCTCTTATGCACATCCAGGGTGCAGAATGGTGCACTTGAAGCAGCGCTGATAAATCAAACTGGACTTTTATGTTGATGGGTTGCCGGGAATACCTTTACAGTTCTGTGTATGTGGATATGACACTAGTTTCACTCAAATCAAATGGTCAAAAGCTCATTCAATGACTCTCAAAATGATGTTTTATTAACAAGGTTCGGGAGGAGCACGATGAGATAATCAACCAATTGGGCACAGGTGCAACTCGTTTAGCTAACCATCTTAACTAGCACAATACGTGTATATAAATGCAGCCTACTTACCTCTGTCCTGCAACAGTTTTCCGGCATCCCTCCTCCACCCCAACTCCTCACTCCTAATCTGTTTTTATCCCACATTAGGGACAGGGGGAGTTCTTTGGGTTCGGGCTATATTCTGGGCCCGGAGCCCTCCCCCAGGACAGCACACCAAAATATGCTTACTATTTGCTAACAGATTAGATGTAAGGGTGAACTGGTGAAGCAGTTCTGGAGATGTTGTTCATGTGTTTATGTCCTCATGTAGTGAGATGGCAGATGCTGAAATCACCGCGAGTGTCATGCGTGCTTCAGTATGTGTGCAGTAAATGAAACCCGCACATCTGCGTCATTCTTTACTAGAGACACGCAGAACATGCAGGATTCATATTTAAATCGACTTTTGTGGCTTAATATTTGCAGATACTAGTCCATATCACAATCTGATTTAAGTGTAATGACCTACTTTTGATTAATTCATTCATAATTGGACAAATTCAGCGACATTCCGCTTTTAACAGTGAATCCAGTTATGGCGGCTGGATTCAGTGATTCCATCCGCGTTTTCCGCATCGCACCCTAGAAATGAGTCATGAACTCCAGCATGATGTCTTTTTATGCAAATCCCCAGACCTTTATCTACACATCGAGTATTATAATGGGAATATATATATATATCATCTTGGAGAGAGAGTTTTACTGTGATGACTGTCATAACTGAACGTGACGTGCTGTTTGAATGCTGAGCAGAGAATAACAGCTGCAGCAGAAGGAAAATTAGTTTCTGTAAACTTAAATTTAACGCTGTAAATACAACTCCATCCCTCACATTAAGACATGGAATGGCTTCAGATGATATAGGCTATACAGAGCATGAAAAGCAAACTGGTGCTCTTCTGTTTCTTTTGGTGTATGACTCCCCCTTTTGCCATATAAAAAGCACAATAATCGCGGTTGTCTGAAACAAATGTGGTAAGATCAAATAATTGCGATTAGACGGTAATTTAATTATTGTGACAGGCCTAGCTGACATTAAATATTTAGCATATTAGAATGATTTCTAAAGGATAATGAGTAATAGTTGCTGAAAATTCTGTTTTGACAGCACATTAATAAGTTACATTTTTAAAATATATTTAAATCTAAACCAGTTATTCTAAATTGAAATAATATTTAACAAAATTACTGTTTTTGTTCAAATAAATGCAGCCATGGTGACCATAAGAAACATAAGAGACATTCCCTTTCTGTCGTTCACTCCAACTTTGAGTCGAGAGCATGGCACTAGAGGTTCCTATACTAAACGCCACAAATGCCGATCTGCGTCACGAGTCCACGGGGGCGCAGATGTTGACAATACAACGTGTCACAATGCACCTCTCTTCCTCTTAATCTTCCAATGCCTAAGATTTAAGACCTCACTCTCCAACATCCGGGAGAGCCGCCATAGAGGCAGAGGTCCCCTCAGCTGGAGCCTTTTCCCATAGTAATACTCACCATAATATAACAGCTGAAAAGTCTTGGTAGTATTGTTGGGACAGTGTCTATTCCCCCTAGGGAAAAGGCACTACGGAGATCACATCCTACCCGATGGGGAGGTTACATATGAAGATCCACCTATGGACTTACAGAGGAAGTACCACATAGGGAAGGTACTGGGGTGGGCTCTGCGTAAGGGAAGATCTATCAAAACCCTAAACCTATCAACAGAATGTCTGTCTAGGGGAACACTGAGCCTCAGGGGCAATACAGTGGAGAATACACACATGGGTCCACAAGAGGAGCCACTACATGTGGAGCACTAACCCAATACAAGAGTTTATTCAAGGGAACCTACATCATAATGAGTTCTAATAGCAAGTTCCTCCGTCAAACTTTGCTAAGAAAAAATGCTTATGTGATGGAAGGGTAGTCCAGAGTTCATGAAAGGAACCAAAGCTGGACTGAATAAGCGCCAAATTATCCTGGAAGCAAGCTCTACACCCTGCCAGTCCCTGAATCAAAGAACTGTTGTTGAGAACTCTAGAAGAAACTGGTTCCATTCATAGATTATAAAATCTAGCAAATGTATTAGGTGTAGCCCAACCTGCAGCTCTACAGATATCTGCTAGAAGGCCCTGTTCGCCAGGGCTGCTGATCCAGCCATGCCCCTGGTAGAGCGAGCCCTCACTCCCAGTGGGCAAGGTAGGCCTCCGGCCTGATAGGCCGTTAGGATCGCATCCACAATCCAGTGGGAGATCCTTTGTCTGGAGATAGCATTCCCCTTCTGCTGTCCTTCAAAGCAGATAAAGAGCTGTTCAGAACGTCTGAAACTCTGAGTGCGATTTAGGTATGTGCATAGGGATCACACTGGGCACAACAGTGACAGGTCAGGTCCCCTTCTTGGAAAGGGATAGCTTGCAATGTTACCACCTGGTCCCTGAAAGGATTGGTGGGAACCTTGGGCACATATCCAGGCCGAGGTCTCAGGACAATGTGAGAGTCTGCCGGCCCGAGCTCCAGGCATGATTCGTTAATGGAGAGGGCTTGGAAATCCTCCACCCTATTGACAGAAGTGAGTGCAGATAGGAGGGCTGTCTTCATAGAGAGGGCACTGAACTCAACTGACTTAAGGGGCTCAAACAGATCTCCCTGTAAGGCCTGCAAGACCACAGTGAGATCCCAAGAGGGAATGAGATGTGGCCTCGGAGGGTTCAACATCCAAGCGCCTCTGAGGAACCTAATAACCAGATCGTGCTTCCCCACTGTTCTGCCTCCCACGGTGTCGTGGTAAGCCGCAATCACGGCCACGTACACCTTAAGTGTAGAATCATTTGGGCCCCCAAGAGTGACCCCTAGTGTCGTACACTTGATTATGTTGGAGTGAATGACAGAAAGGGTTCAGTCAACTTCAGTTGAACTTTATTCAGCGTGAGGAGATCATTCAGCAGGATCAATGCACACAAAGCTCCGGGTCCTGACAACATTCCTGGGCGTGTACTGAGAGACTGTGCAGCAGAACTCACTGATGTCTTCACTGACATTTTCAACATCTCACTTAATCAGGCTGTTGTTCCCACATGCTTCAAAGCTACCACCATCATTCCAGTCCCGAAGAAGCCATCTCCATCCTGCTTCAATGACTACCGTCCTGTTGCACTTACTCCCATCCTCATGAAGTGCTTCGAACGGCTAGTCATGCACCATATCAAGTCTGCCCTGCCCCCTCCCTGGACCCATTACAGTTTGCATATCGGTCCAACCGGTCGACCGATGATGCCATCTCAACTACCCTCCACTCAGCACTCACACATCTAGAGAAAAAGACTCATACGTCAGAATGCTGTTCATAGACTTCAGTTCAGCATTCAACACAATCATCCCTCAACAGCTCATTCACAAACTGATCGAGCTGGGGCTCAACACTGCAACGCTGTGCAACTGGCTGTTGGACTTTCTGACTGGAAGACCTCAGGCAGTACTTGTCGGCAGCAACACATCCAGCACCATCACACTGAACACTGGGGCCCCCCAAGGATGTGTGCTGAGCCCCCTCCTCTTCACTCTGCTGACCCACGACTGCACACCGTCACACAACTCCAACCTTTTCATTAAGTTTGCGGATGACACGATTGTGGTGGGTCTCATTAGCAACAGAGATGAGACAAACTACAGGAGCGAGGTGAGCCACCTGGCTGGGTGGTGCAGTGACAACAATCTCTCTCTGAACGTGGAGAAGATGAAATAGATTGTTGTTGACTTCAGGAGAGCACACACTCAGCATGTTCCTCTGACCATCAACGGTGCAACTGTGGAGAGAGTGAGCAGCACCATGTTCCTGGGTGTGCACATCACAGAGGACCTCTCCTGGACCGACAACACTGCAGCACTGGCCAAGAAATCACAACAGCGTCTCTACTTCCTCTGCAAACTGAGGAGAGCCAGACCCCCACCCACCATCATGTACACCTTCTACAGAGACACCATCGAGAGCATCGTCCTGCCGGAAGACTGCAACATATAGTGAGAGCAGCTGAGAAGATCATTGGTGTCTCTCTCCCCTCCCTCCAGGACATTTACGGAACCCGTCTCACTTGCAAAGCCCTCTGCATCACAGGTGATCCCACCCACCCGTCACACAGCTTCTTCAGCCTGCTACCATCAGGGAGGAGACTGCGGAGTCTCCAGGCCAGGACCAGCAGACTGAGGGACAGCTTCATCCATCAGGCTGTCAGGAAGCTGAACTCGCTCCCGAACTTGCCCCCCTGTCCCTCTTCTGTCCCAGGCACCACTGAACTATGAACCCCCCCCCCCCCAGGTCCCACATCTCCAGGTCCTTCCACCCCCCCCGCCCCACTAACATACGATGACATGCACCAGTCACTTTGTGCAGCATTGGTCTGCTCACTACCCCATTCACCATGGAAATGACGTCATTCTACCACCTTCATCAATCAGTTTAAATAAAATAACTGCTCTTGAGCCCTTTTGTCACTTTAATCAGACTGAATAAGCTTTTTGTTTATGCACTAAAAATCTTTTTATCTGCACTCTTTGTTCACTGGTTTGCACTCTATCTGCCATGTGCCTTGCGCTGTTTTTATTTAACTTTATTTTTTATTATATGTCTTTTTTACATTCCCTTATTGTATAGATATATATCTTATATTTGATCTAGATTTTTAGGCTCTACTGTTAGTGTTATCTGTATGCACCGGGGGTCTGAGAGTAACGCAATTTCGATTCTCTGTATGTATGTACTGTCATAGGTGTGATTGGCAAAGGACAAAAAAGCAGGAAACTATACGGTGGACTAACCATGACGCGGCGAAAGCCCCCCCCCCCCCACCACACACACACAGTGACATAATTTCTATACATTTAATGAAAAAATTGCAAACAGTGCAAAACAGTGCACATTGAATTAGACTACTTCTGTTTCTTGGCAGTAGTGTTGTCACGGTACCAAAATTTCAGTATTCGTTACCGATACCAGTAAAAATCCACGGTTCTCGGTACCAATTTCAGTACCAAAGCAAAACACAAAAACATAATTAAAAATTTTGAAAACATTTTAGAGTTATTCAGCGAAGAATAACATCTAAGTTAGCTAAAAAAAAAAAAAAAAAAAAAAAAAAAAAAAAAACAGAACTGCTTTTCTGACTGATATGACACAATGTTAAATATTTATTCATTCTCTAAAAAGCATATCTTAGATTCATAATTCATTTAAAAGCCTCTTGTGTGTAAAAATAGTAAATAGCATCATGTCCTCTTGTTTTTTTTTAACCTAATAAAAGTTATAGGAGCATTAAATAGTTAATAAAGAAACTTCATTCTAATGCTCATTATATATATAGTAGTTATAATTCATTATATGATTAACTACTCTAATAACAGCATTCATTTCAATCCGACATTCAAATTAAAATATTTAATAATATTCATAACAGAAGCGGTGTTTTCCACAGCCTTTCGCTCTATTTTTGGCGGCATATATATGCAAATTCATTTTCTGCCAGCAGGAGGCGCTTGTAGAGCGCGAGAGAGGTTTCCTCAGTAACGGCTGTAATCAGATAAGCGCTCCTTTCCTTAATTCCTCCTTTTGATGTAGTCTGTCTCACTGCTTTTCTGAAGAGAGTGCATCTGCGCTCCTTTCGGATAGCGCATCGAGAACCGGTTTGACCGGGCGCTCGGTACCACCGGTACTTTTTACAACACTACTTGGCAGCAAGCTTTTTCAATGCTTTCAGCAGCAGCTTTTGATAAGTCAGAATACGATTCCATAGGTTATATTTCAGCACGAATTTCGCGAATGGACATCGACTCTTTAGTAGCATGTAGATTGCGTTCATGTCAAGTAATTTTTTTGGGAAAAGCGCATGGAATTGCGGCGAGCGTTTGTAACCTTGCACGTAGAGAGCGCTCTTCAGAGCTAAGATACATCGTTATCGGGAAACTCGACCCAGATCAGTTTTAAGCATTCATTAAAGTGAATTGGTTCAAAGGAGTCATTAGTTCGCAAATCGGATGTGTCATTAGTGGACAGATATGCTCATATGTTCCGCACATATAACGTTACTCCCAAATATATTTTTAGGTCGCACAGATTAAATTTCAGGAGCATATGCGACAAAAATGTTGGTAATTTCAAGCCTTGTAGAAGCTGCTAAGCTTTCTAGCTAGAAGTAAGCAATAACCAACATGGCGTTACTTTGCTAAATTAGCCCAGAACCGTTTAACATTAATGTTATGGAATCATGACAAAAATGATCAATAGATTGGTTAAATTTTACTAGACCTGCATATAAAAATGAAAGACAATATATTGGATTTGATCACCTGAATCATCCGTGTTCACTGTCTTCGTCAGTCAACTGAAGCTGTTCACGTGAGTATGGTTGGGCGCGGTTGGGTGTGTGCGCATTCATAATGGTGCGCGTACACTTTGAACTTCAATTGTGACAAATGATTGGACTACTTGCGGGGTGACGGCATGAATCAGAGGCACAAAAAACGTTGACAGCGGTGAGCGGTCATTATGTTTACCAATACCCAACCCATCGCAACCCCCCCACCCTTTTTTTTTTTTTTTGCAAGATTTACGAGAGCATCATTTTCACGTCGGAAAAGCCGGATTTTTCCGGAAGAATCACACCCCTGACTGTACATGTGGAAGAACTGACAATAAAGCAGACTTGACTTAAGGTCCAATTCTCGCTAATAACAAACCATTAACTATGACTTTTGTCTCAAACTCCTAATTTGCTGCTTATTAAGAGTAAATTAGTTGTTAAATTTAGGTATTGGGTAGGATTAGAGATGTAGAATATGGTCAAGCAGAATATGTGCTTTATAAATACTAATAAACAGCCAATATGTTAATAATAGGCATGCTAATAAGCAACTGGTTAATAGTGAGAATGGGTCCCTATACTAAAGTGTTACCAAAAATATTTTAAACCAACCCAAAACTTTTAAACAGTGCAGTACACTGACTTTATATATTTGCCAAAAATATCCAATTCCCCTGGATAATTCACACAAAACCACACCTTTTCAAGGTATGTGACCTCAGTAGATAAACACTTGAGTTTGTGAGAGATATGTGTTGAAGAGATATCAGCCCTGGGCCACCGCTCTTAATATCATAATAATATTTAAGATCTTTGTTATCGTCCTCATCCATAACAAATGTATGCTGGAAGCAGATGGAATAAAAGCAGTAATTGTGTATTTTAATTGCTGTCATGGAGTTCATCCTGTAGAACTGTGTAATTGTGTGAGAGCGAGATGCTGTGCTGATGTCTCTCTGACACTGTCATTCCAACAGAGACCAGTAACACGAGCTTAACTAAAGAACATTCCTCTCTCTGTCTAGACTGTATTTCTCATCTGAAGCTCAGAGCAGCTTGAGGTTTGTTTGCATTCTGAGAAACATATCAAGTTCTTATCAGGAGGGGGAAAACTGATGCAAACAATGAAGGATGATACCAACATGACAGACAATCAAATTTGCCAGTGTGGCAACACTCCAGTGCATTGATTGTTCTAATTTCAGTGTTTCCACAAATTTCAACCATTTAATTTACACTTGTTTGTGATCACTGAATATAGATTTTATTAAAAATACAGAAAGCCTTTCTGATGTTATTTTGGTTCCACTTTATATTAGGTGGCCTTAACTACTGTGTACTTACATAAAAAATGAGTACAATGTACTTATTGTGTTTATATTGTATTGCAAAACAGTTCTGCTACTATTGTGGTGGGATACGGGTAAGGTAAGGGACAAGTTTGGTGGGATGGATAGGTTTAAGGGTGGGTTAAGGTGTGAGGGATGGGTCAACAGTAAATAAATGCAATTACAGAAATTAATTACACATGTAATTACATGCAGGTATATTTTAAATATTAGTACAATGTAAAAGCATGTATGTACACAATACATACATTGTATTAAATGATTAAAATGCAAGTACATAGTAGTTTAAGCCACTTAACAAAATGGTACTGTTATTTTCTTTCTTTCTGTATTTATTGATCCTTATTGATTTCAATTATGGTTTCTAAATATTATTTACATAAAAAATAGCTAGACTAATGTTATTCATGATTAAGTAGTATCGTTTTTAACCCTAAAAAGGGCAAACCCATAAAAAAGACATCAGAAAATTAATAAATAATTAATAAACAAATAATACAATTTCATGATTTTTTTTTTTTCAAAACTTGACTCTTATATTTTATTTTAATGTTTGTATCCCCCAGGATACCTTGCCACTTTGGGGGTATAAATTCACTGGAAACAGAACGCTTGTTTATCAATGCTTGTTACAGCATGGTTGTAATTCCTGAATGCTTTGGTATACAGACCTAAGGTTGGTCTCTTTTTAAAGAAGACACATAGCAGATTACTGCTGAAGTGAAAGTATTTTAAAAAAAAAAAAGAAAGTATAAAAAAGTTATAAAGTTCCATCTTAGAAACATTGCCAAGCTATGAAACATGTTACCTGTTTCTGATACAGAAAAGCTAGTTCATGCATTCATGACCTCTAGACTGGACTATTGTAATGCACTTCTAGGTGGTTGTCCTGCATCTTCAATCAACAAGCTACAGGTAGTCCAAAATGCAGCGGCTAGAGTCCTTACCAGGTCAAGAAAATATGACCATATTACCCCAATTTTACAGTCTCAGCACTGGCTACCAATTAATTTCCGTATCAGTTACAAATTATTATTATTTACCTATAAGGCCCTAAATGGTTTAGCTCCTGCGTACCTAACTAGTCTTCTACCACGCTACAACCCATCACGCTCCCTAAGGTCACAAAACGCTGGACTTTTGGTAGTTCCTAGGATATCAAAGTCCACTAAAGGAGGTAGAGCTTCTTCGCATTTGGCTCCCAAACTCTGGAATAGCCTTCCTGATAATGTTTGGGGTTCAGACACACTCTCTCTGTTTAAATCTAGATTAAAACTCATCTCTTTCACCAAGCATTCAAAGAATGCATCTCATAATTTGTGACTGCAGTTGTATCTGATCAAATGCACATTATTATTCTTTAGCTTGGGTTAAACTAATTAATTTTACTTTGTTGGAACAGCAGCTACGCTAATTATGTCTCTATTTATTTATCTGTTTTGTAACTAGGATTTACACAAACTCCAGTCTGGATCCAGAACACCTGAGAAGAGATGATGCCAACCCCTCAGAGGACCTCAGATGATGCTAACCCTGAAACAACATACAGAACTACCAAATATTGCTACAAGTGTGATTGCATCATATAATAACTGCTGTTAATAGTCTTCATCGTCTGATTGACTACGTCTTGTATTAATTTTTCCGAAAATTTCTGCCATATGCACATAAACAGAGTCACCACTGATAAGCTACTACTAAATATTGTAGAAGCTTAATTTTCTGTAAAGTTGCTTTGCAATGATTTGTATCGCAAAAAGCGCTATACAAATAAAATTGAATTGAATTGAACAATAATATTAAGAGTCTTATGTTTTAGACACCATATTGCCTATTTTTTGCTCTATTTCGCCAGCAAAAATTATTCCAAACAAAGCCACAGCACTGTTTTACATCTCTAAAAAACATGACAGTGTTTCGTTCCTGTACGAATCAACCATTTAAATGATTCGGTTCATTCGCAATGACTTACTTAACAGTGACTTGTTGCCACCTACTGGTTTAAAAGTGACATTTAATATATATTTTAAAATCATTTTAAATATCAGTATTCATTGTTTTACGTTTACATTTATGCATTTAGCCTAAGCGACTTAAAGTGCATTCAAGCTAACATGACTTGCTAAAAAAATCCCATTCAGAATCCTCACGTTTTGAAATCTTCCTATTTACGAATCTGTTTTTAGGCAAAATAAATGATCTATGATCTGCTTTGTAAAAAAATAAGAGGTTTTAAGATGTAAGGTTAATGTACATCCAGCCTGTTACTAATATGTTTTAATCCATTACCCTGTTCAATACAGTTTTTCTGTAATCAAATTCTATATCAAGAGTCCGATCTACCATGACACATAAGGAAATATGTGACACGGATATTACAAAACCATACAAAAAAAAATATTTCTTTATGATATAAGTCAGGGGTATTCAATTAAAGTTCCAAGAGGCCTCTATATTTTCCAAGCAGAGGTTCACACAAAAAATAAATAAATAAATAAATATGAAAATATATGAGATACTGTACTGTATTGTACTGTACTGTATATATATTTTATACATGTATTGTAATTTTACATATAGATACATAAGTGTGCCATGTGACACAAAACGATATTTTTTCAAGTTTTTCCTCCTGAAATCTATACTATTTTAATATTTTACTTAAAAGCATTATCTATTAAAAACAGCTAATAATCAAAACGTTCTCATCTTGAGCAAAAAAGACAAGCAGTTTCAAAGTTTAACTTCTATCCTAGCCATCTAACAACAATTTTCCCAGTTGTAAACATGATTCTTTTGAAATGTTCATAATGAGTCATAGGTTATAGATAGATAAATAGAATAAATAACAACTATATTTGTTGCATTGTTTATTTCCTGCTGTTTTAGTGAAAGTAATCTTTAATTTTGCTGCTCACCGTGTTTCTGTTGTTGTTAAAATAAATGCGTCATCCGCAGCTCTTGAACTTGGCAGCAGCATGCGTCCGGAGAGAGAGAGAAAGCACACGGAGCTGAAAGGGCTTGAATAAAGCGCGTTTGGCTTTAGATAAAATTAATAGAGAATATAGCGCAGAAAGATATTTACCATAAACAACCCTGAGCACTTGTTATGTGATTTGCTCTGCTGTTTTGGTGTGCTGCTCACTTAAAATGGTGCTACTGTTACAGCTCGTGGTACACCTTTTGTATATTAGTTACAGAAATATTTAAGGATAAAAGACTTGAGTTGCTTTTAAAATATTCACAAGTCCTTACCCTCGAGTCGAGTCAAGTCTGGAGTGATTTCAGGTTGAGTCTGAAGTCAAGTCTGAAGTCTATAAAAATGCGTCTCGAGTGCGGCTCGAGTCCAAGTCACTAACCCGAGTGCCCATCTCCGATATGCATCTAAATGAAACTTCAGATGCAACTTCTGTGTTTTCTCTGCATTGTATGAATTTTGTTGATAATGATTTTAATTGTTTGGTCACAGCCCCAAATGTCTTATTATTGTAATTGACTGTATTGATTAAATGTAAGAATTTGTTTAAAGGCTGGTTAGGGGAACCCCCCAAGAGCTTTAACACAATTCGACCACTGCCTGAGGGTATATGAGTTTTAGCAGTGAGCCGCAATATATATGAAATATTTAAATTTTTGCTACATTTTGTCACCTACTAGTCAATAATTGTTAAGCAATTACATCACATTAAAAAAGTGACTGTATTTATGGGTTTTCAACCATTTTGCCTAAAGACATGAACAAATGTCTTTAATTACTCATATTTGCAGGTGGTCTGATGTTCCCTGCCATGCTTGCTTAGCTCCTCATTTTGCAGACAATTGCTGCTTGCACCTTTATTTATTTATTTATATCATTATTATTATGCTACTGTTTTTGATGTTCAGTGCCATTTCTAAGAACTAATTAGAACCAATTGGAGTAGCTGAAGTCGTCCTTTACAGATAATTCTGAAATAAATCAAACTCAGATGGGAAGTCAATTGCATTCTTTTTTATGGTGAAATTTACTTATGATTGAAGCTCAACAAGCAAATTCACACATTAAGGAAACACTGTAATTTATAGATATGTTCCAGTGTAAATTCTGTGATATTTTCAGATTTTCCATGACAGTAGGAACCCTGGTTGCCATAATTAACTTTGCTATTTCAGCAAAAATAAATAAATAAGGGAGAGCAATTTTAACTACAGAAGCTCATAGGAATCTGTGTCCCTGAAGTGTCAGTTTGAGTTTGTGGCTGGGCAGTGTGTGAGTGATTTGCTTGGATGAGGTCACTCTCTTCTCTCTGGAGTCTGTCAAAGCCAACAGCTCCTCTCCAAATATCTGCAGTGTTTGAACACAGATGAAGTCATCAGAACGTCATTATTTTATGCAAAAATAAACCGTTGTCTCACAACAAGAAGGTCCCCGGTTCAAGCCCCAGCAAAGACAGGAGGCCTTTCTGTGTGGAGTTTGCATGTTCTCCCTGTGTCTGCGTGGGTTTAGGCCGGGTGTTCTGGTTTCCTCCCACAAGAAAAGACTTGTGTATGGATCGACTTGTGTATCGATTAAGTGGTTCTCGCCATGAATAAAGCCATAGATGCTGGATTGGCATTACGAAAGAAATAAACAAACAAAGTCATCAGAACCCCGATGACTCAACCACAGGCTGGGCAAGGGGCACATATTATTAACACATGCATATTCCCAGTATGCAGAGGAAACCTATATATTTGCCCACAATACCAAATCCACAAGTTTTATAACAACATATTTCCAAACCTGACTACAAAAATGTTTATCCACAGACTATGCCACAATAAGAAAGAAGAGCCTTTTCAGGATCTCGAAGAGTGATCGCAACACTCAATACTCATGCATGGTCATGACAAGAATGAATATAAATTAGGGCTGTCATCGTTAACGCATGTGATTAATTTTACAATCCATTTTTACAATCCATAACGCATCAAAATAATTTAATGCAGTTAATGCAAAATTACCGAAACACAATTTCTATTCTAACCCTTTAACCCAATTTTGCTTCTCTGCTTGCGATCAGATCATTTTAAGTCGCTATACTCCAGGAAAGTTTTCAATCCAATGATCCAGGTAGCGAATTTGTTCAAACAATCCATCCAAAACAGCGCTAATATAAAGGAAACAAGGCTGATTAACTTTACATCAGAGATTGCAGAACCCCTTCATAGTGATTGTCTCTGAAGAGCGTGAGCCCTCCCATGTTGCACTGTGAGAAGTACAGACTGAACGGATTGTCTGAACGCAACTTGACTTCTCTAAAATGTAAAAAAGCTTTTTGCTGTTCCACTGTACACATACTATAATATTCTGAGTCCCCCCCTTTCAGATGTGCTTATTATATGGGTTCTTTGGTGTCTTTTTGGAGTTTATAAGTGAAAAGCAATCTAAAAATGTATCTTGAAAAAAGCTTGCAGAAAATACAGATTTTTGAGAAACACCCTTTAATCTTTTGGTTTACTTTGCTGGATATAGCAAATTATGACAAAATAAACATTTGAAACAAGACAAATGGTCTATGCTTAATTTCATGAAGTGTTCGATTAATCGCGATTAATCACAGAAAAAGTATGTGATTAATTAGATTAAAAATTTTAATCGATTGACAGCCCTAATATAAATAAAAAATAATATGAAATTATATTTTATAAACAGTTTTTGGTCTGGGTTAAGAGTCTTTATTTTATCCACTGGGAATTGATTGGTCTCTATATGACAAGAAATTGGGCTGAAAAATAACAAACTAACATCAGCCGAAATGTAAAGTCGTTTCAAAGGCAAAGCAAATGAATAGATTTTTATGAGTTCATGTGCAAAGTTTTCTTTGGAATAACATGCACTGATGAATAATTCATGATAAAATCAGGAAAGTATAAAGACATCAGGAAGTATTAATAAAGAAAGTAAATAGAGTCAATTTTGGTTTCATGTTGACTTTGTACAGTGTAAATGAAATAATCACATCTTGACATGATTATGGAAATCTCTGCCTTGCAAATTATAAAATGTTATTCGTTAATAGATGCAAAGTGCTGAAAACATGGATAATGACAGGGATTAATCCTGATTGAGAAATCAGTCATTCTCATGGTCTCGCCCATCATAAATGAATTGAATGATCAATGACACGCTGACTTTCATACAGTCAGTGCTAGTGTGATGAATGTAAACATCCCTGCTGTGTTATTTTCATCCAGACTGATGATTTATTATTTGTCCTTGCTGATGTTGGACAGTCCCCCGATTCAACAAACACATGCAGATGAGAGGATCAGGACAGGGTTAGAACTGAATTAAACAGCCTGTTTTTGCTACATTATCTTTAAGGACTCAGTATGTATATGATCTCAGTAATAATTAGATATATCTAATATTAATATCTAATATCGCATAAAAATGAAAAGAGAGAGGAAATCAATAGTCATGAGGGTCTAGATGCTGTCGTCCTTATTCTGCATGGCTGTAGCCAACCATTCATGACCCAGAAGGTCACAATGCACAGGAAACACAGTTCATGCCCTACTACCACACAGACTATCCAATATTAAAGAGAGGGTTCGATTTGACACACACAGGCACATAACATATTGAGCTGACACACTGACTCTGACAACACCAGAATTTAAAATAAATAAATAAAATAATACAAAAATCCCAGATTGTTCTTCCTACAGAGTCACACACAAAAAGTTCAGCTCAAAAATAGTTTTCCTTCATATATGATATCCTGTTACTCTTATATATAGATATTATTAGATATTATTCCTTTTGCTCTTTAGAGCTGAATTGGTGCACTAATAAATAATAATAAATAATAAATATAGCTTCAAGCAGCAATTACGGGGCCAAGCACTCCAGCGGCAAAATTTGGAGCAAATTCATTCATGCACTAAACGAAAAACATTTTGCGTATCGACACAAAATCCATAACATTTTGCCAGCTTTGTCTGAAGATGATCCAAGCCAAATTTGGTGAAAATCCGACCAACAATCTAGGAGGAGTTCGAAAAAGTAGGTTATCAACATGAATCAAAATGGTGGACAGGAAGTTCAGCCAATATTGGTAAAATTGGTATCGGTGTTCTCGTCATGATCCAAGGAATCTATCAACATCAGTCCAATAACAATAGGTTAATGTAAGCAAAAGTTATTAGCATTTTTCTAAATTTCATTATAACTTCTGACCACAAAGTGGCGCTGTCCCAAATCTTTTTGTTGAGTAGAATGAGGGTATGGAGCTGAACATTTTTGTAATTAGTTTCATAACGATACGCTAATGCGTTCGTAAAATACAGCATTTTAGAACATAATTCAAAATGGCTGACGCCAAAAATGGCTGACATGGGAAAACTGGGTATCATTCGATTCGGCATGATGCACCCAATCTAAAGAGACCAGTTTTGCCCAAAGCATTCAGAAGTTATGAACAAAAATATGCATTTTTCATATCTCCTGACCACCAAGGGGCACAGTGCCGTAACACTGCAGGTAGTCTTAGGTCATGCTTGTTATAACACACACCAAGTTTGGTCTCAATAGGCCAAACCGTTGCAGAGATATAGCCTCACGTCCACTTTTGCATGCTTTTCATAGAATCCGTTCACGTGCTATTCAGAAACGGTATGACTATTCAACTTGAATTCCATATATTTTTGCCAGTGTGGTCTGAAGATGATCTGGTTAAATTTTCGTGACAAACGGTTTAACGGCCTAGGACGAGTTCAAAAAAGTAGTTTTTAAGAATAATTGAAAATAGTGAAAAAACTAAACCTTACAATTTTTGAATTTTGGTGTCCTTTCGACTTGGCATGAGCCAAGGAATCAGAGGGAATTTTTTTATTTTATTTTGTGGCTTACTGTTCAAAAGTTATTAGCATAAAATTTTTGAAAGTTTAGACAAGTGGTGACGCTAGAGAGTTTGAGTTAGAGACTCCAAATTGGCTATGGTAACTTTTCTCTATCAGTGTGCAAAATTTCGAATACGCGTTTTGTGGCATATTCTCCTGATAAGACCGAAAAAGAACTTAAATTGCACTTTCAGTTTTAATCATACAGATAAGAGCAATACATCAATTGAATCTGTAAAGGGTCTACTTTTATTTGTATACACACATTATACCAAAAAACTTTGTGCATTTATAAAATAAATAAAACAAACAGAGTGCGCTGTCTGCTACCTTGGTTCTGCGTGATCTTCATTTAGAAATGCGTCATTAAAATGAACTGTTAACTCAACAAATTCTCAACACAAAGACATGAGAGAGAGATCTATTGAAAGCTTAACATGTCTAATTTTAAACTGAGCAAGTCTCCCTTCATTATATCTAATGCGACCACGCCCACGCGCCGAGCGCGCTATTGATATTAAAATGGTTCACGTGAAGCTTGCGGCGTGTAAACACCCCC
The DNA here is from genome assembly GCF_018340385.1 of Cyprinus carpio. NCBI lineage: Eukaryota > Metazoa > Chordata > Actinopteri > Cypriniformes > Cyprinidae > Cyprinus > Cyprinus carpio. The sequence goes on from NC_056612.1 coordinate 6,560,213, forward strand.
ATAAGAGCAAACAAAGCAGCTAGACTGTACTTCACGTTTTTAAAATGTTACTGTTCGCTTCGCACTGAGAGGAATAAGACATAATTCACCTCAATAAGACAGCTGAGAGGAATAAGATTTGGATTACCTCAGAAAGAAGAATGAAGCGGCTTGACCCAGCAGAGATCATAAACATGAGTTAGTCTTTTTTATTATTAATCTACTTGTATTAGTTTTCATATAACTTGTACACATTTTACTAGTTAGACTTTTTCCAAAATATAATTCCTGACTAAATGTATACCCAAGTGAAACATTATGAAGTTTGATTTACATCATCTCAATGTTTCACGATGCCAGGAATGTTTTTTTTTTTTAAATGTTCTAACGTATAACATAGACCGCAATAAGATATAAAAGTAATATGAGGTATGTGCCAGGTGTGTGATTTATATATTTCGAGATTTTTAATATTTTTGTAAAGAATTCTCTTTTGCTGACCAAGCCTGCATTTATTTGATTCAAAATACAGAAAGTTGCATTTGCTAAAGCAGTAATATTGTGAAATATTTTTACTATTTTAAATAACTGCTTTCTATTTGAATATAGTTTAAAATTTAATTTATTCCTGTGATCAAATCTAAATTTTCAGCATCATTACTCTAGTCTTACTCCAAGTGTAACAATATATTGTGATTGCCGCAAAAAGTATTCTCGTAGCTTCATAAAATTATGGTTGAACCCCTGATGTTACATGGATTATTTTAGGGATCTCCTTGCTATGATTCCAGGCCTTGATTGTGTAAGGATCCTTGCTGTCTATGGGAGGATCAGAGAGCAATTAGATTCCATCAAAAATATCTTAATTTGTGTTCCGAAGATGAATGGAGGTCTTACGGGTTTGGAACAACATGAGGGTGAGTAATTAATGAGAGATTTTTCATTTTTGGGTGAACTATCCCTTAAAATAACTTTGAAGTTTTTTAGTGCAAACATATAGCTACTTAAAATATGCTTAAAAATGGTTACGCAATTTAGCATCAAATTTTAAATCAGATCTGGTTTCCCACTTTTCCCCACATTCAATATGGCAAGAATGTAGTCTTTTTTTACTGCAATATATTATGAATTGTTCATACTGCAATCATAATACAGAGCTCAGGTATGTGCTGGTCTCAGATCAGCATTTGCATGCACTTACCAAGCGTTTTAGCACACAGAGCAGCAGTTTCTGCTGTCTGGGTTCAGTGTGCGTCAGCAGTGCATGTGCCAGGCTGAGCAGCTCCTCCGGCTGCAGGCGGTCCGCACCCTCTCCTCCATACAGCTGAGCCAGCAGAGACACACAGTGACTGGCCTCCTCATATACCTCTCTGTCTTTACATGCCAGCTGCGGGAGAACAACACAGAGATCTGAATATTTACCCAGGAACAACGAAAATAAAACAAACTATATAACCTACAAAGTTTACAAAACAAATAATTATCCACAACAGATTTAGTAAGAAAATCTTTGTCAATCTTAGTAAAATTGTCAATAATCCTGCATCTGTATAACAGTCTGAAAGAACAGGCTGAATTATTGAACAGCTGAGCTGCAGCCAAACTCTCCCTTCATGCAGATATTTCTAGGAGTTTTATTTTGCTCTTCTATTGCTTTTGGGAAATATGAAACTACATCCTTCAAGTCTCTGCACTACAAATCTGTTAGTCTATGTACGGTCAATAGCAGTGGTCTGGAGAATCTATATTATATATTTATTTCAAAACTTCTCATTAGGTGCCATATATTTTACTCAGACTTGAGATAAGGTGTTATTTTGTTAAAATCACATTGTAAGGGGCTTTAAGGGGAAGACATCAGGGATTTATCTTGCTTTTTTTGAGCATTTACATTTGCATTTGACAGACTTTTATGCAAAGTCACACTTTATCAGTTTATCAGCTTTCCCTGGGAATCAAACTCAAGAACCAAGAGTTTGATGTACTATGTAGACGTAAGATTCAAAGATACAAAGTCCTCTTAGAACATGTAAAGGACAACTCAGCTGTAAGGTTGTTCTGATATTATCATGGCTTTGACATTTGGATCAACAACTTGGTTCAGGTTAGTTGCATATAGAAGTCCTGAAGGTACAGCAGTAAAGTGAATCCTAAATTCTGCATTTCCAAAAACAAGAAATCTGTCTATCCACACTGAAAACGGTGTGTGGTGCAAGAAATATAAACATTTCTAAAACTTAAAGGGATAGTTCACCCAAGAAAATAAACATTTGTCATTATCTGTTTACCCTCATGTTGTTTCAAACCTGTATGAATTTCTTATGTTCTCGGCCTTTCTGACTCAAAGCCCCCCATTATTAGCTTTTTCTGTGGAATTTCTGATAGAATTATGATGATGCTTCTTGTTTGCAAACTTTTTTTTTACAGAAACTGCCAGCATTAATGTATTCAGTTTATTGAACTACTATTCTTTTTTGTGATTCCAGATTGAAATGTTTGATTGTGTATGCTCTTCAAAAGAAATTACATAAAATGTATTCCTCTTTGGAAGTTTGTTGAGGCCCCCCAGTGAGGGAAGGTCCTAGTTTGAGAAGAAGACTTAATTCAGTATAATTACTGACTGCTTGTTCACATGACCATTATGTAAACATACCCATTAAGCATTTTGTAAGTCTAATTTTATAAAATAAATGTCCTTTTTTGTTTTGTATTGTTTAGTACATTTAGATCCAATTATTGGATTGCATTTGTCTAAAAAGACTGTCAACAGTTATTAAAAAGTAAACATACCTTTTGCAATAAATATTTTAAAAGCATTATTAAAATGATCTCATTATTTGGCAAGGGAACGGACAAACTCTGGTAGTAGCAAACTCTTTCTGTCATATATATGTATGTATGTATATATATATATATATGTATATATATATATATATATATATATATATATATATATATATAAAATTATGGTACATGTAACAATGTGTTACATTAAACCATAACATTTTAATCAATGGATTCCAATAGCTTTAATTACCTTTAGTGTGATTGTAAACTGTATCAGTATTGTTTCATCCAGTGGCATAACTTTGCTTTGAAAAGTGGTGGGGATACCGCACAATTTGTTTTGCTAGTTTTTAATTTTTTTTATTTAATAACCTAATTTACTTGGTGACTTGGTTTAGAGTTGGAAAAAGTTAATTTTCACTTTTTCAAAAATACTTTGATGTACCAGGGGCGGCGTCAGAGAATTTTGAGGTGCTGAGGGGGTGCTAGATCACTGACAGGTAGAGCTGGGCAATTCAGGGCTCCAGACTCTTTCTTCCCACTGGTTGCTCTTTTGCAACTAACATTCTCAGTTGGTTGTGCGAGCAGATTTTTTTTTTTCTTTTTTTTTGCTACAACATTAATCAATGCATGCTGATGAACTTTTATCATAGTTTATAGTTACATAGAAGCGAAAGTGGTTAACATTAAACCTGTTCTTTTTCATCAGTAGTATTTGAATTTTGTGAATGGGAGTTCCTCTTTTGCTATGTTATAAGCCCGGCTTTGGATGTTTTTTTTTTTTAATTTCATGATCTTGTCAGGTTTTACAATAAAAAATAATTGTCTGTTTTGCTTACATCTATACACCTTTCACCTTTTAAGACTAAAAAAAGATGGACCCATTGTTATTTTTAATTAAAATGCACAGCAACAATAAAACAGTAAGATTCAATGACAAACTAGATTACAAAATGTTTATTAACAAAAACAAATAAGATGAGGCATGGCACAGGCCTACACTACACTACAATACTACTGTATTAGGCTATATAATGACTATTAATGTTTTTCCCCCCACAAGAATACAACAATTTTTGCTGAGCGCACCTTCACATATAAACCAGGCTCTACACTCGAAGCACTGCATAGTTCAAACAAGTTTCTGTTTAATGTTTCTCATATGCAACAGAAATGGCAGCTTTTATGTGTTAAACAATGTGGTGGTTGCTCACAAAATTTAGTTGGTCGCAGTCTGGAGACCTGCAATTAATAGTAAATATAACCAAAAGAGTTTATTATTATTTTTTATATGAATAATAATACAAATCTAAGGAAAACTCTCCCATTCGATTTTGTAATATTCTTTTATTTTGTAGTCCGTATAAAAAAGGTGTATTTCTATTAAAGGCACATCCATGTGGAGATGTACCCGACATTGACTCAGAAAGCACTAGTTTATTAATAAATAATTAAAATGTCTTCTTTTCCCCCCCGACACGTTCATAATCACTTTGCCGGTGCTTTGAGGCAATTGCTTTATGCGCAAGTTTGGGCACGAAATAGGCTCTAAATAGGCTCTCTTATTATATTAATCAATTTAATATAACATGTGACTAGTTGACTAGAAAAATCTTTAGTAGAGGGCAGGCCTACTTAGCACAAGGAAGCGGTCCCTTTTTAAAATAAAATGCTATAATGACATTAAGAAAATTGCGACAGCTGCAAATAATGTCGTTATTGCACTGCACGAGTTATGCATGCGTGAGGTGCAATTTATTTATTTTTTATCACCAAAATTAGATTATGAAGAATGATTTGTTGATCTTGTTTTCCCTTTAATACATACCTTCTGCAATATATTTTTCAATTAGCCTACTTTCAAAAAGTGGTAGGGACAATATTGACCCTGGCAAAAAGTGCTGGGGCATGTCCCACCTGCAAATTACACCTTTGGTTTCGTCATATTGTGTGACACTTCTCCAAGATTTAATTTTTGCACTGCACTGTACTGGAATCTGCGGTGACCGATCAGGCTAAATGTGGATGCGATCATGCATAGAGTAAATTAGAATCATAATTGACGATCAATGATCTTTACTATTCTCATCCCTAACAAAACCCGAATTAGCTGGAATTTGCTATAAGCTGAATCCTGCTCAGGAAATTTCCATATTGGCAGTGATATAATCGCAAAGGAGAGCTGAAAAGTCAAAACAGGAAGAGTTATGTTCTCAAAACTGCAGTTACAGGCTTAACATGTCCATCAGGGGAGCAGCATGGAGTGAGAGTCCTCAACCCAAACCACAACAATCCCCGCTCAGTTTAAGACTGAGATAAAGACAAAAAGCAACACACAAGGGCCGTGGGGATTTTCTCTGCAGCTCATTTCGGCCCTCAAAGCCCTGTGTGGCCGGCTCAGGGATTTCAGCTTCTTTTCGGCACTGATTTGTTTCTGCCCTCTGCCATAAAGGCATAATCCCAAGAGACTCCGGGGCAAGGGCCAGCCGCGCCTAATCCCGCCCCTCTTTGTGATGTCGCCGGCCACTCCAGAATGGAGTGTGGGGTTTTAGGAGGCTACACAATACCCCCAAAGAGCACCGCCCCTTCCCCGGCCCAAAGAGAGGCTGACCGGAGTGAGATTCCCGTCACTGAAAGGCCTTTGGTGTGCGTCAGTGGCTCCGGTATTGTTCACATGCCAACGCGGAGTCAGAGCAGAACAAGAGTTAACACCTGCTTAGACGGCCTCCCAAATCCACCCTGTTTACTTAGCAAGGCTTGTAGATGCATCGGGGAAATCAGGCTGAGGAGTCTAATGGGACTGTGGGCTGAAAAGCACATGGGAATCAGGGAGATTAGGGAGTGTTAATGCCACTGTGGGCTGTGAAAGGATGATTGGAAGAGAGAAAGAAAGAATGAGAAGAGGAGGAGAACCGAAGTCTATGGGGACGTGTAACGCGTAGGCCTCTCATGACCTCCGCATGTACTCGGGCACAAAACTGGGCCTGTGTATTTGAGGCGATCGATATTTCCCACCGCCTCATGTGCCACTGCCTTTGGAACAAACAACACTGCAAATTACATTTTTCAAACCATGTGTTGCTTCAAACTGTGAACTCAGCCGCCACGTAAACAGACTGCAGGGGAGATAATGTGTGATTGTTTGCGGGCAAACTTGGAATATACCACCAAAAATTAAATGCGTGTGGAGTAAACACATGAAAATGCTTTTATAATGAGCAGAGATTTTGAGGTGACATATTTCCCTTTCGGATGAACTATTTAAAATGCAGTGTGTCCCTAGCACACATAGACAATCTGTTCACCTGATCCTTGGGCACCATTTGCCCTTGACAACATAATCACATACTGTCCCATCCTGGTGACCTGCTACCACATATATGCTTATGTGCGCACACATACACAAGTCAATCAATGCTGTGTGTCCCACTTCTATGACTGTGGTTTTTGTAGGTATTAAATAAATATAAAGTTTTATTTTAAATAGCAGTGCGCTATCTTGGTTAAAAAACCCAAGGTCAATGGGAGGTGAAGCCATTTATTTAGTAACCTTTGGGAGTAATTTTAACCAAACACTTTATGTAACTATTTTAGCCTAAATTATATATATTGGTAGGACGTCCTGTTTAAACTGCTTGCTTTAATGATACAACTGCATTATGACATATTCACAAGAAGCATAAATAGGAGCACTAGTCATCAATTCAAATCATTCATCGTCATGCTGCAGGACCTGATGGCTTTTGAGTTTTTGATTACAGATGAGGTATTCTGTGACAGTACTAGTATTTCTGTTCAGTATTCTGCCTTGAAAACCCTTTTTTTCTATGTTGAATGTGTATGAAAAAAAAGCTAAAAAAAAAAAAAGCTAAAAAAAACCCCCTAAAATTTCTGAATGGATTTAAATATTGTGAAATGTGTTTTTAGGAATAAGAAGTCTTATTGATAGCATTTTTAATTTAGCATAAATATTTAACAGACTAAAAACATAGGCCAGTGGATGTGCACAATGTTGTGAATAACATTCTGCTGAATGACGAAATTCTGTGGAAGTCTTTCTGCACAATTCTGAAGGCAGGTAATTGACATTAATTTTTAAAGCAGTGACTGCAGTGTCCTGCAAAGTGACATGTACTTCATTTGAAACTATTAAAAATAACTTTTATTCTTTTAATACTTGCAATATTAAAAATCATTAGTCACAATGCAGCATTACTTAAATGAACTGCATAAAAGTTAAATTTTCTTCTAAAATCTTGATCTGCAAAACAGTGGGACACTGATGATTCAATTGTCTGTGACACAGTTATGATGTTGTTCATTAAAAACACAGCTGGCATTTATTAACCAACGCTGTCGTATGATGAGATGACTGAAATCCTGCTGGCATCATCTGTTTTGTTTATCATACATCTTCACTGTAACTGTTAAAAACTGAGGGATCATAATGAAAAATGCACTCAGCTGCTTTTGACGACTTACTAGAGAAGAAATGATGAGATGTCCAGTAAGTAATATAGTGAGCAGCCAATGTGTGCTGTTTTTTACTGTCCACTATGTAATTTATAGGGAGTGAAACAGCGCACAGTTCTGAAAAAGTCTGACTCCCTGGGCAGTGTATTTACTGAACTAGGGAGTAGGTGGAAACATACCCATGGTTTTTCATCTTCAGCAATTCCAAACATACAAAACACTGTAATGTGTTTATATTTACATATCTTCCCAAACATGTCCACCAGAGACCACTGGTCAAGCAACACAGCACTTGTTGAGCTAATGCTGAAGCATTTGGGCTCAAACAGATCTTTCATAATGTCACAGAACAACAGGTCACATTTATTCACAAAACATAATGTGTTTCGTATCCAAATATTATATATATATTTTAGACTAACTGCATTAACTGAAACATTTCTGTCATTCCACTAATTTTCCCAAATTACAGAATTTCTACCATTTCAGAAGTTTCCTGTCAGTAAAAAATGGTAATAGTGATTGAAATTGAAGAAAAAGGAAGAAAAAGTCTTAAAGTGCTCTGTTTGGGGAGTTGAATGATAGAAACAAGATTTCAAGTGTAAATTATTTGATTTTGGATATTGTTGGTTAAATCAGGTGAGCAAATTTCAAAAGTGTTTTTTCTCCCTACTTTTTGTAAGAATATTTTGTATGAATACTACAATTACATAATAATTACAGTTCATGTAGTGGAACGTGAACAATGAAAGTAATTTGCATTTATATCTTCAATAAATCCATTTTAGACCATATCAAGATCATTTTGGGTGAATTTACACCTGGCTTTTTAATGTGGCCAGTTGTGATCTCAACACATAAAACACATTAACAACAGTATCATGACTGAAGAGAATGATAAAATATACAATTTTAGATAAAGCACAAACATCCAGGTTTAAAAACCTTTTTTTACAGCAGAATTGCATCTTAGTTTTAGTGTGTAACAATGCGTCTGTCAGTTTTTCCTGGCACAGTGGGCAGAATCAGCTTGGATTCTGCCTTGAGGGTCATGTGGGCACAGCTTGCCACTCAAACACACACACACACACACACACACACACACACACACACAACACACACACACACACACACACACACACACACACACACACACACACACACACACACACACACTTAGAGAGAGAGCAAGAGAACCTGGATGCAAGTCTGAGGGTTACTGATTTGAGTGGAGTGTGTGGGGAGCTGGTCTCTAGTCTTTCTGCCATCTGTGAGAATTTTATGCCACAGTGCATCACTATGCCAACCACTTTCATTTCACTCGCTCTATCTATCTTCAATAGATGGGATTGTCAGTGTAGACAGTATCTAGACGTGTCAGCTGAAAGCCTCTATCAGACATGAGAGTCATATACAGTGTGCGGTATATGAAACCACAACAATGGAATATGAAATACAACAAAGCCTTCCACACAACCTAATACTGAACTGCATTTCTGTTTATTGCATCTCCCACAAACACCCAGACCCTCTTTTCAAAGCCAGTACAGAGTCTTCATCTACGGCTGGCTGTCCTAATATGCTTTCATGAGTGAAAGATATAAAACCTTGGCAAAGACACAACATTCACTGGCGATGAAATTCAATCTATCTCTCTGTAAATTTGCGGCTTGCTTGAAACGAATGAGAGGTAAATCTCTCTTTTCAATTATGAATGTCTCACTCATCTGAATTGATTATTTTTGAAATGGATGCTCCATTATTCATTATGGGGATCGGTTAATGACACATGAAAATGCAATGGAGAGCAGAGGGTGTGTAAAAATGGTCCTTATGCACTTACTATAGTCTAATAATGGATTTCACATCACAGATTCTTTATTATATATCATGAAATTACTGTTGGACACAGTGGAATCGATCTAATGCAAATTGCTATTAAAATTACATTTATACTTGTAGGATGGTCATCACTAATTCAATCTGTGTCATCGGGCATGATTTGATATCTTTGTATTTCATTACTATAGACCACTGTATTGTCTGCATATCATCTGCACTCTAAAAATAAAAGTTCCAATTAAAGCCAAGAATGTTTTTTCAGTCTGACATTGTGTCTACTCTGGAACCTTTGAGACTACACATGGACCGGTCTGCTGTAAGTGTAAGACTAGAGCTCAGCAACAGTGAAATTGGAGAATAATGTATCCCACAGACTTCTGAAATGTAACAAATGATGTTTATCTGAAATGTAACTGATATGTACACACTTTAGCTAAATTTGGTTGTCAAATCACTTGCAGTGCTTAATGCTGTTCTGTACACACACAGTTCAGTAACTTACAGGAGTAACCACCGCATTCTATAACCAAATTCACTCTTAAAAAATACAGATAGTGAAAAATGCATTTGCAGAAATTCTACACCGTGTTTACGGAACCAAACAACTAGTTGTTAATGTTGTATTTAAAAATACGTATTAGAGTTGTGGTGCAAGAAATTACATGAAAGGAGGTATGTTTTGACTCAATGTTGCCAGATCTTGCCATAACAAAAACAGCAAATCAGAGCAAACATGTAATGACCTTAAATCCAAACACATTATTTTTGAAATAAGCCACATTCCAAAATTTTGCAACCTACAACCTGTCTACTTTATTATTTCCAAAAAATGGATTGCTCTATGCGAGCCCAAATAATAAGCCTAAAGACGCTTAAGCGTTATTTCTAGTAAGCGGACATAGTAACACTTAACAAAACATGACGGCTCTGTCATTGGTGAATAAATTAACCTTCTGGTGCTCCTCATTTGGGAGTCACACTTGTTATCTTCAGGGTCAAAAGTTTTGGGTATATGGTTATAGCCATACCAATTCATTTGAGTGTGAGATATTGTGTGTGTGTGTGTGTGTGTGTGTGTGAGAGTATGTGTGAGTGTGTGTGTGTGTGTGTGTGTGTGTGTGCGTTATTTTACACTCACACTCTACACTCTTGATGTTTTAAAGTGTAACCCCTTCCTTGCTGTCCACTTCTTTACTGCCTTGTAGTTGAATTATTGCTTTTATTTTACATATCTGTGGTGTTACAGTCACACCAGTTCATAGGTGTAAGTATGTGTGTGTGTGTATGCGTGTGAGTGTGTGTGAGTGGATGTGTTGGTTTTGCACTCTTGATGTTTTACAGTTTCACCCCATCATTGCTGTGAACTTTTTTCTGCATTGTGGAAGATTTTTAGAATCTCTGAATTTTTGTGTTTTTGTCGATTTCCCATTCATTTCCTATGGGCAGCCGTTTTTGACTGAAAACCACAAGTGTGAACATTTTTTTTTTTTTTTAAATCATGCCCTCAGTTTTTTTTTGTGTTCACATTCCAAAACACCATTCCAATGAAGCTGTGATTTAAAAAAAAATTAAAAACAGAAATTTTTGGCCAAAAGTGACCGAAGAGCACCAGAATCACCAAACATAAGTTTTTAGATGTTGTAATATTACTTTGGTCAAAAATAGGGGATACCAAATATGCAAGATAAAACAAAGGTACACACAAAACTTGATTTAGGGGTTTACTCCTGTGGCATGCACAAAAATGATTGTATTTCAGTGAACTGATCACAAAGTGTTTTAGACTGCAAGCATCGTATGGCCTTTGGGTTATCTACAAGAGAAATCATTGCTGAAGAAAAAGTCTTGATTTTTAAAAGTGAACATGTTCTGGTGATGGATGGATGATGATTCCAATCAATATTTCAGTTCAGCACCTCCAGATTGTTCTGTGAACTTCAGGTGAAGGTAGCTTGCAGGTCATATAATGGAGAAAAATTTTAGTCCCTAAGTTTCATAAATGTTTAACGCTATAGACATATAATTTCCCATAGTGGAGGACAAGAACATTAAGAACCAGATTTACCTGACGGATTTAAGTTGGTATTTAAAAAACAACCAAAATATAAAAAGTAGACTTTCTAGAATGACTCAATAACACTCACTATCCTAACCCAGAACCTATCATGCCCCATACCCCTTACTCCCTCTCCCTCCCTATACTGTATACTGTACTTTCCTTCCAGTTCTCTAGTGTCCCATTTAATAAAAAGAAAAAGGCAGCTCTGTATAAGTAGCCTCTGATGTGTTTCTGAGCAACATCTGGATGTTTTTCAAAGTCCCTCAATAGAGATATTCAAATTAATAGGCTACATAACCTTTTATTGCACAAATAAATATTATAGACCAGTGGATTATGCATTATAATGGGAAAATATCACAGTTAGCATTCTTAAACACTTCCTGAGAATTACATTTAATCACTTAACTTTTTATGGTACTCTTTTGCTTCATTTTATGTAGTTATTTATTATTATTCGTTTTCATGAGGATGTATATATGTGACCCTGGACCACAAAACCAGTCTAAATTTGCTGGGGGATATTTTTAGCAATAGCTAATAATTTCCTACTATAAATATATCAAAACGTAATTTTTGATTAGTTATATGCATTGCTAAGAACTTCAGTTGGACAACTTTAGAGGCGATTTTCTCAGTATTTTGATTTTTTTGCACCCTCAGATTCCAGATTTTCAAATTGTTGTATCTCGGCCAAATATGGTCAGATCCTAATAAACCATACATTGATGGAAAGCTTATTTATGTACACTTAAGACTTATGACACTTAAGGTCCAGGGTCACATATATATATTTTTTTATCCGTTCAGAAGGCCAAGAAAAGTGTATAAGTGACTGTATAAGGACATACGTAAGTGACTATAACTGCAGGTGGGTGTCCATTTATGTACTATCCAAAGGAATTTTGTGATGTTTTATAAATAAATACTACTTTTTAAGATATTACACATTAAATAAATGAACTGCTTGCATGGAACTTGTGAGGATGAGCTTGAGAAGAGATTTGACGATACGAGTATCGATACAGCTGGCCCTGTATCGATATTGTGGCATGTGTGCAGGAGTGGACCGCGATTAATTTGAATACAAGAACAACATTTAAAATTAAGTAGAAAAGTGCAATGTTTCTAAAAAATAATTAATAGAGCATAATATATAGGCTACAACAAGGTTTAATCTGGCCGCAGAGGAACACAACTGAGTTGCCTGATATAAAGAGACGTAATCCCGAAACAGAGCCTCACACTTGCGCAATTCGGAAATATCTGCTAAGTGTGTTTCTTATCTTTGTCAACCTGGCAACCATGTGCACGTGCTCTCTTTCCACTGTGGATAAACGCGGTTGCTTTCTGAAAACACCGGTTAGATGCAGTTTAGCGATCTCCACTTCAATATTCTATTTTTAGAAAAGTGATGATTTATGAGAGAGAGAGAGAGGCTGCGTATGTATGAATTACCACCATTTTGCCTCGTTCCTCTATTAACAGTGAAGCTGTGGCTTTAACCCTCTGGGGCCGACTAACGCTAATATGCGTTTTGAGGCATCTTCTCCTGATAACACCAAAAAGAACTTAAATTACACTTTTAGTTTTGATCGTACAGATAAGAGCAATACATCAATCGAATCTGTAAAGGGGTCTTATTTTATTTGTATACACACATAATAACAAAAAAACTTTGTGCATTTATAAAATAAAGAAAACAAACAGGGTGCGCTGTCTGCAGCCATGGTCTGCGGTGATCTTCATTTAGAAACGCGTCATTAAAATGAACTGTAACTCAGCAAATACTCAACACAGAGACATGAGAGAGTTATCTATAGAAAGCTTTTAAACTAAGCAAGTCTTATCGAAAACAAATATTCTGTGATAACATAATCCATATGAAATCAAAGCGATGTCCAGTCTTTCACGTCTCCCTTCATTATATCTAATGTGACCATGCCCACGCACCGAGCGCGCTATTGGCATTATAATTATCCACGTGAAGCTCACGGTGGGTAAACGGCCCATAACAACAAACAAAGCAGCGAGTTTTTTTTACATTTTACTTTGCGCTGAGAGGAATGAGACTGAATTCACCACAGAAAAGACTAGCTGTGACAAATAAGAAAGAATTCACCTCAAGAAGCTTTGGATTACCTTTGGATTATTGATGCAGCGGCTTGATCAAGCAGAGATCATAAACATGAGTAAGTCTCTTTTTTTTATTATCCTACTTGTATTAGTTTTCACATGACCTGTACACATTTTACTAGTTAGACTTTTTTCAAACTATAATTCCTGACTAAATGTATAATCAAGTGAAACATTATAAAGTTTCATTCACAGCATCTAAATGTCTCACCATGCCAGGATGTTTTTTTATGTTATATATACATAAACAGCAATACAATATTAAAAAAAAATTATTGTTGCTAGCCTGATGTCAGTAAGAATGGTTAGATAAAACTTTATTGAGTTTATAACTATATATATTGTATAGGCCTACATACTAAGAATGCTTGTGTTTATGAATGTAACTAAGCTTCTGTTCATAAATATCTACTCTGGTGTAAGTATTTTGAATGTGTTATAACCGTGATCCTCTGACGGTGTAAATGTATCAAGTAAGCTGTAAATATCACTGATAATATGTGTGCTATGTGGCATTTGTGTTCTTTTTTTCTATAAATTAGTACTAGTATCAGTGACCATCACAATAATGTTAATAATGTAGTTTAAAAAAAAATTATTTTTTCCTCAGAGTCTTTCTTGTAACTCTTCTCTCTCAGTCACACACCTGGCTGAAAGGCTTATTATGCAGCTCATTATTGTGGGCCTTTGTCTTCTCAGGTGTGAATCACAACATTATGCATGATAGTTGACGCCTTCTCGCATATACATTTCCTACACAAAAAGTGTCTTAAAAAATGTAAATCAATATATTGTTTCTGTGAGTGAGTAATCAAGATGAATTTCACATCATTTTGAAGCAAAAACTCTAGGCTTCAAAATCTGTTCTCAAAAGTCTTGTGAACAAATGTTCTCTAGGTGATTTATTGCCTTATTTCAGTGACTTCAAAATTTTAGTTTTTTACTAACCACGCATAATTGTCACTTTCTCAAAAACACAATCATGTACATACATGCTGCTCACATATTATCTTATCACAGTTTCATCAGACTACAGCCATATAAGACTTTATAAACAAATGAAAAAAAAAAAAAAACAAAAAAAAAAACAAATATCAAAAACACTACACTTCCAAACTTCTCTAGGCCCCCAAAACACCCTCAGGCCCCAGAGGGTTAATTCCTTTAGAAACAATGATGTTGCCAGCTCCTTGTTGAGAAAGATAATGTAGCTCTTCAGCGATTAAGCTATTTAGTTGATACAATTGCGGTGCAGCACTAAAAAGTTTGTGAATGTCTGAGTGCAGCCTCAACGTGATCTGTGTGAGTGACTGAGCGTGTGTGCGCATTAGATACAGTGAAGACAGTGCATTAGTTTAGAACTCTTCTAATTTATATTTTTATTTTTTAAACGTAGAGAGTGTGTTAATTTATGCAATGATACCCTATCAGCAATGTAATTTTTTAAATATATTAGAATGAGTACATTACAATATAAATTTATTAAAACAAGTACATTATTATTTATGGGCCTAAAAACAAGATGCAAACAATCAGAATATTGTACCTGGTGGGGAGTGCCCAATGTAAACATGAAACATATGCCGCTACCTATATGGTACTGTGGTACAGTTATGGAGGCCCTTCAAAATGCAGAGGTTAACTGCCGCTCTGCGTGACTTTGATTACACACTTTGTTAGAAATTGACACAGTGGTCTAATTAATAAACATAGAACTATTTTGCCAGCCCGGGCCTCCGTATCGTGATACGTTTCGTATCGTGACTTTGCTGGTGATACACAGCCCTAGTCATGAGCCGATACGTTTCGTATCGTGACTTTGCTGGTGATACACAGCCCTAGTCATGAGGCTAATTTTTTTTAATACATCATCTGAAAGTTGAATAAATAAGTTTTCCATTAATGTATGGTTAAGATAGAACAATATTTGGCTGATATACAACTATTTCAAAATCTGGAATCTGAGGGTAAAAAACAAAACAAAACAAAACAAATCAAAACATTCTACATATTGAGCAAATTGCTTTTAAAGTTGTCCAAATGAAGGAAATGTACAAAGTTTTGATAAATTTACGGTAGAAAATGTACAAATTCAACTCAATTCAACTCAAACTGTGAAACTCATGTATTACCTAAATTCAATGCACACAGACTGAAGTAGTTTAAGTCTTTAGTTCTTTTAATTGTGATGATTTTGGCTCACATTTAACAAAACCCCACCAATTCAATATCTCATCAAATTAGAATACTTCATCAGAACAATAAAAAAAAAAAAAAAAAAAAAAAAAAAAAAAAATTTTTAGTGAATTGTTGGCCTTCTGGAAACTATGTTAATTTACTGTACATGTACTCAGTACTTGGTATGGCCTGCAAGGCATGGAGGTACTGCCTCAATTTTCAGCGTGGCATGGAGGTGATCAGTTTGTGGCACTGTTGAGGTGGTATTGAAGCCCAGCTTTCTTTGACAGTGGCCTTCAGCTCATCTGCATTTCTTGAACTGGCCAACAATTTGCTGGCCAGTCAAGAACACCAACACCATGGTCATTTAACCAACTTTTGGTGCTTTTGGCAGTATGGGCAGGTGCCAAATCCTGCTGGAAAATGAGATCAGGATCTTCAAAAACATCATAAGCAAAAATAAACATCAACAAAACTTCTTGGTAAACGTTTGCAGTGACTTTGGTTTTCAAAAAAAAAAAAAAACCACAATGGACCAACACCTACTACAGCAGATGACATTGCACCCACAAATCATCACAGACTGTGGAAACTTAACACTGGACTTCAAGCAAATTGGGCTATGAGCTTCTCCACCCTTCCTCCAGACTCCAGGACCTTGGTTTCCAAATGAAATACAAAACTTGCTCTCATCTGAAAAGAGGACTTTGGACCACTGGGCAACAGTCCAGTTCTTCTTCTCCTTAGCCCAGGTAAGACGCCTTTGACACTGTCTGTGGTTCAGGAATGGCTGAACAAGTGGAATTCGACAACTGTAGCCAAATTCCTTCACAAGTCTGTGTGTGGTGGCTCTTGATGCCTTGGCTCCAGCCTCAGTCCATTTCTTGTGAAGTTCACTCAAATTCTTTAATCCATTTTGCTTGACTATCCTCATAAGGCTGCGGTTCTCTCAGTTGGTTGTGCATCTTTTGCTTCCATACTTTATCCTTCCACTCAACTTTCTGTTAACATGCTTGGATACAGCACTCTGTGAACAGCCAGCTTCTTTGGCAATGAATGTTTGTGGCTTACCCTCCTTGTGAAGGGTGTCAATGATTGTCTTGTAGACAACTGTCAGATCAGCAGTCTTCCCCATGATTGTGTAGCCTAGTGAACCAAACTAAGAGACCATTTTGAAGGCTCAGGAAACCTTTGCAGGTGTTTTGAGTTGATTAGCTGATTGGCATGTCACCATATTCTAATTTGTTGAGAAAGTGAATTGGTGGGTTTTTGTTAAATGTGAACCAAAATCATCACAATTAAAAGAACCAAAGACTTAAACTACTTCAGTCTGTGTGCACTGTATTTATTTAATATACGAGTTTCACAATTTGAGTTGAATTACTGAAATGAACTTTTCCACAACATTCTAATTTATTGAAACAAAACAAAAAGAAAACTATGTCAACATCATGTGCAAACAATTGATACTTTTTTTTACCTTTATATCCAATTACATATTATCCTTTTATAGCTACTATTCTACTAAAATTCCATTATATATATAATTGTAATGTGTAACAACTATTTCAGCAAAATCCATACAAAAATAAATTGCTGTCCCTTTCTGCTGCGCTCCGCCACTTTAATACAAAATTTGTTGTTAATCATTTCCATTATTTGTTATTTATTTATTTATTTTCTTTTGATTATTTTGTCCTGCCCTCAAGTAGTAGTATTTTTACTCCAAAAAAAAAAATAAAAATATTCACAGATTGACTTCTAGAGTATGACTAGTCACTGGATGACTAGTACACCATCCTGGCCCACCCGTAATTTGTGTAAAAGGATTGGCTAAACACAAAACAGTTAGAAAACTAGTATGGACAGTAGTGCGCACACACACACACACACACACACACACACAACAGACTGACTGACCAGCTGAATGAGGAGGTTGTTTAGGTCTGTCAGTGGCTTGTTGATGAGCAGTAGTTCCTCTGCAGCCTCAGTGTCTTCATTACTGTCTGATCTCTACAAAAAAGAGAAAGAGAGAGAGAGCATTATTAGATCGAGTAGAAAAAACAAGAGGGAGAAAGCAGGGGAAGCGAACGGAAGAAAATGAGGACAGTCAGTCATTGGGGGGATGCTTAGTGAAGAGAACTCAAGACCCAACGCAGCAGAGGATTGAGCGTCTGAGAGATTCCTGCTCATGTAATCATCACAGGAAGTACAGTAGCTTGAAGCTGGTGCTATTTTTAACAGAGATACTCCTCGGAGGTGCTGGGGTCTCTGAACACTGCCCAGCTCTGCTGCCGGAATGGAACAATGTGTACAGCTTGCTGTCTACCAACAGCCACAACATCTTACTCTTTAGTAACAGCTGTCAGAGAGAGACAGACAAAAATAGACAACAACAGCAAAAATGCATAAAAAATGCAAAATTTGTTACCCATCAGCCATCAGCGAGAGCAGCCATGCAGCGAGTCTGGTTCAAAAGTTCATGCCGCTGTCTCCAGCTGTCTTATTCTGGCTAATATTTCAGTGAATGTGAGTGTCTGGGATCCTCACGCAGATTGACAGACCGGGGCAATGAGATTACAGCAAGCCTTTGCTTAATAGGACTGCAGCTTTTCACAATTAAACTCCCTTCACTCATTTCAAATATTAATGATGGAGCTCGGGTTGACATCGTGAGAGAAACCGTGAACGCGAGAGGGAAGGACAGTCAGCGCAGTGGGAAATGTACTCGGGAACGTCTCGCTCATCATTATCACCCAAATGAATTTGGGTTGCACGGACACTTTTTAATAAGCTTTGCATTTCTCTCTTTCTGTCGCTGTCTTTTTTTCTCTCTCAGAGAGCTGAATTCCATTACAAGCTCCTTTTTTGCAGTGTCCGTGCATAAATATGTATGGAAGGACGCTGACTGAAAGACAAAGGCCTTGGGTGGATAATGAGGGTTGAGGAGGAACTGACAGGGAAGTGACTTCCTGTGAGTCCTGTGTGCCACATATCTGACTTTAAAGCACTGTTTACCACGGGTCTGCTGAAGCAAACCGGTAAAAATAGCACCAGGAACTATTAGACGTCAAAGTGCTGGAAATTGAACACTCACACTCACACGCACGAACGCGCTCGGTAACTCTGACAAAGATGTCCGCGGTGAGTAATTATGGGTAAAAGGTGTGGTGGATCCACTCGGAGTGAGTGGCTGGATGTATGCTGCTGGTATCTGCATAGCAGTTGTCATTGCATAACAATCTAATCATCAGTGAGGAGAGGATCCAGACATGAACCCCCTAAAAGCATGCCTACGGCGACAGTAGCAGGCAAGCGCTCCCTGAGGACGGGGGGCTGGGGGGTGTAGGGAAAGGAGGAAAGAGAGAGAGAAACGAGCTCAAGAAACAGCTCAAGAAATGAGGGCAACAGAATGAGAAATGTTTACAAACAAGAGGATGGGAGGGCGAGGGTGAGAGAGGGGAAATTAAATATGAATGTATAACTACTGGAACGAGAAAATTTGGATGAGAGGATTAAGCTGACTCTGACATGAGAAACGAGACAGACCAAGAAAAATGAAGATAGGAAATCTGGAATAAAAAAATAAATAATAAAAAAAAAACTATTTATTTTCATTAGTATTTTTATTTTATTGATTTTCTTAATATAATAACTAAAATTGATTTTCTGAAAACTTTGTTTCACACTCCAACACTAGACTAAATGGGGATATAAATGGGGATGTATTTTTTTTTACTGAAGATTTTTTTGCTCAGTAACATTTTTATTAGTTTTTTTAAAAGGCATGTGAAAATGTGATATGTGCAACAAACATCTTCCCAAATTCGTAATGAGAATCATTTATAAATCTGCTGTTTTTCTTCAACAAAAAGAAGCACTGAGATCTTCCTGCAGGTTTCTGCCAAAATAAATGCTAAGAAAAAGCAACTCCATCAAAATTAAAAAAATGTTAATATGGTAATTTTACTGTTATTTGGTAAATTAAAATAAAAAAAGACAACAATAATGATAATAACCCTACAACAGCTCTATTAATAGGCCTACATTTATTATAGCATTCACACATAGTGTTCAAATTGGGATCTGTAATATATTCTAATGTTTAAAAAAAAAGTCTCTGCTCAGCAAGGCTGCATTTATTTGTTCAGTAAAAATACATGCCTGATTAAAGAAGGGGTCTCAAAACTGGCCAAAAAAATATTATTTTACTAACTTATTAATTTTAAGTTAAATTGTGCTTTGTCTGATAGAACGTAAAAAAAATAATAATAATAATAATAAAATAAAATAAAATAAAATAAAAAAAAGTTCAGTTCAGTTTTTTATTTGAAAAGTAGGACAAACTAGTAAAAAGCACATTGTAGCTATTTAATTTATGCAATGGTGAAAAAAAAAAAGAAAAAAGGGGCAAAACAGGCCTACATGGGGGAATATATACTTCGGCCAAGAATCA
The DNA here is from genome assembly GCF_018340385.1 of Cyprinus carpio. Taxonomy (NCBI): domain Eukaryota; kingdom Metazoa; phylum Chordata; class Actinopteri; order Cypriniformes; family Cyprinidae; genus Cyprinus; species Cyprinus carpio. The sequence goes on from NC_056612.1 coordinate 6,580,123, forward strand.
AAAAAACCAAGTTCAGTATTCGGGCTTCTGCCCAGTGCTTAATTTTAATCAACTTTGGCTTCGGCCAAGAATTTTCATTTCGGTGCATCCCTACATTCAACATTTCTCAAGATTTTTACTAGAGTATGTAGAGGCATTCCTATTCAGTTTTTAGAAATTTTATTGATTATTGCAAGAAACAATATCCTTTGACAATTTTCAGTTGTAGTATAGAGTTTGCCATATGTTAATGACTCTTGTTAAAATCTTGTTAAAATCTCTTGTTATTTGTCAAGATAGATAGATAGATAGAAAAAAACACAACTCATTACTTGGCCACAGAGATAGATAGATAGACAGATAGACAGATAGATAGATAGATAAAAGAAAACACAACTCATTACTTGGCCACAGAATTCTACTAGTTGCTGGATGACTAGTAGACCATCCTGACCCATCTATCATTTATGCAAAATAAATGCTTAGAGGCAAAACAGATGGGAAATTAGTATGGAAAATTATATTGACATTTTCCCCAGTGGAGACACTAGCAATAATGTTTAAAGGAATAATCTGAGTTGAAAACAAGTTCAGCTCTATATTATTTTCCCTGTGGTACAATGTTAAAAGGAAAAGTCACCTTCAGTTCGTCCCCATTGACTTCCATAGTATGGAAGATGAACTATACCTTTAACTTTAACAGACAAAAACAGTCTATGATAATTAAAAATGTAAAAATGTAAAACCATCAATAAAGACCTATTATACTCTCAGTTTATGTCCTTTGTAAGTGCTGCAGTAAGGAGTGACAGCCCCATATTCATTTCTCTGAGTGACAGCACAGTTATTATAAGTCCACTTTGCAAATTATTCAGGTTAAATATACAGTAGCTTCCCAAGCTATTCATTGTTAAACAACAGTTAAGCTGTACTTTTGAAATAGCTACATTAAAAATATTTAAGTTGGCATTATTTTGGTAACAGTATAGGGACCAATTCTCACTATTAACTAGTTGCTTATTTACATGTCTATTAATAAAATATTGGCTATTTTTTAGTACTCATAAAGCACATATTCTGCATGACCATATTCTACATCCGTAATCCTACCCAATACCTAAACTTAACAGGCAAATTAGGAGTTTACTGAGACAAAAGTAATTGTGAATGGTTTGTTAATAGCGAGAATAGGACCTTAAAATAAAGTGTGACCATTATTTTTAACATATTCACAACTGTTCCAAAATTTAGGGTCGGTAAGATATTTTAATTATTGGAAAGTATTCTCAGTAACTTTACAATAAGGTTCCATTTGTTACAGTGTTTATTAATCTTTGTTATTACACGGCTCTGTGGAATACTTGATTCTGATTGGTCAGTCGTGACATTCCGAGGTATGTTATCCCTGGATAACAACCTGTAAAAGCTAATAACACAGGCTCATCTGGGTAACAGCAGTCGGCGTTGTACTCTTGCTTGAACAGTTTTTTTTATTGGTGGAAGCTTTGCGTTTGTTTAGCTAATACAATATTAAAACTTGATTCAAAATGGTGTACAATTGTTTAATTATGTCATCCTGGTATCGCGGACTCGCTCTCATTTTATACAAATGCAGCTGCTGCCATTTTGCTACGATTGTTTTGTACGCTGTAATGGATTATAAGAGAACTAACAAACTGGTAAGGATTTAAAAATATTTTTGTCTTAATTATTTTATTGCCTTAATTATTTTGTAGTGAAATGTTGTGTAATACGTGGTTTGCCTGCACCATTTCCCTTAAATGTCCGTTTAGTTTGAATTTGCCGCTTGCTCGCAACTGCTGTCTTCACGGAAGCTTTGCGTTCAAATATTTAAATTCAAATCAATATTTTGCATCTAATTATTTACTTATGTGGCAAGTAGCCGTGTAATAAGCCGTGTAAACCGCTACGCGTCGGGGTCCTGATCACCCTGTAGGGTTTTTTCTGCGAGAACAACCGGCTGGATGTACATTATCCCTTACTTAACGTTAGTTAATAAAAAATACAGCTGTTCATTGTTCTTTTTCTTCCCCATTAAATAACACTGATAGATAAAACCTTTTTAGTTATGTTTTAAATGTTGGAATCATTGACTAAGATTAATAAATTCTTTAGAATTATTGGTTAAACTTTATTTTAAGGTGTCCTTGTTACAGTGTAATCATACATTTACGTACTGAGCAGTACTAATTAACTACATGTACTTACTATATGGTTAGGGTTAGGATTAGGGTTTGGTTTAGGGTTACTTGCATGTAATTAAGCATAATTTATTGTTATTATAATAGTAAGTATATGTAACGTGTAACAAGGACACCTTAAAATAAAGTGTAACAAATAATTTTTCATAGTTCATGTGGCTAACTAATATTAACAAACAGGACCTTATTGTAAAGTGTTACTTTAAAGAGGTCATATGACGTTGCTAAAAAGAATGTTATTTTGTGTATTTAGTGTAATGCAATGTGTTTATGCGGTTTAAGGTTCAAAAAATATTATTTTCCACATAATGTACATTATTGTTGCTCCTCTATGCCCCGCCTTTCTGAAACGCATCACTTTTTACAAAGCTCATCGTTCTGAAAAGCGAGGTGTGTGCTGATTGGCCAGCTATCCCATGCATTGTGATTGGCTGAATGCCTCAAGCGTGTGATGGAAATGTTACACCCCTTACCATACCCTTACCCGTTACAAACGAGGCATTTGTTGCATACAGTGGGGACATAATTACTGATTATAATGACTTATACTGTTTTTTTTAAACGTTGCGTTGTGTGTCGCGCTGCGTAAACATAAAACCATGTCTGCATTTGTGATCGGAGAAACGGCAAACAAGCAGCGCTACTCTACACTGCTAAAAAAAATCACGTTTGAATTATCAGTGGCAAATTATTTAAACGTACTTACAGGGAATGAGTCAGAAGTGCCAGACTGTTCTTGCAAAATTGGAATAGAACAGAAACAGCCTTTGTGCACAGAAGCATTGTAGGCTACTGGTTCAGGAAACAGTTCTTGTCCTCTGTAAAATGCGCTGCACACATCTGTATATTTGGGTTGAACTGCTCTGGAACAGTGTTGTAAATACAACTTAACCACTGATTTCTAGTTGTGTCCTCTTTCGGAAGGCCAAACAAAGTAGTTTCGATTATCAAGAATAATATGGAATGAATTGCCATCGGCAATATGACATGTTTTTTAACAAGTAAAATGAGGTTTAAAAAAATCATTAGAGAAATATTTAATATTACAGTACTCAGTAAATTGCTGATTTTGATGTTTTGAATGAATTTTGGGTTTGTATGTTTTATTGTATTGGATTTATTGTTATGGATTAATGTAATGTAATGTAATGTAATTTTTACCAAGGTAGTGGCTAATGGGGATCCAAATAAACAAGTAATACAAGTTACGCCTTCGTTCTTTGCGTGAATATTTGGGTGGCATTTCACTTCACTTTTGATCAATTTAAACATCTTTACTGAATAAAAGTATAAATATAAAAAAGTATAAAAAAAATAAAAATAAAATCTCACTGGCTCCAAAATTTGAATGACAGCATCATATCAAGCCAATCTTTATTATATCTGCACAAACAATTTCACTAAAATTAATTTTCTCTAAACTTCCAAATGCTATACGATAGAGTGGACAGTTTGGTTTTTGCTCATTAGAGAAGCTAAATAATTACTCTGCTCACTCGACTGTAAAGCTCCATGAAAAATATAAACAACAGCAATGTAGACTTTTGTCATGCTATACTGCTATATTTTGGAAAAAAAGAGTTGGTAACTGGAAAAAGCTACAGTGTTTGCTACTAAGAGTATCAAACAAAAGTCTATTTTCTTCTCTCTTAAAAATACATTTCACAGATTCAATAACACAAACCCTATGATCTTTGCCAAGTGTCATTTTTTTTGTGTGTGCAGTATGCATCAGATGGGCAGTAAAAGGTCCATGGACGGCACATCAGAGGCTGAGACTACAGTTTGATAGCCTTTTTCACAAACAGCCATATTCATAAATTTAAACACAATTGAAATCGGAGACAGAACTACAGAGTAAGAAGGATAGAGGCCAATAAAGAATATGACAGAGAAAGACTGTCCTCCCAATTACAGAGAAATCATTTTAACAAAAACCTATGCCAAGGCAGACAAATTTCTCACTATACTGATGCTATAAAAATTGGCAAATACTATATCTAGCTAAAACTCCATAAAGAACTTTTCCTGTCACAACAAGACCTTCCTATGTGGCATATATATTGCACCACCAGAGCCCCCACTACAGTGAAGACATGTTTCATGCACTTTAAAAAGAGACATGCCATTTCCAGGCTCAGGGAAATGTGCTTGTTTGTGGGGATCTGAATGCAAGAACGGGATTACGGCTAAACTTCATGAAAATCCCTCATTTCTCAGAGCATTTATTATGTTTTAGAAAATACTGTATATATCAAAAGGACAAACTAATATTAGCAAACAGTTCAGTAAACTGTACCATAGAGTACTAACAGAAAATAATCAATTAATCAATAACAGCAAAGATGCATAATTCTCTGGATACCTATACTTACATTTAGGGCTGGGCGATATGGGCAAAAATTCATATCTCTGTATTTTTTGGCCGATTTGCGATATACATTTGCGATATACATCTCGATACTTTTTGTATTTGTATTATTATTTTTTTTTAAATGTATTGTTTCATTGTCATATTTTGTCATGCTTTGTGGGTACTGCTTTATGTGTCCACCCGTCACGTGCTGGTCCACCCTGTCATCTTGATATTTTACAATAATATTTTAAATAATAATTCAGTTTTATCTAATAATCCAGTGTGTTCAATAGCTAGGTGTGGGGGCAATGACATGCAAACAACTATGAGTGTATACTATTTATGAAATGACATAAAGCGAATGGGAAATTAAAAACAACATTTTTGAGTATTGTGAGGGTTGAAAGGCACTCTATGGTGATATTTACCCACATATTAAAGGCTATGAAAATAAATAAAGTGACTGTAACCATGTATGCCTTTATATTATGTGCAAAAAAACAGTTAAAATCAAATGTCATTCTAACATTGTAATATTGCAATCTAAAAACAAAAATAAGGCTTTTAAAGCTGAACTTAAATTCACTAAACTAAAAATGGAAATAAATAAGAACAAAAACACTGAGTTGCATTAGGCTATTTTGATTACCCCATTAAAGTCACTTTACAGTCAGTGCTATCATAAAAATAGACGTGTAGGTATAAAATTCTAATTGTCACATTTATTGTCAGAATACAAATATTTCAGCGAAATTTATATTTTAGTCAGTAATTGTGCTCCTATTTCATTGCGCTCTGAACTATACTGTGTCTTACCAGTTTTTAAAGGCCTTAATATAAAGCTTGTCACACGTTTAGAACAAATTGGATTATGCACTTTCTCCGCAGCAGCTCAGTCTGTGTCCTCCGCTATATTTTTCTGATGTGCTTGTATCAAACTTCTGTATATCTACATAAACTGTATTGCCTCATATCGTATTGCTTATAAATAAAATATCGATATATCATACAAACTCAATATACCGCCCAGCCCTACTTACATTCAAGGTGTTAATCTGTGAAAAATATTGAATATTTGAAGGAAAAAAAAAAATAAATCTAAAAAACAAACAAACAACAACAACAACAACAAAAAAACAAATAAACATTGAAATAGAAATGGATTTATTATATCTGGCACCAAGAACTCTTCTCCAAAATTACTGAAAGTGGTGTGAAGGGGGAAAACCACAGCCTTATTAAATCATTGCACACTGAAAGTGAATGTGGAATAAAAAACAGCAATAAAAGAACAAAACACTTTTCTCATGATAATGGAATGAATGTTACAGCTTAAAGAGATAGTTCACCCAAAAAAAGATGTTAATTACTCATCCTCATGTCGTGCCAAACCAAGAAGACCTCTGTTCATCTTCAGAACACAAATTAAGATATTTTTGATGGAATCTGAGAACTCTCTGACCCTCCCATAGACAGCAAGGATCCTTGCACGATCAAGGTCCGATAACATAGCAAGGAGATCGGTAAAATAATCCATGTGACATCAGGGGTTCAACCGTAATTTTACGATACTACGGAGGTCCCAGAGGTCTTATGGATTTGGAACAACATGAAGGTGAGTAATTAAAGACAGAATTAAAATTTTTGGGTGAACTATCCCTTTTAAGCCCAGTATTATTCAATATGTACACCAACATGTGCAATCATGAACAAGATGGAACCACTGTGGAGCAACCTGCAGCCCTTGCACTCACTTCACACAACACCAAATCAAACAGCTGCTCTGCACAGATAGATCTGCTGTCTTACACTGAACAGGATTTACAGTAGAACGAAAGAACATTGTAGCCGGAGCTACTTGTCTCTGTTTGTGTCTATGATGAAGCGCGCATGTACTGGGCTACTCTGCAGCAGTACCTACCCGAACCAATAGTCAGAATAAAAGCACTTATTAAAGATGTACCGTAGTGATTCAGGAAGCCAAAAACACGGTTTGGAAAATGGATTCATTGAGCACTCGCTTATTATATACATTTTGTTAATTCTGAACGCAAAAAAGTTACGGACTGCAGCTTTAACTAATTGACATGGCATGCTGTGATTTTTGAAATATTTTAATCATATAAATATTTATTCATTTGATATTCCATCCCATCCATTCCACAAAAAAAAAAAAAAAAAAAAACTTCTTACCCTTTCTTCGTCATAGGGTAGGCAAACAAACAAGCAAACAAATAAATAAATAAAAAAGTATCACTAACCCAATAATGCATAAAGGGGCTCAAACCGACCTATATTTATTTCCTATGGAGTTTGGACTTAATATAGAATCTATATGTACCTTTTTTTTTTGCTCTGAGTCAAGAATTTGCTTTAGACACTAAGTCTGAATTCACAATATTCATAAACAGTAGGCAAAAAACTTACCTGGATGATCTACTATTTTTGCTGCTAGTTCAAATCCAATGGACGCTTGACGATCCATAGGCCATGGGAGAAGAGCCGTGAATAGCAATGAAATGATGCAACTCACTCTATAGCTCTATACCTATAGATATTGTACATTCAAATTGCATTCATACTACACATGCTTGATATTAATTTATTCATGCACAGGAACACTTCTTTAACAGTCACAAAGTTCTTTATCAAATGTAGAAGCTACTCAGACAGTGAGTGATTTTAGATCCACGGGAAAGTACAGCTGAGGGCCCAGAAAAAGGAAGAGGTGCAAACGCTGCCCAAAAGTTATTCTTAGAAAGGTGCAAATTGTTTGTGAAATGTTTTTTATCTGTCTGCAAAGATCATTTTCACATTATCTGAGGAAAATGTGGGGAGTGAAGATTCAGAGTAGAATATACTTTACAGTAGATCTAAATGAGTTTGCGTTTGTTTAGAAAAGATACTAGTGTACTAATGAAATGCATTTTAAAATTATACATTTTGTAGAATTTATAGTTTAAATTGTATAATATATATATTATACAATTTAAACTATAAATATATATATATATTTTTTTTTTTTACAAACTGACATCACCAACTACCCAGGCAAGCATAATACAGAGTTTTTGTGGATCCATGTGGATGATGTTCAGCAGACAGAGGAGCAGAGAAGAGCAGCTCTTCAGCCCTGAGTGCATTTCTCTCTCCAGTCTTGCACCAGAGATGTCCACAAAGATATTACACACCACCTCAATCATACCTGAGAAGAGATAAACGCAAACAAAATCATGATTCTATACATCTGCTCTGACTGTCCATCTAATGGTCACAAACATAACCCATCTGACTTAAGATATCTGCAAATTAAACAACTGCCTGTACGTCGCACATTACATTACACTCAATAAACTGTTTGAAAGGGTCATAGCTATATTCAGTAATTAAGCATAAAGTATTAAGATTTTCAGTTCATGGTGGACAACACTTAGAGGTAGGGCTGGGCGATTTTTCCAATTTTGCTTAATTCAGATTGAATGTTTTGCCACAATTTTATATTTTAGAAATCAAGGAATCACAATTTTGAAAATAAATATTACCAAACTGGAGCGCTGCGTTTTTAGAATGCTGTTTTATGCAAGAGACGCAGCAAGAGATGCGAGTGCAAGAGTGAAACACATCCATTTTTACATAGAAAAAACCAATGGAAAAGAAACACATTCGAAAAAAAAAAAAAAAAACTGTAAAGATAAACTGATATTCCAAGTTTGCATTATGGTGACTTTGTTGAAATCTGCTGTTCATTGTTTTTACAGAACATTTATATTCAATAAAAGTATACTGGTGTTATACCTTCAGTCATTTTGAATTTGAATTACCTTGACTTGAGATTTATTTTAAACATTTTCCTAGTATTATTTCTGAACATATAATGTGCATAAGACAAGTTTGTACAAGATGTAGTTGTACACTCTAAAAAATCCGGGGTTGTTTTTTTAACCGAAATGCCGGGTTGAGCCTTTTGGGTAATTTTTTGGGGTTATTTTTTCAGTGTTTGGGTAGTTTTTGTGTTACCCAGCTCCTGGGTCAAACGTAACAACCCAGTGCTTGGGTAGTTTTTGTATTACTCAGTTCTTGGGTCAGATGTAACCCAACGGTTGAGTTATTTATCGCGGGGATTTGCTTCTCTTCTGGAGAGAGCAGTTATAAGCGCCATCGAAATGATGTATTCGCCGGTAAAATACAGGTTTGTATACATTTTTTAGAGTGTAGTTCATGCATCTTTTCTGCAAAGACATTTAACAAGTGACTTGTTAATGTCCCCTGGAGTGCCTTGAAACACGCAGCATTATTCTGTGGTGATGTAATTTCAACTGAAACAGGAAGACAGTGTGGGACATATCGAGTAGCCCTTTTCTCAATATCCAATAGCGTTTTGTTTATATCTGCTCGGGCCAGAGCCACTGAGCTCAGTAAAGCAGCATTTGACAGCCACAATCTAATAGATTACTACGGTGGAAGAGAAGTGCAAAACAAATCACAATTCTAAAAACAAATTAACAAATTACAAACGCAAATGAAAATCTAAAAAAACAAATAACAAGTCAGAAAAAACAACGACAAATCTGAAAACAAAAAACCAAGTCAGAAAATACAATGATAAGTCCAAGTATAGGTATTTGCGGACCAAAAAAAAAGGTTTCTCAAACGTTCGATGTCATTTTAATCTCATCTAAATTATAATGCCTTAATACTGCCTGATAAAGTAGCGTTTATGAGAGCCACGCAGCTTTTGTGTACAGCTGGTATGGGGGAAATGGTTCCAAAAATGCCTCCTTCTGGCAAAGAATCAATTTGCATATTTAATAAGGCTGTTCCCCTTCAAGGGAACGCAACGCTGCACCCCCTAGGGGGCACAATTGGGAATGAAGCCTGCACGACCGGTGTTTGAAGCACGTTTAAAACAACGGCAAACTAATGGCCCACATGGCCAATGATGCCATAGGCAGGGTACCCGGAAATATAAAAGGGCACCTGCTGAATAAGTCATCCTGTTTGCTGTCTTCAGGAGCCATCTGTTTGAAGTGCGTGTGAGAGAACAAGACAGGTGAGCTGTGTGGAAAGTGTGTGCCTCTGTTCCAGAGGTTTCTGGCACTTGAAGACACGCACTATCTATCTGTCTTGTGTCTTGGTCAGGAGCTTGTGCGTTCAGTGCTCGAGGGCTTTGAATGGGATCATTGTGAGTGTTTTCCAATGAGAAACTCCATTCGTGTTTGTCCCTTTTCTCGAGAGATGAGTGACAAGCATTTGCGTCTTGTGGTTCAAGGAAGGTATTGGCTCCAACTGTCTTGCTGGTGTTGACAGTAGACCCTGAGATAGCGCCCGATCTCCTGAATCTTCTGCTCAGTCTGGCCATTCGTCTGAGGGTGATATCCAGAAGACAAACTAACCGACACTCCCAGCAGTCAGAGAATCGATCTACTGCAACAAGGATGGTGGTAAAGCCATTAGAGGAAGGTAAGTCAGTGGCCAAATAAACTCCTAGATGGGACCAGGGTCGACACGGAATTGGCACCCTCAGGTAGACGACGGGGTGTTGAAATAATGGCACAGACTGAGAATCCTTTCACAAATCGGGCGATGTCCTGGTCCATGTTGGGCCACCAATACCTTCCCTCGAGGAGTTTGAGGGTTCGCTGCCTGCCTGGATGGCCTGATCCTGGAGATGCATGTATAGAGTCCACAAGGGAAATCCGGAGGGAGGTTGGTACATATGTTCAACCTTATGGACCTCCCAGCGAAGCAGGTTCTTCTTCAGTGGCAGCACGGATATCGTTGTCGTCGAGAGACCAGATGATAGGACAGGTCTAGAGGGAGCACACATTCCTGATCCTCAGATACAGGGTCAGGTAAGTGAATTCTTGATAGAGCATCAGCATTCGTTTTTTTATGGCCTGGACAGTATGTGACTTGAAAGTTGAATCTAATGAAGAATAATGCCCATTGAGCCTGTCTGAGGGTTTAGGCATTTGCTTCTCTGAGGTATTGCAGGTTCCTCTGGTCAGTTATGACCTCAAATGGATAATTTGCTCCATCCAGCTAGTGCCGCCACTCCTCTAGGGCCAGCTTAACGGCAAGCAGTTCTCTGTTGTTGATGTCATAATTCTGCTCCGTCGTGGATAGCTTCTCTGAGAAGTAGGAACATGGATGGAGTACTGGGGGTTCTGGGTACTGGGACAGCACTGCTCTGACTTCTAGAGATGAAGCGTCCACTTCAACAATGAAGGGTCTAGTTGGGTCTGGGTGCCAGAGAGCTGGAGCAGTGCAGAAGGTGGCTTTTAGCTTTTGGAAGGCTTCGGCTGCATTTTGTGTCCAACAGAGACGTTTTGGTTTCTGGCATAGGAGAGAGGTCAAGGGAGCTCAGAGTTCACTACAGTTACAGATGAATTGACGGTAGAAGTTTGCAAACCCCAGGAAGCACTGAAGATCATTAAAGGTAGAAGGTTGTGGCCAATTCTTCACCGCTTCCACTTTGGTTCGATCCATTTGGATACCTTCCGGCGTGATGATGTAGCCAAGGAACCCACATTACTCCAATTTCAGGTAGAAGTGGTATTGGCAGAGTTGGTTGAGTACTTGTTTAACATGATTGAGATTGGAGGCGTAGATGAGGATATCATCTATGCAGACTATTACAAATTTGTGGAGCATATCATGGAAGATTTCATTCATGGAATTTTGAAAGGTTGAAGTTGAGTTGGAGAGCCCGTATGGCATAACCTGATATTCATAATGTCCTGATGGAGTAATGAATGCACGCTTCCACTCATCTCCCTGACGGATGCGGATTAGGTTTAAGGCACTGCGGAGATCTAGCTTTGAGAACAGGTGAGCTCCATGCAGTTCCTCGAGTGCTGCTGGTACCAAAGGAAGGGGGTAAACAAACTTTACCATCTGGGAGTTTAGATTGTGATAGCCAATGCAAGGATGAAGTCCTCCATCTTTCTTGGCCACGAAGAAAAAGCTAGAAGCCGTTGGAGAGGTGGATGGTCGAATGAACCCCTGTTGAAGTGCTTCCTGGATGTACTCATCCATGGCCTTGTGCTCCGGGATAGATAATGAGTAGATTTTACCCTTTGGTAATTTGGCTCCAGGCAGGAGGTCCATTGCACAGTCCCATGGCCGGTGTGGTGTTACTTTTGTGGCAGCAGTCTTACTGAAGTTGCCCTGGAATGCCCTGTACTCCTCTAGCAGGTTGATTTTTGCAGTAGTTTCTGGGCTCTTAATAGATGTCGATCCCAAGAAGGCAGTTCTCGACAAAGGAACAGGTAGTGATTGAAGGCAATTGTGGATGCAGAAATTACTCAACTGTTCGATTCCACCTGAGCTCCAGTTGATGATAGGTTGGTGTTTAGCCATTCAAGGGCGTCCTGGGACAACGTCGATGGCAGAGTCCTCCAGCACCAGCAATAATAGGGTCTCCTCGTGCAGACAACCAATGCGAAGGGTTAATTCCGGAATTCTCCATGGCACCAGTCCGTTGTCCAGCATGGGACTTCTTTGACGTGGAATCTTGAAGGGAGGTAGGATAAGTGACGAAATTTCCAGAAGAACCAAAGTCGAAGAGGATTTTTACTGGGAAAGATTGACTGGCATATATTAATACAGCATCATAATACCGAGGGTTATTAACTGCAGAGTTGATTTGGATAGTACTCACCGCTGGGCATGGAGGACGGACTGGGCAGGTTTGGATGAGATGATAATTTCCTCCACAATACAAGCATAGCTTCTGTTGTATGCGAAGTTGGCATTCAGTGGTGGATAGATGGTACTGATCAGTTTGCATGGCTTCTGGTGCTGGAGACTTATTGGAGGGTGAGATGTCAGAAGCATTTTACTCAACGGAGACCACAAATAAGTGTTGCGAGACGTGTTGGGCTTTAAGCATGAAACTCTCCAGTGCCACAGAGTCCTCATAAATCGCCATCTGCTGACGAACTTTGGAGTTTAATCTACGTCGGTAAGCTGAGAGGAGTGCAATCTCGTTCCAGCCGCTGGATGCCGCTAGCGAGCGGAAATGAATGGTGTATTCATGGACAGTCCGTTCAGCTTGTCGCAGTCTGAAAAGTTCTTCATGCACTGTGAGTGAAGAGGCACCAATACCAAACACGTCTTTAAAATGGGTTATAAAAGAAAGCTCCACAGAGAAACGGCCCATTGGTAAGCTCTTCCTGACAGCAGAGAGATGATGAAGGATATATTTGCGCAGTCTCCGGAGAACTGATGGGGAAGCATCTCGAAATACAATTGACATTGCAACATGAAGCCGTTACATTCTGACACCTCACCCGAATAAACTGCTGGTTTGGCCATGGGACAGGCAGAGGCAGGTGAAGTGACTGATGGTTAGAGTGCCGTGAGAAGCGTCGTGATGAGTTCATTGACTGGATCCAGTTCAGAAGGTCTCTTGGGTTCCATAATGTTTCTCTTTTTGGCTGGACTTCTGTCACCGTGTGCCAAAGACGAGGACTAGGAGAGATGCAGGTAATGTAAACTTCACTTTTATTAAGTAAACAACTCATCACAGAGGTATCTCCGTGGAAGCAACTGAGGTGAATGTGGCAGAGAGTGCATGAGAACAGTCTTTTCTGAGACACCCAGTTTCCAGTCCACCCTCCTTAGAGCACACAAAGATCTTGGTGACAGGCAGAGCACAGGTAAGTTTACGGTCTTTTAGCAGAGCCGAAGAGGAGGACATTGAAGGAGTAACCTTGAGACCAGTCTCAGCCTCAGACGTCATGCCCATGGACCGTTGGCTAAACGTCTGATGCATATGAGACACAAAAGTGGAAACACTTCAGGAGTGTCGAAGTCGTCATCGGATTGGTTGAATTCTACAGGATTTCTGCGAGACCTGTGTATTGCATTCCTTAATGCTCCACCTGGAAACAAAGATGCCGTAGCGCCAAACCCCCTCACGAAAGTAGCCCAGAGTTGATTATTCAAAAATAACTGTTTTGATCTGATCATAGCCTAAACAAACATAATGTACCATATCTATAATAATGGGAAAACATATTGTTTTTATGACATATGTCGTTATTACGAGAAAAATATGTTGTTTTAACGAGAAAAGATGTCATTTTAACTAGATAATTATAGTTTTATGACATAACATCTCGTTATTACTAGAAAAGTTGTAGTTTTAACGAGAAAACTTCTCATTAATACGAGAAAATGTCATTTTAACGAGAAAACTTCTCGTTATTACGAGAAAAGATGTTGTTTTAACGAGAAAATATCTCATTATTACGAGAAAAGATGTCATTTTAACAAGAAAAGATGACGTTAAAATGACATAACATCTTGTTATTACGACATAATTGAGTGGGAAAAAAAAAATATGTGTGTGGCAGCAATGCGTCACCGTAGATCAGCTCAGATTTTCTATTTGCTACAGTGTTTAATCAAACACCACCAAATACTTACTTACTTAAAGATTCAATATTTATTTTCTAACATTTGTTTACACTTTAACATTTTACATTTCAATGTGGACTTAAACATAAGATTTCTGAAAATGTTCTGGGACTGGGATTTTCTATTTGCTACGGTGTTTAATCAAACACCACCAAATACTTACTTACTTAAAGATTCAATATTTATTTTCTAACATTTGTTTACACATTAACATTTTACATTTCAATGTGGACTTAAATATAAGATTTCTGAAAATGTTCTGGGACTGGATTCATAAAACATTCTTATAAATAAAATTCTTCTTAATATTAATGTTCTTATCTTTTCTCTTAAAGAGTTACTATTTTAATTAGCACATGTTTTACTCACCCTCAAAGCTTCCTAGGTGTATATGACTTTCTCTTTCAGACGAATCCAATCTGAGTTATAGTAAAAATTATCCTTGCTCTTCCAAGCTTTAGAATGGCTGTAGTTGGGTGTTTTTTCAACAGTCCTAAAGTATTCAAATAAAACGCATCCATCCATAATAGGTGAGGTTAATAAAGGCCTCCTGTAGCGAATCAATGCATTTTCTTAAAGAAAAGATCCATATTTAAAATGTTATAAACACTTTTCTCTCACTTCTGCCAACTGTCAGACACGGAAGCTGTTCTGGGGTGCGTTTCCCAAAAGCATCGTTAGCTAACTATGCAAGTTTGTTCCATTGAAATCTATTGGTAACGATGGAACTTGCAACCATAGTTGCTTTTGGGAAATGCACCCCTGGGTGGATGACGTAGGATGTATTCACAGCGCATGAGCTGGTGATCAGTGACGAATGCGGAAGCGCAGAGGAGAGACAGCAAAACAAACACCGGTAGTGAATTAGAAGTACAAAACAAGGATTTTTAAAGAAAAATGACGTAGGATTTTGATTTAAGCCAAGCGGACACTGGTTTTCTTTTTCTAAAATAAGGAAACGTTCCTTTGCTCCTTTAAACAAACTCACAAGACTAGCATATCTCACAGGCGCATGCGTGTGTCCTATGTCCGGAAAGGCTTGCTCATATGACAGTTAGCAGAAGTGAGAGAAAAGTGTTTATCATGTTTTAAATATGGATATTTTTCTTACAAAAATGCATCGATTCGCTACAGATGGCCTTTATTCAACCCCACATGCATTCACTCTATAGAGGGCTTTATTTAAAATGCAATGCTAAGCGGTCATCAGGCTGGTTGCAACAAAAATAGTGTGTGCTTTTTATGATTATTATGGTATTATGCAGTGGGAAGGAACCTTGAAGTATTCTTCATTGAGTTTATAAGTGAGATTTCAGCAAGAACCGCCATATAAATCAGATAAAGACTATTTTGAATCAGATAAAGACTATTATTTTCTTATTAGGGGAAAAAAAAGATTTTCTTAAGAACATATTTGAGAATTTTTCAAGAATTCCACTTAGGAAATTCTAGGATTTAGCCCTTGATTCCTTATTATTGTTCTTTATAGTTGTGATCCTTTGCACTTTAATCAGTTTTAAACATTTGTTTATACATTTTGAATTTAAATGTTTATTTTGTTATATAAAAACATTATTAAACTTGTTATTAAAAGGATAACACTTCTGCAACTTAATTCAATACTAAAAAGCTTTAGCAATTATCATGATATGAAAATTTGATGTCATTACATGCCACACTGAAAAAAATAAAATTAAATATTCATTTTCAAACACTTACCTTAAAAAAATGTAGTATCATTTTTTTTCAGTGCACCTGAATATACCTTCTACCAGGTGATCAATATATCCAAACACACAGAAGGACCTACTTCTCTATATGGAGGAAAGCACACACTCCACACTAAATATAGAGGATACTATCAATTCACTGCATTGTTGCCCCCTGGGGACTACAAACTCAACATAAACAACACTGAAAGGTGAAGTGCTCACTAGGAACACAGACAATTTCCAGTTTCACTGTATTGGGAAAGGCATGAGAAAGCAAGCGTGTGTGAGTGTGTGCGCTGTGTCTTCCAGTCCCAGCAGTAATAATCAGGAGGAGTTGAGTAAGACCTGAGGCTATCACGCTGTTTATCTGAGATTAGTACTGCAGTTATCTAAGGTGAAGGATCCACGCATGTAATTCGCTGTTTGACAAATTATGCAAGATGAATACAACGGCAATGCCATCAACAATACAAATCCACTGCTGAACGAAGAAAACACAGCCAAGGCTGTCACCTTTAATGCAGGGGAAATACAGATGAAACCGGAACTGCAGCCTGGAACGTTCACAATTTAGGTGAATTATCATAAATGCACACGGTGCAAAAATTACTTCTGAAATTTGTATGTAAATATATTGAACTGAAATGCATACGCAGGTCCTAAAAGAGCTGTGAGCAGTATTTCAGTGCTGTCTCAAACACGGAGAGCTTCTTGCCAGACACTGAATATTTATGCTTACAGCTGTACAGTTAAATTTATGTAACTTACTTTCTTTTGGTACCAAATTTATTGCTATTACTTCCAGTAAAATGAGTCATGCAAATATGACTTTAGGATATGGATGTTTTTCCACCTCCATGAGCAAAGCGAAAACAAACAAGTCAGCAGTTCACATTTTACGAGGAAATTCCTCTTTCTCTCCCTCGTATGGCAGTCAGAAAGCAGATATGTGACACTAAAGTCAGGGTATATACCTGAATGCTTACAATAAACCACACGTTTGTGTGGTAAAATGCCTCAGTGCCAACTGGACATTTTACATTTCTTAAGCAATTTACTAAATTTTCTGCCACAAAGTCCCAATAAGGTCCCAGTTGTTAACATTAACTTATAAAGAGCAATACATTTGTATTAATATTAGTCTTTGTTATGAATGTTATTTAATAAAAATACAATTGTTCATTGTTATTTACAACTATGATTGTAATACTGTATTAATAAATCTTGAAATTAACATTAAGATTAAGAATTTGTAAGTATTTTTAATAACACTTTAGATTACAAAAACACTATTCACTTTTATCTAGTTGCTCATTTGCATGCAGATTATTAGTTTATTGAGGGAAAACTCTTCCCTAATCTAAAGTGTTACCGTATTTTTAATTGTTAGTTCATGTTAACTAATATAGTTAATTTCCACAAAACATTGTAAAGTGTTACCTGACACACTGCACTACATTTTATTAAAGAACATGTTAGCATCTGTTAATTTTAATTGAAGGACAAAACTGAATAATCTATATTTTTTGCGCTATTTTGGTTTCCAGGTTTAAAGGGTTACTCCATCTCAAAATGAAAATTTTGTCTTTAATCACTTACCCCCATGTTGTTCCAAACCCGTAAAAGCCTAGTTTGTCTTCGGAACACAATTTAAGATATTTTGGATGAAAACTGGGAGGCCTGTGACTGTCCCATAGATTGCAAAGAAATAACAGTAATAAAAGTAAATGTCAATTTGCATTGTACTTTGAAAACGGTAGCAGCGTAGCCTAGATTTACGCTTTCAGTTTGAACATTTGCATAATCCCCACCTGCCCACGAAATATGAACAAAGTCTGACCTGCCCACATACACTTCCGCTAGTTAGTGTGTTTACATCATGTTGAGAAGACGCCATGTTCAAGGATACCACAGAAATACAATTCGAACCTATTGTTGTGTGCATGTCATTTTACCGAGGACTGCTTCTCTAATCTTGGCTTTT
The DNA here is from genome assembly GCF_018340385.1 of Cyprinus carpio. Taxonomy (NCBI): domain Eukaryota; kingdom Metazoa; phylum Chordata; class Actinopteri; order Cypriniformes; family Cyprinidae; genus Cyprinus; species Cyprinus carpio. The sequence goes on from NC_056612.1 coordinate 6,597,802, forward strand.
ATTTTCGTTGGCTTCTAATCTTCTTTATTTGAACTAACAAGCTCTCCGAACCACAACCTGTAAGTACAATTGATACTTATGTGTACAACTGAGTGCTCAAAATATCAAGTTTTTGTGCTAATATGTGACATATACCTAGTGCAGCTTTAGGTTTCCAGGTAAGGCACGGTATTACTGTCTAACTGAAGTAGTTCTGATAATTTGATGTTAACCTAAGAATGTGTCGATTAATGTAGACTGACGTTGTTCTAATTACTTCGTTTAAAAATAATGTAGTGTATCATCATTTAAAAACTGCATTTTGTACATTAAAATTTGTTTGATGATCTGAATCTTTTAAGTGTGACAAATATGCAAAAAAAACAAACAAAAAAAAACACATCGACACTTCTATTGCTCTTAAAGGGATTGTCCATCCAAAACTAAAAATGTGTCATTATTTACTCCCCCTTTTGTCATTCCAAACCCTGTATGACTTTCTTTCATCTGTTGTACACAAAAGAAGATATTTTGAAGAATGTTGCAAACTAAACAGCTTCGGTTCCAATTTACATTTATTGTATGGACAAAAAAAATATAATGGAAGTCAATGTGAACTAAAACTGTTTGGTTATCAACATTCTTCAAAATATATCTTTTGTTCGGCAGATGAAAATAATTGCTATCCCTTTAAATAGCAGTATGGTCTCCTACTTTGTAGTAGTTTATAACATAACTAACTACTTTTTTTAAAAGGTTAGGTTGACTAGTTTAACTACTTGTTGACAAGCTACAAGTTACATTTTCAAGGTAGTTTCTGAACACTAAACACTGTTGTTTTTCACAGCCTTTCTGTCTGGGTTTCTTCCTCTTGCTTATTCCTTCTGTTATCTTTCACCCCAAAAAATCTCACCAATTATAAAATTCATCTTGCTTTTCTCACTCTTTCCTCGTCTCAATCAACCCTCAACTCCGCCGCAACTCATATTTTGTAATTTTTTTCTTTGACTCTCTCTTACCCCCTGCTTGTGTCTGGATCCCATACCCATGCTCTTTTGCTCGCACCTAAAAGAACCAATTACAGCATTTTCCTCCTTCTAGAGCAGAGCAGGGCTGAGGTGACTGGCATTAGCAAGATAGCACTAATTGTAGAGGTTATATTTAGTGCTGGGTCAGAGCTCTCCAAGAGGAGGAGTGCTGATAACAATGCTGGCTGTATGAGATGGCTTGTAGATGACCCTGTGCTGTAAAAAAAAAAAAAAAAAAAAAAAAAAATTCCCGGTGCGGAGGGCAGTGTTTGTTTTGTCTGATCCCAGCCTGCAACAGCCTGGACCGCTTAGACAGAAGAAGAGGTCCATGAGGGGTTGTTGTGATATGGGGAAGCGTGCTGTGCACAGATCTACCAGAAAACAAGCCATTACAGGCCTCTACTTATCTGGGTGGCTTGGGATGCGTGTGTGAGTGTGTGTGTTCACGGTAAGCTACACTACAGTGGATAGACAGGAAGTGACTTGTAAAAACACATCTTTATGTGAAAAATACAAATGGAATATCCAGATATAAAATATCCAGAATATACTCCTCACCCCCATAAAGAAAGAAAGAAAGAAAGAAAGAAAGAAAGAAAGAAAGTAAAACAAATAAAGTAAATTAAGTAAAAATAAAATAAATAAATGTTATTTTTTTATTTTGGCTGTATTAGTATAAATAGCTTCTTTAGATGGCGTTACTGAAAATGTATTTTTTACATATTTAAATACACAATTTGTTTTTTGCGTTATTACTTGTGTAATGTACTTTAACTGATTTTTTTTCTTCAGTTGAAAGTGTGCGTGTGGTGGGGGGGATCAGATACACTAAAATACGGCTTGTGTACAAATTTGAAGGTTGCTCAATATTGTCAAAATGCAATTTTTTACAACTACTGTACATATTGTTAAGAGTGCTTGTAACAAGCTTAGTCTTGACTTAAGAACTAATGTCGCAACCAAATGATGTGCAGAGTTAGTTACAAACCTGATTAGTAGTCACTAAGAAAATTTGGTGTGATAAACATTTTATTTTTAATGAACAGCTGTTAATACATCTGTTCAGACCAGCATGAACATTTACATGCTGTCAGTGTGACAGATTTATTTATTTTTATGATTTATTTATTTTTTAATAGCTTTTTTTTTTTGGTGTTTTTCCATTGCACTGTGAAAAAGGCCAACCAATAAGATCCATGCATTTGGTAACATGCCCAGAGCTGCTGCTGTTTTACAAAATCATGACTTTGTGACACTGAGAAACAGACAATTTTGCTAAGCTACAACAGACAGAATCTAGAACTGGCTCTTCTGTCTCTGTACTCTTGTATTTGGTGTTGTCTGATAAAAAACCTCAGCAAACACAAACATCTGAATAGCTTTTGAAAGCATGTAAATACCATTTGTGTTCCTTTCTTCACCATGACAATGAGGTGTCAGAATCGGAAAGCACTCTATTTCTGCTCTTCCATAAGTGACACCTACTATCAGAGAGTGAATTTGCACTTTAGCTCAGCCCATATGCCATTTTTTTACATTGGTATGAACAGACAAATCATTTTCATGCCGAACATTCGTGTTGGAGTGAACAGGCCTTAAGACCATACGAACAGCTGGTGCAACCCTAAAATGAGATATTAAATGAATGGAAAACAAACGTGATGTCTGCACACTGATATAATTGCTCCATAAAATTAGAAATTAATGTGCGCTAAGAACGTGTTACTTAATGCAGTCAATGTGAATCTCACCTTCTCCAGGACTGCATGTGTACGTAAGTGCGAACCGACACTCTTTTTTTCCATGGTTCCTCCTCTTCACAGGTGTTGAATGTGGAGTGTGTGTGTGAATCTGACTCATCTCCTTTTGTAAAAAACAAACACACACAAACGTACACCCACACACACCTCAGTGTCCATCTCGCCCTATGGTGTGGCGAAGACAGGCATGCGGGTCCAAAACTGTCAACATGAGTAAGGCTATAGGAATCCATTACTCAATAATTCAGCACAGAGAGCTGAAAGCGTCGGGGTGAGATTGGGCATTCACATGGCAGGCTGGGGGAAAAAAATCTGCCTTGCATGGCTTGAACATAGAGGCAACAGACAGCAACTTGTGCAGATGAGAGAATGAGTGAGAGACTGCCCAGTAGCTGGGTAGATAGCGACAGATGAAAACAGGAGACGAGGGGAGGTTTTTTTGATGCCCAAGCATGGACAGTGGGTGATGTGAGGGCTAGATGGGTGGGACACTAAGTAGATGCGGGCTACAGGGCCGCCACACGAGTCCACGCTGATAAAAGCAGTTGTATCTGGTGGAAGCCTAAAAAAGGCAGCTGAACGCCCTCCCCCTCCATCAGAGTCACACACGAGAGTCAGACAGCGAGATGAGAGCAATAAGGGTCTGGTAATGGAATGAAAACACTCCAAAACAAAACAAGGGCAGCTCTCTGAATGTAGGCCCTTTTCATGTGTGTGGCAGTGTCTGGGTGAAAAGACTGTGTGGGTTTGTGTGTTCTGGTTCAGAGAAAGTCTAGAAACCGGAGGGCCGATATATATATCAAAGCGAACGACGTTCAGATGCACTGCACCTTGCTGGTAGAATGGTCGGAGGTCTGTGCCCTTCTGTCCAATCAGATTGCAGAGGAGAGCCATGGCGTTCTGCATCATGCTGCCGACTGTGTTATTCTGGTGCTCCTGAAAAAAGAAAAAAAAAAAGTATTATATTAAAATTTCAAAACATCTAAAATCAATATCAAAGGAACAACCAAAACAAAGTTTGAAAGCACCACGTTCAAAGCTGTGTGTAAATTAGTAGATATTGCTGTGACTAAGCATAATTTGAATTCTGCACAGGCTGAATTGTTTATTAGTGGATCATACTGATGAGAGTCGTGTTTCATGTTTATAAACAAGTGGTTGCCAACCAGGGGGCCGCGGGCCCACTGGGGAGCCTCTGCAAACTTCCAGGTGGGCCCAAGTAAGTCTTAATATTATTTAAATTTAGTTATATTAGCATAATCTTATTTAAAATGATAAAAGAAAACACTGACAGTAAAGATGTACCAAATTAAAAAGACATCATTTTTACATTTGTTAATTTTATTACAACAGAGAGGTACATCAGCTTAGATAGGAGGGCCTTTGAATCTAGTCTTAGACAAGCAAGGACCTTAAGTCAAAAAAGTTGAGAACCACTGTTCTAAACGATCAGGCTGGGTTAATGACAAATCAAGCAAAACATTTACTTAGGAGAGATCATATAGTGACCAGAATGACATATAGACTTGGAGGCAGCACTGACTTTAAAATGATAGTTCACCCAAAAATGAAAATTCTGTCATTAATTACTCACCCTCATGTTGTTCCAAACCTGTAAGACCTCCGTTCATCTTGGTAACACAAATTAAGATATTTTCGATGGAAACTAAGAGTTCTCTGATCCTCCCATAGACAGAAAGGATTCTTACACCATCAAGGTCCAGAAACATAGCAAGGAGATCCCTAAAATAAACCATGCGATATCAGGGGTTCAACCGTAATTTTCCGAAGCTACAAGAATACTTTTTGTGTGCAAAAAGAAAACAAATATAACAACTTTATTCAACAATTTGTCCCATCCTCGTCACCCTAGCACCCTAGAATGCTGTCTATAGGAGGGTCAGAGAGCTCACGGGATGCATTAAAAATATCTTAATTTGTGTTCCAAAGATGAATGGAGGTCTTATGGGTTTGGAATGGGATGAGGGTGAGTAATTAATGACAGAATTTACTTACCATTTAATGCAGTACAAAGTCATTAGCAAATGTAGACTGTAAAAAAAAGTTTGAAAAGTAGTGATTAACTTAACAGGGCAAATTGGTGTGAGAGCACAATCCAATAAAAGCACAGATGGGACTGTAATGTTCTGCAGGTGACATACTGACAACTCGCAAATTAAAGAACAAAGCACAGCCAGACAATTTCCATAATTATCAATGCAATAGAGAGCAGCAACTATCTAGCAACTATCGCAGGCATGTCAAGCACAAAATGGGTTAAGATGTGTTATTTTTGTGCAACAAATAATCGTGCAAATACCAGTAAATTGTCTACCGCAAACCCAGTAAATCACCTTGCATGATTTACTTCAGTACTCTCCTCTAATAAATTTTGGATCTGAAAGAGAATCTTCTACAAATACGTATGTAATAAGGTCAGATGCAAAAATAACTGGGGACGAGAAAAAAAAAAAAAAAGGACGAGACGTAAATACAGACATTCTATGATACGTTGAGCAGAAAAATTACAACTTTAATGTGAAATGCAAATTCCTTGTAAAAGAATATTTGATTTGCAATTTATCAGAGAATGAGACTCATCTCAGGTGACCAAGCTGACGTATCTGCACACATATACATGTGACACAAGCAATGCACCAGGGCTGATGGAGCGATGGTGGCGAGCTGACTATTGACCCAGCACTTTTCAAGTAACTGGGACCTGCGATAAAGGGTTAAATCATGCTTTACTGCTCACTGGTGCTTAATAATAGTGTACTGAATTAGTACATCGTATACGCTAATGTTTTGATATTTTCAGTGAATGTGAGCTATGCAAACCCCGTTCTTTGCATTTAATGAATGGATGGAGCGAAAACACAATCAAGTGTTGAAAATGCATTTTCAGTTCAGCTAAATGATAAAGCAGGGCTGTAACCACCATAGACATTGAAGGGGACAAGCCCCCCCCAATAATTATAAGTGGCCAAAATGTCCCCCCCCAATATTTGAAATTCTTTCATTGATCTGCTGCACTCCATTAAGCAGTGCTCTTGCTATATTAATGCTTCAAGTGCTGCATTAATATAGCTTTTTATGCAATGCCATTCGAAATCAGTTATATTTTTAATGATTTTTACTGGAGTCTCTTATGCTCATCAAGGCTGTATTTATTTGATCAAAAATACAGAAAAAAAAAAAAAAACAATACTGTAAAATATTAAATATTGGTTTCCTATTTTAATATAGTTTAAAATGTAATTTATTTCTGTGAATTTTCAGCATCAATAGGCTACTCCAGTCTTCAGTGTTACATGATCCTTCAGAAATCATTCTAATATGCCGATTTATTTACAGTGTTGAAACTGTTGTGCTGCTTAATTTTTTATTTTTATTATTGGAACCTGTGATACTTTTTTATTATTAATTGATGAATAAGAGTATAAATAGAATAGCATTTATTCAAAATAGTAATCTTTTCTAACAATATATGTCTTTACTATCACTTTTTATCCATTTAACACTTCCTTGCTGGATAAAAGTATTAATTTCTTAAAGAAGAAGAAGAAGAAGAAAAAACAATTGACTGACCCCACATTTTTGAACAGTGGTGTGTATTGTAACACAAAATTTCTATTTTGAATAAACACTGTTCCTTTTAACTTTTATTTACCAATGAATCCCGAAAAAATATATATATATATTGAAGGTCCCAAACAATATGAAGCAGCAAAAATGTTTCCAACATTGATTATAAATCAGCATGTTAGATTGAATTCTGAATGAAGACTGGAGTAATAATGCTGAAAATTCAGCTTTGTTTCACAGGAACAAATTATATTTTAAAGTATATTAAAATATAAAACCATAAAACCATTTTAACTTGGTGTCCCAACAGACTTTGCAAGTACGTCAACATATTCTAACCCTAACCCTACCAAGTCTACTAATACTTTACCAACACTCTATTGAGAGCTAGTAGATATGTAGGTGGAATGTTACTTATAGTCAACAGAATTTATTAAAGGGACCATCAAAATACAGTGCAACCAACTATTTTCTGAAGAAAATACATTGATTTCATTAGGGATGTAATTTTGGCATTTTACTCCATGTTGTGCTTAATAACTCCCCTTAACCACGGTATTATCACTGAAACACAATACTTTTTGTTGCTTATAGCTGTAATCCCACACAGTAAAACACTTCCAGTAAGGAAAAAACTCCCTGCCATGAAACCGACAACAGCAAGTGTAGATCACCAATTCCACTTTTGTGTAGCGTCTACTATTTTCAAGAGTAGAGAGTGAACCTAACCAGAGAGGGCAGAGGTGCTGTCAGATAGAGAGAGCCAAGCCTCTGCCCTTCTCATCTCTCCCCCAGGGCAGACACCCGAGGCTGGGTGAGGCCAACAGGGGGAGCTGGGTAAGACCGGAGGTGTCGGGACGGTGTAGTCTGGCTCTTTCGACTCTAGGGTCAAAGACACTGTCTAATCCTGCAGCGAGCTCAGGTCCAGGGGCCGATTAAAAACATGATAAACAGACAAAGAAGAGCAGAAAGAAGTAGGGGAAAAAAAATCGATGGGGGTTTTAATTAGAGGTCTGAGTGAGGCTTGGGAGAGAAAGAGAGATAAAGAGAGAGAGAGAGAGAGAGAGAGGGGTCTGGCCAACTCTGCTGGCTGACAGACAGATAGAGAAGGGTATGTCTGTCTCAGGGGAATTTTCCGAGCCCCTCCACAGGCTGTGGAAGAATTTTCAAGGCCTGGAATCATTACTTTTTACGCTTTATTTCCGCACTGAGCATCGGGAGAGGTGGAGTGGAGGGGTCGTGCATTCATCAGGAACCTTCAGTCCATACATAAATATAGCATACACACACATACCAACTGCAGGAGAGACAATGAGGAAGCATTTAATATTGGGTCATTGCTGAAAATAGCTTGTTTAACAAAACCAGCATTGATGTCACAGAGTTAAATGAAACAATCATCCTTAACTTCTAACTACACAAGGCAGAATTGGATGTTTTACCACTGATTTTACATGCCATCATTGGAAGGAGGTCTAAAATAATTGCAGAAAAATAACCATTAAGACCCCTATGCACTAATCGAAATTGAAGCAAGAATTTATGTGACCTCTTTGAAAAAAAAAAAGGCCAAAACGAGGGAGGAGAGTTTGGAAAACTTGCCAAAGCAAACTTTAGAGAAATTTCACTTTTGCGTGCTGGTAAGCAACTTTAAACTAAAATTAGTCTGTGGCAATCCGCCTATGTTGACATGGAAATCTTCTGAGGTTCATTTCTTTTTTCAGTCTATCAAGGTCAGAAACTGAAGTTGTAATTCTAATTGAAAGTGACACTTTTAATGTGTAATACTACATAAGCAGTCTATTGTATATAAATAAACATGATGCGACTTGACTTGAGTGCCAAATTGGAGATCTGGTGCAAACATATGCACATCGCTATGATCAGATGCTTTCTTAACCGTTTTATCAACACTGACATTTCTGTTGTGTGTTAAATATGCACACAGCACATATTTACATATTCTTCCAAACACTGCTCTCAACGGGGTGGGCGTTGTTGAGATGTTCTCAAACAGTATATTGTTGCTCAGGTTAAAAAAAAAAAAAAAACAGCAATACACTTTTTTACCCCAAAGCAAAGAACAAAAAGGATTTTGTCATGACTATACAGGGCCTTTACCATTCACTCACATCTCAATGGTAGTCGGTCAGCTGGAGCCAAGTGTGCTCAGTTCTGCAGTCCGAATATTATGAACCTGAGCTGTGAATATCATATGACTAATTACTTTGGAAGAGCAGTAAAAATGACATGAGAATGCTGATCTAGCGACTCAAATATCCTGATGTGACAAATTTTAGGGATATAGGGATCTAGGGATTTATTTGTGTACATTTTTTTTTTGTTTTTAATTCATGCGTCCTCATAATCTTTAATCAAAAACATTTCAATCAACATCCTGAACGACATCCTCTCCCTTACGACAACCTTTCTTCTCTAATGACGTGTACTGGCATGAGGGCAGGACAACAATCCCTAGCAATTGGCAAATGATAACAATCCAATCAAATCCCAATGGACAAAATCGACTATCACACCGCCTACAACATGACCGAGGTTCACCCCAATCGGCCTGATGAGAACACTACAGTGATCAAAAGTACAAATTTGCTCATAAACTCACTCCTAAGCTTCTAAACCGTCAGTCGCTGCCTCAAGTGTCTTATATCGTTGGAATCCTTGGCTCATGCCGGCCAAAACACATGCCTCAGATTTGCTTGTGAGCCTAGCGAAATTTTCAGGTATTTCGGAATTTTTGTAAAACATACTTTTGCGAGCTAGTCCTAAATCAGTGCAGAAAGATTCTCTGGAGAGTGAATATAAATAATTATCAAAAACTTGATACTTGTTGAACTTCTGACTCACCGTCGCAAAGGGGTGTGGCAAAACGTTCGAAAGGGGCAGGGCCACTTTTAGTAAAATCCCTATAACTCCTGAACTGAATGAGATATTTTCGTCAAACTCAGAACACTATAAGAAAAATCACAAAAATGGCCATAACTGTGCAACCATTTGTCCTATCAACATGAAAATTGATGTGCACGGTATTGGTCTAAAGTGCTGCAAGTGTTTACAAGGACATTTGCGTATCTCAAAATTTATGGCCTCCATTGGCCAACAAATTTTGAGCACCTGTTAGACAAGGTTAACGGAGGCCGATCGGAACGAAACTCAGCGGGCCTGTTCGACTCACGGCCCCAAAAGTCAGAGAAATTTGAAAGAAATCAGCTACTGGGGGGCAATATCGCATCATCATTAGTGTTGCCAATTAACTTCAGAAATGGAAAACAAGAGACAATTGTGATTCTTCATAGGAAAATAAGGGACAGAATAAGGGAAGCTCAAAATATTTGTACTGTACCATAATGTCTAAATGATAAATCAGTTCCAAAAACAAACACAAAACCATTCTTAATTGAAAGAAAACAAGCTGACAAAAAGATTGATACTAATATTATGTCATGAATCCTGTCCATGAACTTCCGTCCGCTTGCCACGAGAGGTCGCCCTCCCACTATATTGACTCTCGCACCACACAGAGTGTTACAAATCACCCTGGACTACATTTCCCATGCTCCATTGCACCAATCACAAGCTCACCTGAAACCAATCACACACAGCTGCTACCAATAACACACACTATATAAATCAGTCTCACACCACCATTCAACGCTGTATATTGTATGCGCATATCGCTAGTCACTGATAGCTATGTTACGGAGCCTGCTTTAAGTTTCCTAGTCTTAGCCTAATCTTGCCTTGTCTGTTTTTTCTGTTCTAATTCTTGCATGAATATTTTGGATTACCCTTTCGTCTTGTCTTTTTTATTTTGTTTACACCTTGCCTGGACTATTGCTCGTGTTCCTCGGATTACCCCTCTTGTCAAGCCCTCTGGATTCTGTTCGCCGATCGAAGACCCACGCCTGTTAAACGGATTACTCTTGTGTCTTGCCTGTGCCATATGTGTTTCCTGGTGTTTGACCCTGCCTGTTTCTGACCATGTCTTCAAATAAAGCTTTGCAAATGGATCTGCACGTCTCACGTCTCATTCGCCCCTTAACAGTTTAGGTGATAATATTGCATAACAAGAGATTTATAAGCTATTTTTTGCAGGCCGGTAATTTTTGGCTGGGAACACCACAAGTGTAACAAGGTTTAATAAAATAAAAAAATTTTAATCAAAATGCAAAAAAAGAAATTCGGTGGAAGTAGTTATACCCCATGTGAACAAAGCGTGTGAAGCGATCGCTTGATAACTTGCAGTTAAAGCGCCACTTAGCGGTCAAAAGCTGCAAATGCATTTTGCAGACATGGTGGTGGCACCCATGCACAAAAAAACCAACACATATTTATGTTGTCAACCTACTGTATGTTGCGCGTTTTTTTCACACATACACGCAATATTCATATCATATTAAATAACTCCTCATTCCGGACAACTTTGCCTCTACAACTACTGCTGTCAACTGAATCATTTGTTAAATGATTGAGATGAAAAAAAAAAAAAAAAAAAAAAAAAAAAAAAAAAAAAAAAAAAAAAAAAAGCTTAGGTTTTTTTGCCCAAACTTGGGGAAAAAAAAAAAAAAAAAAAAAAAAAAGTAGTACAATTCTCTGGACTCAACAAAAAAAGGTAGAAATTTGCCCTTTGGGAAGCTATAAAGGTAGTGCTATGTTTGATCCATCGATACAATGATGTATCATGACAGAGATTTGACGATACAAGTCGATAAAGCTGGCCCGGTATCGATATTGTTGCCTGATGTAAAGAGACACATTCCCCAAAACAGAGCCTCACACTTGCACAATATGGAAATATCTGCTAAGTGTGTTACTTATCTTTGTCAACCTGGCAACCATACGCACGCGCTCTCTCTCCACAGTGGATAAATGTGCTTGCTTTCTGAAAACACCAGTTGGCTTGCAGTTTAGCTATCTCCACTTCAATATTCTATTTTCAGAAAAGTGTAATTCATCAAATGTTCATTTGTAAGAGAGAAAGAGAGGAATAGAGAGAGGCTGTGTATGTATGAATTACTACCGTTTTGCCACGTTTCTCTATTAACAGTGAAGCTGTGGGTTTAACTCCTTTAGAAACAATGATGTTGCCAGCTCCTTGTTGAGAAAGATAATGTAGCTCTTGAGGGATTAAGCTATTTAGCTGATAAAATTGCGGGGCAGCACTGAATGTCTGAGGTCACAGCGTGATCTGTGTGATTGACTGAGTGTGTATGTGCGTTAGATACAGTGAAGATAATGCATTAGTTAAGAACTCTTCTAATTTTTATTTTTTAAACAGAGTGTGTTAATTTGTGCAATGATAACCTTCCAGCAATGTAAATATGATTATTTTTTATATATATAAAGATGAGTACACTGCAATATAAATTTCTTAGAATGAGTACATCATTTATGGCCTTAAAAACAAAATGCAAACAATCAGAATATCATTTATGGGCTTAAAAACAAAATGCAAACAATCAGAATATTGTACCTGGTGGGGAGAGCCCAATGTAAACATAAAACATACACCATTACTTATATTTTACTATGATACAGTTATGGAGGCCCTTCATAATGCAGAGGTCTACTGCCTGTTCTGCCAATAGTTAGAAATGGCCCTATAGTATGCAGTGTATAATAAACAGCTGTTTTACAAAATTCTGCTGAGGTGAAATTCAGTGCAGTCCTGTATTGTGATATGCATCGTACCGTTGCCTCTGTATCGTGATACGTATCGTATTGTGACTTTGCTGGTGATACACAGCCGTGTATAACGGGGTCGTTTAGAAAAGGGGCCTGTCCAAATTTACCTAAAATCCTATAAAGCCTAAAGGAAAACTCAAAACTTCACGAAACCTGCTGAGCACATGCGACAGGTGATTCAAAACAAGCACGCAAAGTTTTAAGGGGCTCAGACCACAGCTGGTGCTATAACAGTCATAAACGTTTAAAAAAAAAACACATAATATTTGTATGGTAAATTATCTGGATTCGCCAAAAATGCTTTTTAAATCATTGATTTACATTGGTACAGCCTTTGCTAAATAATATGTAATGTGTTTTTCCTTATTTGCCTAAATGCCTTATGCACTTGAACCCCGGTAATCGCTACTTGCAACTACATTATTATAATAATAATTAACATAAAATGTTTTCAAGCTGCAAAGCATTATGCAGTATTGTTCAATGTAAAACTGTTTGTTCAGATGACTCAATTTGAAAAGTTAGAAGAACATTTGGATATGTTGTGAAAAAAATAAGGAAACATAAGTAAACAAAACTTTTGCTAGTGACATGTTTAGAGTATTTCTGTTCGGTTCACACACAAAAAAAAAATTAAACTGACTCCAACTAAAAATTCTTTGCTCATGCTACTGTTTTTTCTTTTCTTTTTTTAAAATATTTGTTAGTAGAACCTTTTGAAAGTAGGATTTTTTTTTTACAGTGAATGGTAAAACATCAGTTTCAATATAATATCTGTGATTTGTTGCTAAAATTGATTGATTGATTTATTGATTAAATGACTGATTCAAAGATGCTTTTTACTGCCAGCTGGTATGATTACAACATCTATAAGTAGAGGCTAATGGGGCCACGCTAACCAGTAAAACCTTGACCCCTCGTATTTGCCTTGCCCATTTCTGAATTTGGAACAAGATCAGCATTCCATCCAGTATTTACATCGAATTATTATTCCTATAGCTATGCAAAAACGTAGTAGTTGTCCTACTGAACAGTTTCCTACAACTAGAAAAACCTCAGGGACCTAGCTAATCCCATTTTATTGAGTAAATAAAATATTTACATTTTCAGAATTTTATTTCATGTTTTATTTACATTTTAAATTAAATTTTTATTTAACTTAGAGGTATGACAAAATGGTTTTACAGTTTTCCTCTTGATACACCACATTAAAGGGGAAATATTCAGAACACTGTCATTTCTATTACTACAGTACATTAAAAACAGCCTCCTCCTTTTATTTCTGCTCCTTAGATTGACAAGAACAGCTAAAAGCTTTCAGTGCACTTTTCTTGCTCAGAAAGTGTGGCTGTGAGCACATCTTGGCTCTCAAGAACATTAATGGTTTCTTTTTCCTGTCCGATCTATACTGACAGGTCACATTCAACAGAAAGCCATGGCAGTAAAACTGAGTAAGCAGTGTTGGAGTAATTCATTAAGGTTTTCCCTCAGCAATACCATATAATGACACTACCTGAAAGGGTTCTTTCTTTCTTTAAATTGCTCATGGCTGCCTTGATATTAAGTGACTCATGTAAAGAGTAAAGACGGTCAAATAAATCACAGGATTTTCATACATTATTTTAAATAAACTCTGAGTTTTACAGTTTCAAGGAAAAACTGCACATGACTTTCTGTTTGACATGCAAGTTTTACAATTGCAAACTGATTCCTAACATAATCTTGGAAGAGCTGAATGGGCTGGATATACATTAAACAACTCAGCCTTTGTCATCAGTATTACTCTTTTTTTTTTCTCTTCTTGAAAGTTTCGACCAATAAGGCGCTTTGGGATTTGGGTTACACCGAGAAGACTCGCCTCAGCACATTAACACAATTCAAATGTTCAGTAAGCGGTAATCCGTTCGCTTGTTATAGCAAACAGGCCCAAACCTCTGTGCGGAGGGCAGATTGTAAACTGGAAGGGCAGCAGTATTGAGGGATTGGGATTAAAGGGGATGTGAGGCTGTAGCTAAAGGCTCACTAGCTCGCTGAGATGGCCAAATAAGTCAGACAAACCTCTCTCTCCTTGTTCATTAGTGAGATCTTGTTCATTAGAGACCTCAGCTTCCTTTCATGTCCTCTCAGGGCTCATGAGGATGAATGGACCGCATCTGAATCACACTGATACTCACAGTCTGGGCTGCTCACTGATTGGAATGGTTGAAACAAGTACAGTTTGGCCTATCTATTCTATATTTTTGAGTCTCTTATGCTCATCAAGGCTGCATTTATTTGTTCAAAATGCAAAATGTAAAAAAAATAAATAAATAAATAAATAAATAATATTGGGAAATATGATTACAATTTAAATTAAATGTTTCCAATTGTAATACATTTTAAAATACAATTCTGCAATGGCAATACCAAAATGTTGGCATTCAAGAAACAGATGTTAATACTATGACAGCTGAAAACGGTGGTGCTTTTTTAACTCTTTTGTTTTTCTCCAGATACCTGTATAAACAGAATGACTAAAAACTAAATAACCTCAAACCTTTGAATGGTGGTGTATGTAGAAGCCATTTTTAAGTGACTAAAGGCTGTGCTGTAGCATGAATATAGTCACAGCTAAAGGATATTCAGCCATTCAGCTGTGAATCTTACCTAACATTGACCTTTTGTCATTACTATTCACAAGAAAAGCATTGGTCTTTCACATGGCATTGTAGTATAATAGTTTACATTTCATTTATCACAAGACTTGTTCATATCATAACATCCTACTTTAGTTCTTCAGTACTTCCAAAAAAAAAAACCTTATCCCCGTTATGGGAACTAGTAACACTAAAACCTAATTTAATAATCACAACTAATGATCTTGTAATCGATAATGGACAGAATTTTATATCGGCACATCCTTACCAAATAGTTCAAAAATTATCTCCTGAGGTGGAGCTAAAATTTAATGAATTTATCAATATGAAAATAACACACTTTGATTCATTTTTGGTGATTTTCTTGCCATATTAAATCTGAATGATCTTTTCTTGCTGTTTGATTAAATCTCCTGCCGGACATCAGCAACTGACCAAATAAAACAGGACTTAACTGCCTCACTACTGCTGAGGGAATTTCCAAAGCAAACACTGTAACTGTGAGAAAAAAGACAAGCACGGATGAACGTTACAGGTCTGAGATGAGCCCACCTCGTTGACACAGAAAACTTCAGCAAATGTGATACAGACCACAGGTCAGTGCATAAGAGAAAGAAAGCGGGTAGATGAAGATAACAGATGTGCAATCAGCTCACTGCAGTGCATTATGGGAAAACAAGTTATAGAGCATGGATACTGAATATTCTGACTGACAAGATTATGGTAAAGAGGTGCAACACTGATTTTGAATTTCAGATGTAATGTTGTATTCATGCTTTCCGCATAATGTTTGACTTTAACGTTTACGTGCTAATAATATTGGTAACTTTTTAAAATAAAGTTCCATTTGTTTACATTAGTTTCATTAGTTAACAAGAACTAACAATGAAAAATACAGCATTTCTTAATCTTTGTTCATGTTAATTTCAGCATTTACTAATACATTATTAAAATAAAAAAATATATATATCTGTTAATATTTTAATGCACCTGAGCTAAGATGAGAACAGCTGCATTTTTATTAATTAGTTGTCAGAGTGACATCACGAGAATAACATTCCAGAGCGGAAGACATTTTTCAGATTTTAATAAAATATTTTAATTACATTAACTTTGGCACAGATGTGTGCTAACAAAGTAAATAGTGTCAATTTTGATTTCATGTGGGCTTTAACTATTGGGGCCTTAATGTAAAATGTTGTGTTCACTTTTTAGCTTATCATTTTTCTATACTTTTTGCATATAAAATGCCCTATAATCAAATACTTAGACTGTGAGTTTTATTTGGTTAGCTTGGCTGATGGAAAAGTATATCCTTTGGAAAATTAAATTACAGTGCATGAGACATTCTGGGATTATGGCTTACATTAACCTTGAAAAGTGGTTTTAATGTAATGTCAATTTTTCACTTCAGGTAATGGGAACGTCAAAGGTTCAATCATGGGATACTTCTTGAAAATATGTTGGCTCTGGATTGCTGCTGGGCAGCCTAACAATGACCATTTACCAGAAAGCTTCGAAAATTATAAGGAAAAAAAAAAATATCTAAAGCATATTTTTTTTGCTCAGCTCTGCTGTTCAATTGGCCTGCTGGGAAAAAAAAATGTATGTGTGATTGTGAGTTTTTCGAGGACGTGGGGTGTGTTGACTATTAACAGTCGATGTAGGGTCCACTTTAATGAGAATGTAACCTGCTGTTGAAAAGGCCTCACATCCACACTCCATTAACTCTGCAACCCAATTACACATTGCAATCTGATAGGTCAAACCCCCACTGCCGCATTTACATAATAACTCAATGGATACTAGGATGGGAACATGCTCAAAGGGAAAGGTCTGGCTGTTACACACAAACATACGCAGACACCATGTCTAAGGGTAAATTACCAGTATTTTTAATATTTTTTCCCCCTTACACTATTAAGGCTCAGAAACATAGCAAGGACATTGTTAAAATAATCCATGTGACATCAGTGGTTCAACCTTAATTTTATGAAACAACTACAACACTTCCTGTTCACAAATAAAACAAAAATAAAGACATTACCAAAAAACTTGACTCCTCCGTGTCACCCTTTAGCACCATTTTGGAGAGTATCACATACGTAAACAACGTGGGATGTATGTACGCAGATACGTTGTTTACATCTGCATACATACATTGCATACGTTGTTTACATATGTGATACTCTCCAAAATGGCGCTATAAGGTGATGTGGAAGAGACAAACTGTTGAATATACACATAAGTCGTTATTTTTGTTTTCTTTGCACACAAAATTCTTATAGCGTCGCAAAATTACAGTTGAACCACTGATGTCACATGGATTATTTTAACGATCTCCTTGCTACATTTCTGAGCCTTGATTGTGTTAGGATCCTTGCTGTCTATGGCGGATCAGAGAGCTCTAAGAATTCATCAAAAATATCTTAATTTTTGTTCCAAAGATGAACGAAGGTCTTACGGGTTTGGAACGACAAAGTAATTATTGACTTTAGAATTTTCATTTTTGGGTGAACTATCCCTTTAATGACCCCAAACTTTTGATTGGCAGTTTTATACATGAGTTTGGAAAGTGATTTATTTATTACATATTTTACTGTTACATATAATTACAATTTTTAAACATCAATTAAACTGTTTCAGAAATGTCTATTTATTAGTCAATTTGAAAAGTGATTAACATTTTCTTTCTGGAATGAATACATTAATAATTGGTTAATTTGTTAAATTTTTAATAGAAACTCCTATTCATCCATTTTGTGACAGATGGAAATAAAGCCATTACTTTCTAAAAACTGCCCCTTCCATTGAAGCTCTAATTTCATTAGTGCTCAGATTCTAAAATGACACATCAAAATGCCATTTCTGGTTTCTGTGAAGGGGATGCAGTGAAGATTTTCAAGCAAATAATGATATAATGGTTTTCTATTTCTCATAAAAAGCTATCTTTTAGGCTTCAGAAGACTGCAGCACACAAGCCACAAGAAATTTACTATGAACTGTGATAATAAGAAAAAGAACTATGTGTAGATGCTGAACAAACAAACTAATTAATGAATGATTGAATTTATGAATGAATGAATGAATGAATGAATGAATACATACATACATATACAGCATAAGGGTTTAGAATGGGAAATGGGAGTCAGTAAATAATGACAGAAGTAAATTTTTGAGTGAATTATGCCTTTAAATGTCCAAAATAGTGAAGGTCCGTCTAGAACTGATAAAATTCTACCAATCTACTCCCTTTTAAATACTTTGACACATTTCTGCAACACGGCCAATTTCTTGAATATAGTGTTTTCTGATTTCCATAAAGCTCATCATTTTCTGGTAATTCCATTGCTTACCGAAGTCAGAGCAGAAAACCCAAGGCAATAAATGAATCAAGCAAACAGAGAGTGAGGAAACCAGAAGGCTCTCTATGACCTGAAAGATAGCAGGCAGGAGACTGCTCTCTCTAACAAGCCTGTTGGGGGAAACACACACACAAATACACACATTTAGCTTGTGACACACACATTTACTTCATGGCACTAGGCCCACGTTCCATCTTCATTAGTGTGACACTTGTGCATGCATTTGGGTTTTGGCACTGTACAGAACCGCTGAGGTGTGAACGCTCCATCGTGCCAAGATCAGTCAGCTGGGAAAATGACCTTTGACTAATCCAGTGACGAGTGAAAAAGAAAGAGAAAGCGTGCCGCTGAAAGGATGAAAGAGTGAAAGAATGATGGAGGGAGAAAGTCAGATGGAAAACACACAACAATGTATTAAGAATGAGAAATAGAGGACCTGTGTATGCAAACCTAGTGAGCTGCCTTCCTAAAAAGCATTTTTGGGAATCACAGAACAAGATTATTAGATTATAATGCTCAAATATGCTATCAAGAGGGAGGCTCCATCTGGCTCAAATGTTTAAACATGCTTATGATGCCCAAAAAGCTGTGTTGCCAGAAATTCACCGCAACCATACAGTGATACTGTTTTAGGTATTATGGGATGTCGTATTGATGCCTGTATGTTTTACACATTTCATTAACACTAGAACTACCAAGGCAGTCATTTTGACCGTTTTTAAAATTTAAAATGTAATAACTTTGTTGAAATAAAACCCATATAACTATAATACCCTGACTTTTCCTAAATGTGTGTATATTTTATTATAACATTGTTATTTCATTAAAATTACAAAACAAAAAAGAGTATTTCTTTCTTGAATGGCCAAAGTGATCAAATTCACCGTTTGCATTACAGACGGTGTATAATTCCTGCTTTCCCGTGGTTGAAGATGCATGTCAATGTTGCCTAGCAACTTTTGTTCTAGTTGTTTTTATATTCTATTGCTAAGCTAAAATTAATTTTCGTAAAAAAAAAGCCAGGTGGACACCTCCAATACAACAACTGCTGTCATTCAATCAGCCACGATTCCAGATAGGCTATGTTAGGCTGGAAGACTATAGCCTGGCTGTTATCAACAATAGCCTACTTCAATGTTATGATAAAATAGCCATAATAATAATAATAAAAACAGTAATGGCTAGTCGTGGCCTAGTGGTTAGAGAGTTTGACTCCTAACCCTAAGGTTGTGGGTTCGAGTCTCGGGCCAGCAATACCATGACTGAGGTGCCCTTGAGCAAGGCACTGAACCCCCAACTGCTCCCCGGGCGCCGCAGTATAAATGGCTGGCCACTGCTACGGGTGTGTGTTCATGGTGTGTGTGTTCACTGCTGTGTGTGTGCACTTTGGATGGGTTAAAGCAAGAACTCTGAGTATGGGTCACCATATCTGGCTGTATGTCACTTCACTTCACTTATGCTAGTGTAAGGCTATAGCTAATGCATACAGGCTCATTTTAGCCGCGACAAAACTGATATTGTAAAATAGAACAAACTTATTGGGCTTTTATTAGCGATAGTGACAATGTTTATTATTACCTAGACATTGCAGTTACTAGTTTTTACATGCAAAACTATACATTTGACAACATTTTATAATTACATATTATGTGACGTTCAACCATTTACAGTTTTTTGAATCTGAATTAAATTATACTGTCAAGAGGGACAGTTCAAATCATTTGATTTTAATAATTAAACATTTGATGCCCAAAAATGCTGTTTATGAAGGCAGTTCACTTTTTGAAACAAACATTCAAATGTGACTATGACTGCCCAAAGTAACTTTATAGATAGGCAGCTCACTAGGTTCAGAACATTTGAATTGATTTTTTTAATGTGTCTACTGTATCTAAAAAGACACACAGTAGACAGTTTACTAGGTCTGAATACTTGAACACATCTAAAAAATGCTATGTAGGCAGTTCAAGTTCAAATTGTAAGGAATAAACGTTTGAACGGTTCTATAATGGACAAAAATGCTGTCTAGGTAGGCAACTCATTTGAATCAATTGTTTGAAAGTGTGTGGTTACTAAAACTTATTTAGTTTAGTAAATCAAATATTCAAATATGCTTACAGCTACAAAATGCTGACTAGGTAGGCAGTTCACTAAAGTTTAAATCATTTAAATAGAATGTACATATGTGTCTATAGGATGCCTGAAACTGCTGACATGGTAGACAACTCACTAGGTTTGTATGTAATTATGATGTCCAAAACAGCTGACTATGCTGGCTATTCAGGCTCACATCGTTTAAATGGAATATTCAAAACCATCTTGGTAGACAGTCCTGGTCTGTTTGTAATGTCTGAAATGCCCAACATTTTGTCAAGGTAGGCAACTCACAAGGTGTTTTCACAGACAGAAAATGCTCCAGACAGCCTGGCTCAGAGGAATAATCGAGGCCTTTATTGAAAATGACTCGTCATGCTCTCTTATTGATTAAGGTCTTTGATCCACAGCCAATTACCGTATGAAAAAGGTGTGTAGAGAAGAATGCCACAGTAATCTGAGAAAAGGACAGACTGATAAAATGAATTAGCTAAAGGGTTACATTTGGAATACTTACTGTGCCCTTCCCAGTCAATACAGTGATATATGACATTGCGCTATAGAGTTATTTGGCCATTCTCCCCTGAGTGTGTCCTCTATGGAGGATTTGGTTTCTTTGAGTGAGAAAGAGTGAGAACTGCCCAGAACCTGAGATAAGGTGAATGCAGAAGTCTATATGAGTAAATCTCAGTTATATGAACCCAAAGCCACAGGTAGAGAAAGAATTATCCTCTTTGTGCCTGAAAGTCAGCACAGCTCAAAACCTGGGATTTAGGGATTTTTTTTTTTTTTAGGTTAAAACAGGGTTTACTGTGCCAAAATAATTGTGTATTTTGAAGGAACTGGGCACAAATAAATCAACACAACCAGAAACAGGAACAGCAATGATCTTTTGATAGTCAAAGAACTAATGAAATTACCTTTGCGTTTATTCAATCAAAAATACAGTAAAAAACAAAAACAAAAAAACAACAAGAAATACAAGAAAATATGTTTGTGGTTATGGCATAAACTCAAAGTTATTGCTTATTATCTAAGTTAACTAAAGGTTTGGTATATTTTCTCTCAACTTCCTGTAAAAACTAAATTCGTCAAGCCATTTTATGTCCTCTTTAAAATATTCTAAAACATTTTTGGTATTATTACTGATACAGAATGTGGTAAATATAGAAAAGCTGAACTAGAACTTGCATATTTCATATACGCAACAGAGCTGAACGTTTATCATAAACCATTAAGCCTCGGCTCAGAGACAGTGACTATGTACCAAAGAAACTATTCAACATACCAGGAATAGATTACATGCAGCAAACAACATTAATTGACAATAACATCATGAAATATACAGCCCCTCAAGGTACACGGAGTCCACTGACAGAACAGTGACGCACGTCGAGCAATCAGTACACTCAAGTGTGCACCTTTCTGCAGTCTGTTTATTCAGAACAGTCAACGATCTCTCATCTGTCTGCGCTCTCCTTCCTAACAAACATCATTACCCCAACAATTACCAACAAAACACAAGAGCCAATACAAAACACACACTCTCTGGGTACAACGGAGTAAGCAGGCATAATGAATAGGACCATTTTATCATGACACAACAGAGAGAGGGAGAAAGACGGTGGCCTTTTCTCACTGAAGGCTTATTCGTGTCCGGTATGTGCTCCATTAGGTCTTTAAGAGGCAAGCAGCCCTGTGACTAGGATCACTTATCCATCTTTCTAAATGACAGGCATTTGCAGAGGTAAATGAGGTCAACTGGGCGGGTGAGAAAATACAGAGATTTTCACTTACACAGCTTTCAGACCAAGCAGGTTATTGGCCCACTTACACAGTCCTCAGGCAAAGTAGCAGGTGTCCAGAGGCACAGTTTTTCACCACTTGGATAAAGTGGTTGTGGTCCACATAGTAATGGACTGTGTGTCAGACTATGAGTCACTGTCATGCAGTCTGTCAAGGACATGCCGGAATCATTTTTCACCCCAAAATTTAAATGCCACAAAAAAAAAAAAATCAGTTCACTTCAGTTTTGTCTTTTATTATTATTTTTTTAAAAACTAAGAAAATTCTATTTCCACTGCATTTCAAATGATATATTGGGTTGGATAGCATTCTGAGTAGTGACGGTGATAAAAATGGCATTCTTTCTAATCAACAATATAACATGATCAACATTTTTCTAGTAAAACGTAAAAATGAAAACTCTTGCTAAGGTTAATTTCATAGTTAGCATTTTATGCATTAAATCAAATAAATAATATTGACACCTTTTTACATCACTTGAAAAAAAAAGGAGGTAAATTTGATTAGATATTTGCCTTGATTTATATTAATGTCTCATAATTCATCTCTGTAACGTTTGAGCCGATGAGACGTGCGGATCCATGTGCAAACTTTTATTGGTCAGAGATGTGGTCATAACAGGCATGGGTTAAACAATTGCAAACAGGTATATAGAGGGCAAGACACAAGAATAATCCTAGGGCAAGCGTGGGTCCTCGATGAGCGAACAATATCCAGACAGGGTAATAAAAAGGGGAAATCCAAAAATCCGAAAGCAGGAATCAAAAACCAAGTAAACAATCCAAGAACAAAACACGAAGGCAAGACAAGGCAGGAAACAAGACAACATGGGCTTAACAATACACGGCAGTGAATGGTGGTGTGAGACTGAGTTATATACTGACAGGGTAATGAGCTAACGAGGAGGGAGGAGCTAATCAATTACTATTACAATTACAAAGGAACAAGGGAACACAGAAACAATGGGGAACAAGAACATTTTAAAATAAGAGTCCACAAAACCAAAGACAGGGAAACATAGACTGGGATCCTGACAATCTCAGGCATGCTTTACACCTTTATACTTTTGCCTCCACAGTAAAAAAGTACACTAACAGAATGTTGTAGGAAATTATGTCACAGCTGAGGGGCAGGGTACTCTAGCAATTATTTTTACATAAAAATGTCAAAATAGTTAGTTAATTACATTTAGTTAATATTAATAAACTATTTTTCACCATTGTTTAGTTTACCATAGATTTACTCAATGGATAATTCATATTTCCATGAGGCATTTGTATAAAATAAGATTTAAAGTCTGAGATAAAAACAATATAAGGATAAATCAACGTCTATACATAATAGACATTTACAGAAAATAGAAAAAAAAATAAAAAATTATGAATGCATTAAATCTCTTTGGGACAAAATGGAAATTACATGGAAAAAAAAAAAAAAACCTGTCTGGGTACATTACACATTATGTGCCTAACTGCCATGTCAACATCGAGATAAAAAAAAAAAAAAAAAGGTGAATGGTTCTAAAAACAAGCTTCAATCATTTCTGCAAAATCTTATTTTTTTTTCTTTAGATTTGGGGGTGAAATGTGACATGGGGATGTTTCGTCCTTACAGTAATCTGGTCTGCAGAGAGTTAACCAGTCAGCCTGGTCTGTCAACTCAGGACAGATTTCATCCATACTAAAAATGAAGCTGATGTAATTGGTGATGTTGACAAATTTGTCACAAAAATCAACATCCTATCAGCAGAGATAAGGTTTGGTCCGGCCATTACAGGCATCTCAAATCTCAATCCTACATCTTGTCTCAAAAAAACGAGGCATGTGGGTCTTAACTCACAAAACAATGAACGCCTAAACTTTTCGTTGACAACTAAGAGTGATTTTAACGCTTCTAAGCAGCATTTTCACGGAAACGGGAAGTGGCAAGATTGGCATTTACACAGGTAAATGTCAACCAAAGACACTAAAGCATCTAATAAGAGAACCTATGCACATAATCTTTACTCTTGCAGGCAACCTTTGCATCTGATCTCCAATCAGTCAGTAAGGAGAACTGCTGCTATGCAGTCCTCATTCCCCCCTCACTCTTTCAGAACGACAAGCAACAGCCATGACATTTACTGGTGCCATCATAACTCTGGGGCCGAGACACTATCAGAACACTCGTAGGGTGCAATTTCTCCCTGGTCCATCTCTTGAGATTTCTGTTGTTCTGGTGTACTAACAAATAGATCCATTACATAGATTCTAGACACAGCAGCCATCCATCTGTCCATCTCTGTCTCGTCCGTTCAGTGGATGTACAATGTTGTCAGGGGCCAGTGTTTGTAGCTCAAGCAACTGCTATGCCCACACATGCTTTCAGTCCTGAGCCACCCACATAAACAGTGCTGAAAGAATAATAGCCAGTCACACATACAAACAAATTGTGACACTTCCACATGCCTGAGCACCATGGACACAGACAGCTCCCACACACCGCATGTCCTGTCCAATATCCCGCTAGAAGAGGGTGTCACCCTTCACAGCAGAAGCAGCAAAGACACCTCCACCAGTGCAGAAAGACACCACCTCATCTACACTAGCAAAGGACATAATGCTAGGTCAAAAATAATAATAGTGATAATAAAAACAAAAGACTGCAACCATTTGACCTGCATTTAATTAATATTAACTTTAAAGAAACCTTAGAATCTGTCACATTATGTTGACTTCACAAAGGATTAGATAGTAAGTACATCAGAATACTTCTGTACAATGTAATTACATTGTAAAATAAACATTATTGTAAAATGAAGATTCACTTTTTTTTAAGGACTTCAAGTGCTTTCAAATAAAGCATTCTGTTGGACAACAGACAGAAATTGTGTGAAAACCGACACAAAATCAGATTGGTCCTTACACAAAATTTTAGATCACGTGGATCCTTACTGATATTTCTGGATTTTGCCTGTGAAATTTGCTTAGAAACAGTAAACGTGATAGGGGAATACGTAGAAAAAATATATATTCACTATAGCAATTTTTTATGACTTAAATTCTTTTCCACATCTTTTCCAGTCTTGGGTAAATAATTTGAAAACTTTGAACTATTATCACAAATGATAGTCATAACTAAAGACACTCTTGCTGATGTCCTTTATTTGCAATCTCATGTTAAAAGGAATTATGGAAGTCCATTTCTGCCACTAAATAAATAAATAAATAAATAAATAAAAAGGAAAATGCAACTTTACATTTCGCAATTCTGGCTTTTTTTCTTCTCAGAATTGAGATAAAAACTCGCAGTTCTGACTTTTTTTTTTTTCAGAATAGCATGATATAAACTCACAGTTACGAGATATAAAGTCAGTATTGCGTGATATAAATTCACATTTCTAAGAAATAAAGTCAGAACACACAATTGTGAGTTAAGTCAGAATTGGGAGATATAAACTAGCAATTCTGAGAACATATCTGTTTTTCCTTCCCTAAGAATCAGACTTTAAAACTCACAATTGTGAGTTTAGATAAAATCAAAATAGAATCTATATATCTCACAATTCTGAAAAAAAAAAACAGTCAGAATTGCAAGATGTAAACTTGCATTTGCGAGAAAAAAGTCAAAATTGTATGTTTATATCTCACAATTCAGACTTTATAACTCCCGCTATTCTGACCTCATAAATCGCAATTGCGAGTTTGTCATGCAATTCTGAAAAGAAAAAGGCAAAATATCCTTATATCTCGCAATTCAGACTTCATTCCTAAAAACTGTGAGTTTATATCTCGTTATTCTGACTTTATAACTCCCACTTGTGGGTTTATACCTCAATTCTGAAAAAAAATAAATAATAATAATTATGGAGAAAAAAAATGGAAGTCAAAGGGAACAAAAACTGTTTGCTACCAACATTCTTCAAAATATGTTCAGTGTTTCACAAAATAAGTAATTTTTGGGTAAAGCTAGCACTTTATGTAGAAAAATGTACATTCACTGTATAAATTTATATGACTTTTTGAAGATCTCATTTATTTCCATGATTTTTCCAGCCCTGGAAAGTACAGTTTGAACATTTTCTGTTATTTCCAGGCTTCAGTGACTGTGGAATGCCTGCACATCAATTTCACATTAAACTTTTTGAACAGGTCTGAGGTGAGGCCTGGCAAGTAATGCACAGGCTCCAACATGAGGTGGGAATCATAATGAACGTAGTCTGGCTTGAGTCATTCCCTAAATCCCTTCCTCCAAATTTTCCCTATTGTTTCCTGTCTGCTCTTCATTGTCGATAAAATAAAGAATAGTGCAAGCTAATTCTGTGTCGTTTCAATGGTCTGATCAATCTTTAGCAGCCAATCACATGCTCCCTCACTCATTGTAAAGACTAAATAGTTAATTTAATTTTAGTCAATCAGACCATCAGTTAGACAAATTTCCTCCTTCAGCTGAGACAGAGCCCATTAAGAGTTTTAACTAAACATACTGGTAAGAAACTAGTTCATTATCACCTGCCTGAACAATAGCCAATGTACTCTAGACTTAAATTCTTAATACTGATAAAATTAACACTTTAGAGAAGCCGTTCAGCACCACTCTCTTAACAGCACATATATTTGCTTTCGTCTGCACAAAGCCAAGAGTGGCCAAAGGTTCTCGATAATTGGAAAGTTTGAACTACTATCACAACCGATAATAAAAGAACACCAATGCTCACATGGAACCTGCTAATGTCCCTCATTTGCAATCTCATTTCGCCTGGAACCCATCAAGAGAAGGTCTGCGGTTTTTAGGACTTTATCAAGCACTGGCAAATGCAATTTAATTTCACTATTGTGAGTGGAAATAGCTCTTTGCAGGAGGGGGTTGCCTCGGCGACTGACAAACGTTTTCCGATTGGTGACATCAATTTGAATAGTTCAACCATGTGGCTGCAGCTCTATCAGCACCAAGAAAGACAATGTACAGGAGGCCAGTAGGAGCCATTAGAGAAACAGTGGGGGGATGAGGATGAGATAAGAAACACACACACTCCCTCACCTGTGCACCCAGACACTCATTACAACACACAGAGAGAAGTGGTAAGAACAGGGCAGGAAATGAAAGACAAAAGAGACGAAAATTTGAGAAAATCAGAGGAGGATTGTGTATGTATCAGCCATTATATATGTAAGCTACTATTCCAAACAAAGCTAAGACCCACAAGAGAGACACATTTAAAGCCTTGAAATCATGTTCACAAATGATCTCATATATTTATTTACCTTATTTATATTTATATATCAGAGAGAGAGAGAGAGAGAGTACCATAAAGCATAGTCTGTGGATGTAGTGAGAAACTATGTGCGGCATCTCTGAAGTTCATTACTGCTCGGCATGACCTACTTTAACAATTTCAGGATCAATAAACTAATAAGGTTGAGTTCAGAAACACATGAAGAAAGAAATGCCTCAAGGCAGTCTTCTGCCTTGTATCGCTGGTAAGATTTGAAGTTTTTTTGTCCATTTTTCCAACAAAAATTCTTCGTTTACTTTTCTGTAAGAATACATTATTAGTTAGTATTCTTAAAGGACAAGCTGTTGTGTTGTGGTTAGAGTATGGGATTCAAAGTAAACCAGATCGTGCCATTGCTTACTGGAAAGAGAGAGCAAGAGAGAGCAAAAGTGTACTATATGAGTGACAGCATGGTGGCTATCATTCTATATCGCATCACCCATTTACAGAATGAGATGTGTAAGGGTTACACAAAAAGAGAGGGATTTGGTGTACCTGTGCAATTTTTTGAATTAAGGAAATGTGTTTCACTTAATAACAACAAAAAAAGGGCATAAATTGGCAAAAATCCACCACAGTATGTAGGAACAGCTGTGTACGTGGAGAGTGTTATTGGTTACCTGCTGATGGGTGAGCTGTGCTCAGTGAGGGACACCAGCAGTTTGAGAGCATACACCGGTACAGGATCTGGCTCCAGAAGCAGAGTCTCATACCTGCAGAGAAAATTCGCATTAAACAAAAGCTATGCAAAACAGTAGGATACAAGTAAATTCATAACAACAGCCATTAAAAAGGTTATCAACCATTGTAATTTTTATACGTTGTGGATGCATTCTGTAGGAACTGAATCAGTTCCTTTAGGATTTCAGGAACGAACTCAACAGGGTTTTTTATAAAAATGGTGTTGATATTTGTGTCATTTTTTGTTGTTGCTGTGCAGTGAAAACTCACTTAACCAAAATAAACCGTCATTGTGTATTATAAAGGTTAAATATTTTTAATTAATTTGTGTTTTGGCAATTTAACAACTACAGTATATTTTAGTTGATCATTTGAAATATTAACCGCATAGCCAGTAAAATACAGTGATAAATTATTTAAAGGGGTCATATGATGTTGCTAAAAAGAACATTATGTTGTGTATTTGGTGCAATGCAATGTGTTTATGCAGTTTAAGGTAAAAAAAAAACACATTATTTTCCACATAATGTACATTATTGTTCCTTCTCTGTGCTCAGCGTTTCTGAAATGCGTCGATTTTTACAAGGCTCATCATTCTGAAAAGCGAGGTGCACGCTGATTGGCTAGCTATCCAGTGCGTTGTGATTCGCTGAATACCTCAAGCGTGTGACGAAATGTTACACCCCTTACCCTACTGTTACCATACATTATTTATCAGACCCTGTAACATTCAGCGTTATTGAACCACTTTTAGTGCAGTACGAGTCAAGGGGGAAAACGTGCTTGCAGGATCCTTTAGTTAAATGTATAATAGGCCTAGGTATAAAATGTATTTTATAGGGATGGCCCGATACCGATACTGGCATCGGGTATCGGGTCGATACTGTCCTCATATACTCGTACTCGTACTCATAAAAATGAGCCGATACCACGCACCAATACCACGTGCGTTTTGTGAAACGAATGGCCGCCGCTTTGTCTAGGTGAACGCCATATGAACGTAAAAATGTCGGCGGTTTTGGGCTCATTTCAAGATAAGGGATGATGACAGCAGGCAAGGCAGACTGTAAGTTTATGTTCAGCTAAGGTGTCGAGAGGAGGAAAAAAAAAGTACATCGTTTAACACCAGCAATCTAATTAAACATCTGAAGACGCATCATAGTGCTGAATACACACAGTTTAGTCAAGCTAAACAAGCAACTCAGCAGCCAACATTAACACAGGTTTTACAGAAGCGCGAGAAGATGTCCAGAGATAATCCACGGGCACTAAAAATAACAGAGGGAATTGCATACTTTATTGCACTTGATGACCAGCCATTGTCGGCTGTTGAAAATAAAGGATTTCGACATCTTCTTGGCATACTGGAGCCGCGATACGAAATTCCGAGTCGCCATCACATTACAACCGCTATGCTACCGAAAGTGTTTCATGATGTGAAAAAGCACGTCAGTGGCCTGTTGCGTGACATTTCGACCGTCAGTTTTACAACAGATATTTGGTCAAGCAGTGTCTGCCCAATGTCTCTGCTCAGTTTAACTGTACAGTGGATTGATGACAACTTTACTCTTCGCCAAGCCACCTTACAAGCAAAGCCGTTTCGGGGTTCGCACACCAGTAAAGCCATAGCAGACGCGTTCGATGGGATGCTTCAGACCTGGTGCATTCCGAAAACCTCTGTCCACGTTGTGCTACGAGACAACGCTAAAAAATATGATTAAGGGCATGAATGATGCTGGACTCCCCAGCCTACCTTGTGCTGCTCACACTCTCCAGCTGGTGGTCCACGAAGGACTTTTGTCACAGAGAAGTGTTGCTGATGCATTGGCTATCGGACGCAAAATCGTTGGCCATTTTAAACATTCTCCTCTAGCCTACTCCTGCCTCGAAGATATTCAGTTTAGAGATCGGTCAGCCTGCAAAACGACTACACTACGCAGGACGTACAGACCCGCTGGAACAGTACATTTTTACATGATCCAGTCCCTGATTTGAGCAGAAATTGAGAAACGGGCACTAGGAGTTTTTGTGTCCGAACATGAACTCCCTGATAATCTCACGGCTCACCAGTGGGCACTGCTGGAGAAGGGTTGTAACTGTTCTGGGTCCGTTTCAGGAGTTAACACGAAAAGTTAGCTCTTCTGAAGCTATGGCAGCAGATGTGATTCCTGCTGTCACTGTATTGCAGCGATTTCTGTCTAGAGAGACCGACGATGACCATGGCATCAAAACTATGAAAGGGACTTTAGCTGCAGCTGTCAGGAGGCGATTTTCTGATGTGGAAGAACAACCCCTCTACAGCTTCGCTACTCTACTCGACCCCAGGTAGGTGTGTGTGTGTGTGTGTGTGTGTGTGCGTGTGCGTGTTTGTTTCTGTGTGTGTGTGTGTCTGTCTGTCTGTGTGTCTGTCTGTCTGTCTGTGTGCGTGTGTGTCTGTGTGTGTATCTGTGTGCGTGTGTGTGCTAGATAGCGAGTTAAAAGTTGCCAATGTCTTGCTGAAAAGTACATTTTAGTATTTCATTTTCATTAATAAATTATTTGATGAGGCTATGTTATTTTAATAAATACCTATTGTCAGATGCCCATTTTTTTTTTTCTCCCTCTGTTATAGGTATAAAAATCTTTTTTTTTATCTAACACCAACACTGCTGCAAATGCCAAGGGGAGATGCTGATGCGTGAGCTGTTGAGGTCGTCTAGAGAAGAGGAGAATCATGACCTGCACGAACCTCCTGCCAGAAAAAACCACGCAGGGACCAGGCAAAGCAGCAGCCTGGACAGTATATTTGATGAAATAGCAGATGAGCAAGCACCAGTCTCTCTAAACAGAGCTCAAGTAGGTTCTACTGCACAATTAGAGACATACCTAGGGGAGACCACAATTCCTCGAGAAAGACAAACCACTACAATACTGGGCAGAGCTAACAAAGTGCTGGTTCCCTACTCTGGCCAAAATGGCATCCAGATACCTCTCAGCACCATGCAGTAGTGTTGACAGTGAAAGGCTGTTCAGCTCAGTGTCACATATTGTGAATGACGACAGAAACAGAATCACAGCTGATCATGCAGAGATGATTTGTTCATCAAAAAGAACATTCCTCTCATTCTCCCAAAAAGTACCTAAGCTAGTTCAGATCACATTGCTGACTGAAATGTTTGTTTAATTGAAACAAGAGAGCAGTCACTGCGCCACATAGTTTAATTGTTGTTTAATTGAAATATGCAGTAGTTTTAATTGAGACTTGCAATAGTTACATTGATGTTTTGTTTAATTGAAATATGTAAGTGTTTCATTGAGACTACACAACAGTTACATTGAAATTGAGTTAAATTGAAAAGCTGGAGACGTTGTCAAACATTTCATTGATATATTGTTGAGTTGACGGTGTTGACTGTACAATACGTTTTATTTATATTTTGTCAGTTGTGAAGACAGTGCCAGTATTGAGGCTTTTTGTTTACACAGAAATATATATAATTTATTTTTTATTTGAAATTGCCTACATTTATTATTTTACTCATTATTTATTTTAGACTTGTTAAAACAAGCAGAGAAAATAAAAACAGTCTTCTAACCTGTGTTCTAAAATAGTCTTCTGTCTTCTTTTCTGGTAGCCTGTAATTACTTTCGCGGGTAGAAATATCGGTATCGGTACTCGGTATCGGCAAGTACACAAATGTAAATACTCGTACTCGTATCGGTTTGGAAAAAAATGGTATCGGGCCATCCCTAGTATTTTATAAAAAGACCTTATATATTTTTAGACCCTACTTTAAAGGTTCACAGTTTAAGTTTACAGTTGTAACATACAATGTCATAACATTTTGATCTGAACAAAATAATTACATCTGCTTAATATCAATGAAAAATAAAGTGCTTACCGGATTCCAAAAGAAAACAAATCAACTGTAAAACAATAAAATAAATACAGATGTCGAATCGTTCCGCTTGGATTTCAAAGGTTTTTCAGTTTGTATTTCCGTTTGTAATCGCCGAAACCGTGAATGATTTTTTATTTGTTTTTTAATATCGATATTCTGTTTTTGAGAATCAATACAGAATCGCCAAACAAAACATTGCTATACTGTATTGATTCATAAGATTCATCTATATTTTCTTACACCCCTAATAGAAACACTACACCTTTAAGACTTATATTTGAATATTATCTCAATTATGATTGGCTACTATTTTTAAAAGTGAAATGAGTAAAAACTGATTAATGCCGATTTTGGATTTGTGCATCATTATTCTGAATCATTTTTCATTCGAACAAAATTATTATTAGCATTATCCAGAATAGAATTCACTTTAGAAAAGTAAGTAAATTATGGTTGTTTTCTAACCTAAAATAGTATTCTAACACATGCTTGTGCCATTTGAATTTTGAATTGTGTTCCAATTTAATCAACCTGGATGAAATTAGAAAGCTAGCTAAATCTGTTCACTCTAGAAATTTCAATGACTTTATAAAACTGTAATAATTTCTATTACTGGTATATCATAATTAAAGATGTCCCTGCTATATGAAGATTGTCCATGAACATGTATCAACAAGCTACAGAATCCTTCTCTTTCTAGTTCTTCATCTGAATTTTTATCCGAACTACTTGTAACCGTGACTCGCAATGAGTGACAAGACATTTTGTCAATGACTTGGTTTCTATTTGTGTCACACTCAGTAAATATCACTGGTTCAAAACCATGCTGTACATTAAGCATGAAATATCTCCTGATTGACAGATATTGTGTGCATTCAGTGTGCACAGACAAATTGTTGTTGCAGAAAGATTTGCATCACCTCATGCCTGGTTAGGACACAATCTTAGTTTTAATAAATAGAGAGGATGGAGGAGTAAACTGAGAGAGCAGAATATAGGTAAGTGAGTGGTAAGTCTTACTGTGGCAGCAGGGCCTCAGAGATGAGCATCAGCAAGCGAGTGTTGGAGGAGATGCCTTCACCTTCCCACTCTGCCTCTCGTTCTCTCCCTCCGTCTCTCTCGCTCTCCTCCACCTCGTCTTGGCTCAGCAGCAACAGCGTGATCTCTGACAGCACACGCAAACTCACAATACGCCATTCCACTCACACACACAAAAAAGAATAGATATATACATACATGCATACATACAAACAAGGTTTTTATTATACATAGATGCACAAAAAAAAAATATATATATATATACACACACACATACATACACACACACAGTGGTGTGAAAAAGTGTTGGCCCCCTTCCTGAGTTCTTATTTTTTTGCTTGTTTGTCACACTTTAATGTTTCAGATCATCAAACAAATGTAAATATTAGTAAAAGATAACACAAGTAAACACAACATGCAGTTTTTAAATTAAGGTTTTTATTATTAAGGGAACTACATGGCTCTGTGTGAAAAAGTGTTTGCCCCCTAAACCTAATAACTGGTTGGACCACCGTTAGCAGCAACAACTGCAATCAAGCATTTGCAATAACTTGCACTGAGTCTGTTACAGCGCTGTGAAGGAATTTTGGTCCACTCATCTATGCAGAATTGTTGTAATTCAGCCACATTGGAGGGTTTTTGAGCATGAACCGCCTTTTTAAGGTCATGCCACAGCATCTCAATAGGATTCAGCTCAGGACTTTGACTAGTCTTCATTTTGTTTTTCTTCAGCCATTCAGAGGTGGACTTGCTGGTGTGTTTTGGATCATTGTCCTGCTGCAGAACCCAAGATCGCTTCAGCTTGATGTCACGAACAGATGGCCGGACATTCTCCTTCAGGATTTTTTGGTAAACAGCAGAACTCATGGTTCCATTTATCACAGCAAGTCTTCCAGGTCCTGAAGCAGCAAAACAGCCCTAGACCATCACACTACCACAACCATATTTTACTGTTGGTATGATGTTCTTTTTCTGAAATGCGGTGTTACTTTTACGTCAGACGTAATGGGACACACACCTTCCAAAAAGTTAAACTTTAGAAACCTTCATTTAAAAACTGCATGTTGTGTTGACTTGTGTTATCTTTGACTAATATTTAAATTTGTTTGATGATCTGAAACATTAAAGTGTGACAAACATGCAAAAAAATAAGAAATCAGGAAGGGGGCCAACACTTTTTCACACACTACACACATCTATGTGTGTATAGAATACATCTGTGCATATATATTTTTAAATACACACATAAATGCACAAATATAAATGTAAATCAACATATTCACAGCTCTTATTTAAAGATAAAAGGTGTTTATGTTTCTCATGATCTTAAAAACCTTTTGTTCTAACAGTTTACTCTTTAATGCTTGAAATATATATAGGCAACTGCAAAAGAAAAGAAAAGAAAAGAAAAGAAAAGAAAAGAAAAGAAAAGAAAAGAAAAGAAAAGAAAAGAAAAGAAAAGAAAAGAAAAGAAAAGAAAAGACCCAATGTTTGTGGTCACTCCATAATTGCAAACTTTTTGTTTTGTTTTCCTCAACTTTGTGCACTCTTATGTCCTGGAGGTTAGTATTTTTTTTTAAACCAGATTTTAGATTTTTATTTTTTATTTTTTTTTTTAAGCTGGTTGTTATATGCATTACAGCAGTTCAGAAATGAAATGTCTGGTGAATGACACTAAAATTTGGCATTTGAAATTAACATACCGCCTACACTAAAATTAAACAACCTGAGATAAAAACACATTTCATATTCAAACGCATATTCAAAAATGCAGACAATAGTAATAATAAAAAAGAATGAATAATGTGTCAAACCTTGACTGGCAGTGT
Source organism: Cyprinus carpio (assembly GCF_018340385.1). NCBI lineage: Eukaryota > Metazoa > Chordata > Actinopteri > Cypriniformes > Cyprinidae > Cyprinus > Cyprinus carpio. The sequence goes on from NC_056612.1 coordinate 6,632,444, forward strand.
ATAATTGTCTTTGCTTATTTGCAGCTGAAGTGTGTTCTCACCATTCTTACTGAAGGCCAGAGATGCCAGCGGTGGTACAATCAAATCCACAACCTTGGGGAAACAAAGAGAGAAGTCTGCTTTACTCTACAAGTGAGAAATCTCACCTATACGTGCTTAGTCTCACCAGACCACACACACGGCGTGAGTGAAAGTGAAACAGCTGGAAGCAGAAGACTGAGAGAGTGCTCTGAACAGCTCCAATTTGCATGGAAATGTGATGTCAGCTCTGCCCTTTGATCATAGAAAGTGTGTTCCAACAAAAGGCCTTACGCCAGCTCTTTTGAAAATTAGAATCAGGTTTTACGATTATTACCAACTACAATCAGCCACACGGCAGCAAATGTTGCGCACAGGTGTCTTAATGTGGATGGCTGTGGGCATCTCTCAAACAAAGGATTTCACTCTCTCTGACTCTAAGTGAAAAGAACACCAAAGAAACATATTGTAAAGGTTATCTATGATTTTTTCTCTTCTTCTGTCTCTATTGTAAGACACCACGTTTTTTCACTGAGCTGGAAGTATTGTACAGCTGCTATGCAAAACCTGCGGCACATCTTTGATCTCTTGCCCATACCTTATGAGACGTTTGTCGTGAATGTCAGTATAATGGTAATTCTTTCTCTGTAGCTTAGTTGAAGTATGTTTGAACACTTAGAATCAAACTTTGTGAGCTGTCTACCCAGACAGCCATTATATGGGTCAATGATGAATAAAAGTGTCCTTGAAAAAAGTAAAGAAATACTTTTTAAAAATCATACATGCGCTGAGTTCTTAGAAATGCACTTTTTGTTTATTCATGTTGATTTCATATATTTTTGAAAAGACCTTTACATTCAAAAAGTTACATTCAAAAATGTCAAACAAATCTTTGATTTTGACCACAACTTTGATTTTCCAGACCCTTTAAAAAAAATAATAAGCAATGATAAGTTATTAATAAGCAGTGATATTTTACAACAAGGTTTTATTTTCAAAAATGTCATTGTTTTAATGAGGCTTTTTTTCATTGTGTAAGATAGTAGCATTTCCCAGACATGTATGCCCCACCCAAACACACACACACACACGTTTGTTTCTGTGAATTGCGGGGACTTTCCATAGACTTCTATTACTTTTATACTGACCAAACAATCCTTTCTATCCCTTAACCCAACCCTAAATCTAAACCTACCCCTTACAGAAAACCTACTTGCATTGTTACTCTTTCAGATAAACAAGCCGGTCCCCACAATGTCAAAAAATTCAAGTTTTAACAACCAAAATTCCCCAAAAATCAACAAAAAAAAATTCAAAAAAAACATATTCAAGTTGCTGTTTGTACAAACTGCTTTTTTAAATGTAAATTATTTTTCTAAATTCTTCTGTAAGAAGGAAAAATTGTTCAATAAGATTTTTAAAATGTTTTTAAAAGAAGTCTCTTATGCCCACCACAGCTGCATTTATTTGATTAAAAATAAGCAAAATAAGTAACTGTAGTAAAATCGTTCATTATAATATAAATAATATTGTTAAATCTTATTCATTTTAGGATTATTTGATTTATAAAAGTTCAACAGGCAGAATTTATTTAAAATATAAATATAATTAAATAAATGTTTTTCATGCTATTAGAAACAAATTTGTTCTTTTAAAGGGGACATTGGATGCAAAATTCACTTTTACACAGTGTTTGAACTTAAACAACCACTTAAACAATCATAAAAATCCACCAAACCACATCCATACACTTATTTTATCCCAAAAAATCACAATGAGACAAACACAGAAAGTCAACCATAGATTCGACACAAAAGAATGTAACTTTGCCAAGGCCCCTCCTACGACTGTTGATGGACACTGCCGTTTTAGCACACACCTGCCCTGAGTGAGCAGTAAACAGTCTGCCATTGTTTCGAAGCGATTGAGGAGTTCTGTTGTTGGATGTAATAATGAACATAGCAGTCATCATTTACTCCCGACATCTGAGCCACTGAAGGCTCGTGGATTACTTTTGTTTTTGAAGGGAATGTGCCTCGATAAATGCAGTTGTGTTTGTGCGTATCACTTTACACCAGACTGCTTTGTAAATGAGGCTCAGTACAAAGCAGGTTTTGCTAAAAAGTTCTTGATTCGGTACCAACTGTCCGTGGCATTTTCCAAATTATGTGCTAGTTATCAAGTTCCACAATGAATGTGGTTAAAGTTAACAGTCTCAGAGAACATTGTTGTCGTCATTTCTACTTGGAACCTTCTCAGTATAACTCATAACCACAAGTTTATAATGAACAATGCATTATGGTGACTGTCTTATTTCAAACAGTGTACATTTTCTGTAACAATAACATGGTAACACTACATTAAGGTTACCTTTGTAGAAGGTTTTAAAGATGTTTGTTATTGAGTAATAAGTCATTTACAAATGTATTTTAAATAATTTTTGAGCAGTAATAACTGCATAAATAAGAAAGGTGACTTTAAAGCAAGAATGGAAGAGAGGGGCGGGGTGAGCAGAGCTCATTAGAATTTAAAGGGACATGCACCGAAATGGGTCGCTGTGAACAGAGCTGTTTTTGGCAAGGTAAAGAGGGTGTTATTTTATACTAATACCTCGCTGAAGACCCGAAAGAATTACACCAGCTTGTGGAAAATGGGCATCTTATGTCTCCTTTAAGAACAGTTTACTGAAAGGTTCTTTGGGGTATCCAAAACAGTTCTTCTATGGCATTACCCCCTTTATGAACAACCTTTGTGTCTATAACCCCCAAGAATATCAGTTTCAATAAACTATAATCATTCACATGCTATATGGAGTGAGTGTGTGAGTGTGAGTGTGTGTGTGTGTGTGTTCTAGAGTGAATAATGGGATTTAACGACTCCTGGTGAACTGTAATTAAGGTGCCTTCTTCTATTATAGAGTATTAGAGTCTGTGTCCTCTCAACGCTTCCTGATGCATCAGTCCTACAGAACGCATGTCAATACTCATTACAAAAGCCTCACACGCAGAGAGATATACACACATACACACTCCCTTCACTCCTGAGTGATTTCCTGTTGCCAAGAGGTTTGTGAGAATAATAGTGCTGGGCAGAGGGGAGCCGTGATCTCAGGTGTAGTTCTGTGAGGCGTGAGGATGTGAGATCTCAGGTTAGATGTGAATGTGTTGCTGCTCTGAAACACAGCTTGATATATTGTGTTTGTGAGCCTGTCCTTATGGAGGGGAAGTTTTACCGTCTGCATGGGGTCAAATAGAGAGTTTAGAGACTAACTTAGCCGGAACATTTTTATCGACACCTTGCACACACTTTTCTTGGGAGACAAACAGGGTTTGAAATCAGTGCAATTCTCCCATAGCACACTTCAACAAAATGTAGCCGTAGCAATTCATAATGTAATAACTGCACATCATTTTATAAGTATTACACTATTATTGTAATAAAATGTTCATAATGTAATAATTTTCTCAAAATGTAATAAAATCTTGAGCTCATAGTGTAATAACAATTTATTACATTATGGAAAAATTATTACATTATAAACTGACCAAAGATATTGTCATAATTATACTTATAATTAAGTATAAGCAGCCCAGTATAAGGGACAGTTAAAATATTTTTGCTGTTATTTAGCCTATGTGTATAATATATACACATTGGCAATGTGTTGGCCAACAGTTGGCAATCCTACTTTGGATTATTTAAACACTTAGATTATGTTCTTTCTTTGGCCATGCATTAAATGGGCATCCTTGAAAGAGCGCAGTTTGCTGACAAATTTACTTTAAAGTCTGCGTGAACTGGAAGTTGCTAACTGAAACGGAATATTGAGTAGAGGACGGGATTTTATTTTTTGCACCTCCTCTCATCTCTCAGCCGCAGCAGACTAATGGTTGGAGGTGCATGGTTAAGCATATTCTGCCCAAGCCGTCAAACTGACGTCTTCAGAGAAGGCATGCCATTCCAGAGCAGAAGCAAATGATCAGATTTTGATTAAAGATTACCAACACAAACTATTTTTTTTCAGAGGATTAACTTGCACAGATTAATTGTTGACCTTAAGCCTAGCAATGTGCACTAACAAAATAAATATTGTCAATTTTGATTTCATGTGGACTGTAGCATCTTAGGTAACGACCGTGGTATGATGACAATGACAGTGGTTACATATAAATATATTTTAATTGATCAAAATTATTGCTGGGAACAATTCAGTTGCACACCTACTAAATTCAATGTCCTTGAATTGAAGGAATTTTAATGAACAAATTTGAAAAAAAAAAAAAGTCTAATGTAGTCTGGGATAAATCGCATTATTTGCCTCAGGCAATGGCAGCACAGAGCACAAGTTAAATGAACAATTCTTCACTTTAATACAAGTTATAACATGAATGTACATCAGAGGATATGTTGAAAAATAAAGTACAACTTACAATCAAGCATCATTTATGTGCCTACAAGCGGTTTTAACCAGGGAAATCATCAGTATAACAGCCTGTGAAGAATGTGTCAGTTACATGACACTTACCTCAGGAAGATAAAACTGTTCAATCATATCGCCACAATTATAAATAAACTAAAAATAAAAAAAAATTAAAAAAAAAAATAATAAAAAAATACAAAATAAATGAAAACCCCCCTGTTTCACAGACAAGGCTTAAGCCTAATGCCAAAACTCAGATGTTTCAACAAAAAAAAGAAACTTGCACTGACTGATCTTAAAATATATCAGTGCCTTTATTTTGTCTCAAAATGCACACCAGCAATGTTTTTTTTTTTAAGTCACGTTTATAAAAATTACTTAAATGTCCTAATTGAACTATGGCCTAATCCTGGCTTAAGCCCTGTCTGTGAAACCAGGCCTATATTAAAAAAATTAAGCATGTAATAATCACAAAATTAGTAAGCTTTTTATAAAAAAATTAAAGTTCACAATGTAGCCTAATAAGCCAAGTTTCTTTTAATAAAACTATGATTATGTTTTGTGCTCAAATTTATTATACTGAAATACAATTATGATATTGTAAACATAATAATAATTGTTTTAAATTATGTGCTGGTATTACCTTATGAAATGTGATTATGTTATAAGTTGCCACAGTGTGTTCATAATGTAATACATGTTCCATGCAATAACCTATTACATTAAGTAAAAATTTATTACAATTGAAAAATGATTACATTATGAACATTTTATTACAATAATAATGTAATATTTATTACATTATGTGCAGTTTTTACATTATGAGTAGCTAAATGCTGTTGGAAAGCTTAAATGCATAAATCATTTATAAATAATTGGGAGAGACAAAATTAAAATCAGAACATCAAAGAATAACATATACTCACAGTGCAGTGATAGATGCTGAGAAGAGCAAGATGTTGGGAAATGGCCTCCACTGCAGATAGTGTGTTTCTGATCAGCTCCTCAGATGCTGCTTGGCCTGTTAATTGTGGAAGAAATGCTCATAGAAAGCATAAAGGTAGGTATCTCACTTTTGAACAATTAATTTTCAGCTAATGGCTGAAAAACAAATATTACACTGAAAAACATCAATCATTTAACTACATTTGATTTCCTGAAAAACAACATGTCTGGAAAATTGGAGCTAAATTACATTAGAGCCGTATATCAAAGTGTATTGAACACTAAAGTATGTAGTTCATGCAAGACTGGTTTAAAATAAAAAGCACAGAAACAGTTGAAGAGTTTGTGAAAACCTCAGAACAATAAAACTGCAATCAATAAAAACTTACCTATAGCACTTCCCAAACTTGTCTCATTAGAGTCAATGGAGGTTATGTGATTCTTTCCATAATGAAAGAGAAAAGAGATATTAAAATTACATATTTTAATATCATTCATTCATTTTAACTAAGTGTGTTATGAAGAAAAACTACTACCACTTTTGGGACATGTAACAGCGTAATTAAATGGCCAATGTCAAAACAGAATCTAATATTTATAGACAGAATTACTGATGTGTTTAATAAAATTTAATTAAAAATGGACACAAAATTGCTGAATTTTAATAAAACCTTTTACAATAATAGAAGAAGAAAAGAAAAATACATGAGTTATGTCTCCATCTTTGTTGCCATAGTTTTGGAAGTGCATTTTTATGTTCTAAAGAAGGGGGTGTCCCAATACTTTTGTCCATATAGTGTATGCACAAGTCAATGATATTTGGTGATGAGTTTTTGGCTCAAGGTCTGCATTTAAATTCACACCAGAGGTGTTCAACTGGGATTAGGACTGGGCTTTCTGGAGACCACCAAGTTCTTCCACATTGACTGAATTAGTCATTTCTTTTTGAACCTTGCCTTATACACAGAGGCAGTATCATGCTAAAATAGAAAAGGGTCCTGTCCAAATTGTTGCTATAAATTTGAAGCAAACAATTCCCTAAAAATATCATTATATGCTTAAACATTAATATTTGTACTCATGGAAATTACTAAAATAGTCAAACCTGTTCATTAGAAGGGGGGTGTCCCAATACTTTTGACAATATAGTGTACATACATGAATACATACTGTACATACATAAAACCATTTGTTATTTGAAATTGTAATATTTTAAAGAACAAATCTCACCAACCTCAAAGTTTTGAACAGTAGTGCATGTGTGTATAGCAAACGGCTTAAAAAAAGAAACATTTACAAGATGTTTTAACAATAATCAATAAAACTGAGAGACTCACCAGTAGTTTTCCAAATTTGATGAGAAAGGCCTCAGTCACCACCTGCGGTCGGAAGATCTGTCAAAGCAAGCAGGCACAGTCATGAAGGGATCTACCTTAAAAGACACTTCACCAACCTACAACAATGTACAACATTGCTATTCACTACCCTTGAGTCTTATTCCATTTGAGTTCCACCAAAAACTGTCAGTCTTCACTTGCGCTTTAGAAGCTATGAAGTCTTACAGTTGTCTTGAACACAGCCGAATGTACACTGCAGATTTCTTTCATCGTACTGCAAAATCGTCAGTCTTGGATCTATTAATGCATCATGCTCTCCGACGGCCGGAAAATTGCCTTTGCAATGAATCTTCTGGCAGGTTCAGAATTTTTAGTCCGCAGTGCTGCGCTCTAGATGCTCAACACTGTCAATCGTGACTAAAATCCCAGCTACGATGCACAACGTTAATGTCACTGAGGAATGTCAATGTTAAAATCTGCCGTGGGCTTTGCCCAAGATCTCATCCGGGACATGCCGTACCATACAATCTGACAAGCAGTGATTGTAGAGGACAGCAAAAATTGCAAAATGTTCAGCCGGTTGAAGAGAAAATGCTATAAAACCCTACTGTTCTGTCAGAAGACATTTTTCCCCATCATGCACCATTTCGACTAGGCAATAGAAGATGTGGTATTCGAGTGCGTTCCATTTACAATGTCATCCTGGGATGTGATCCTCCTCTCTGGAGGACTTCAGCGCTGGTGTGAGAATGAGGGGGTTCATGTTTGTGCTGTAGGACTGTAATGATGTGAGGTCAGAGGTCATAGTCCTGGACAGCGAAGTATTGAGCTCTTATCCACTCTCGCCTCTGAGAAACACATTGGAACTGACCTCGGCACTGACCCCTGTGACTGATGAGTGCTGTGAGTGTCAGCACAGTGTGTTGGTTGTCAGTGAAGCAACAGGCCATAGAGACAGATGAGACCACAGAGAGGGCTCATCACATGAATGTATGTATGGATGCACAAACACACAGGCATGCTCTCACATTACAAGAGCACGACGCCTCTCAGAACCACACAGCAGCTGAAGAGATCAGGCACACGGGGCTCAAGGGCATAAGAGGCCAGTGAAGTCTCAAAGATGCAGACCAACCTGCTACTGGGAAGACAACCAGCTATGCCCTGCAGCATTTTTCTTAATATCAGAACACACATACACACTGGATTTGTGTAGCCAGACTTTTGACTATAGGCATGAAGTCTAGCCCACACTGCAGCTTATTCTAGCCAAGAACCGCCCACTTAGGCAGGAAGGGGTCGACTGACTGACAAAAGTTATTTTTTACTTATTTTAAGAAACATTTAAAATAACAGTAAAGCCACCACAACTGTGAAATAACACAAATGTAAGCATGCGCATTATTAAGTGACTAAAAATGTCAGTTTAAATTAGAAGTGTGCGACATTTCGTTTTTTGTTCATGGACGATTAAAATGTCTCATCGATCTGCTTTTGAAGAAATATCGAAGTATCGTGCTACAGTGTGCATTCTATCAGTTGCAGTTGTGGCGCCTCCATCTCAATATACTGTACAACGCGACATACATTCACATCAAATGTTAACTCAGTGGTAGAGTTACACTCATGGGACACTGCACTTCACATATCACAAAAAGTATATTGCATGTGATTTAAAGTCTTGCCAGTTAAACATTTAATTCAGGTGCTGGTCTGACACGCTTCTTCTGGGTAGTACACCTAAAGCATGCACACTAAATCGCTATCTTTCATGTCTGATTGCACTAATACTGTCAAAAACACACAAGTTTCACATATAAATACAGTTGGTTATGTCTTAAGTGAAAGTAAACAGTTGAGAGAAAAGCAGATGTGTGCAGGCCTTAAAGTGACAGCAGCCTTATAGTATTAAACATGTTGCCGCTTGTCATTAACCTGTTAACCCGCACCTGGACGCTGCCTCACTGCACGCTCTTTGTTTGCATACGTCAATGTTTACAAATAGATTAAATGAAATGGGACAAAATTCATCTTTACAACTATATATCATTATAAAGGTCTAAGCCTCAAGCATCGACGACAGATTGCTGTTTTTCAATGGAAAGCTTATAAGGAATGTATTTGCAGTATACAAAGATGTATAAACTAAACGCAGTATGTACCAGATTCGTCAGAATAGCGAGTCATAAACACATCCACAGCTGTAAATCTCAGTTTAGTTAGAAAGGTAGGGGTCCACTGAACGACGACATAAGCCCCTTTCACACTGCGATTCCGGCAAATACACGAGTAATGTGTCCCGGCATTTGTACCCGGGTCGCTAGATTTTGCACTTTCACACTGCCAGTGATTACCCGGAATATGTGCGTGCATTCACACACAACCCGTAAAGGTCCCGTAAAGACACGTGATATCAGGGTGTGACGTGTAATGTACGAGTCGAAAACATTAGGCACGTTAACTTTCACTGAAGCTGACAAATGATCTCAGCTTCAGCGCGGAAAGTAAGGAACTAACTGATCTCTGCTTCGTTACAGTTTGCACATATTTTTTCGTCACGAACGTTGATCTGCCTTCAGAACACCCGCTAAAAGAGTCGCGTGATAACGCGCGTCATCACTACGACACGGCATTAGTTCTGGCTTTTGTTCACACAGCGCTCGTTTCGGAACTGAACCCAGCAATGTTACTAGGTCCCCGACCCGGGTTCAATCCCGGAATCAATCCCGGGACGTGTTTGCTTTCACACAGAAGTCGACCCGGCAATGTTCCGGGTCCGACGTGCAGTGTGAAAGGGGCTATATAGTCCAACGAAGCAATATGAATATGTAATATGGACAGTAATTCCTTTGTTTACATCTCAGTTCTTCAGAGACAGTATTGTTTGTATCCGTTATGGAAAAACCTAGGCTCCAAAAACTGCATATTGGTAGTAAAAAAAAGCATGGTTTTGTAGCATACAGTGTCACAAACAGAATGAGGCAATCCAAAAAAAAAAAAAAAGAAGTCAAAGATAAGCAGAATATTGTTTATTTGAATCCTGGTGCTCTCTCGTGATGGCTCGTGACGCGTGCTGTGACGCACCTGTCATCTATTGGGGGCGTAACTTAGTGATCGGCTAGACATAGTCTCAGAAAAATGGTTGCAGGAATCTCATTTTTCATGGTATCTTCTTCAGATTTGAAATAGAAACTCATGAGACGTGACTTTCAACCAATTACTTTTCTGGATTGCTCCAGGACTGATTTCATGTATTTTTATATATATGTGTCTATAACTTTTTATTCTTTTGAGCATTATCAACTCTGGATGATGGATAGTTTTTTTTGTGTGTGTTTTTTTTTTAGACTTTTCAATTTCTTTGAAACATGTTCCTGACCCCAAAGATCTGACCTGTAAAGAAATTAGACATATTAAATATTAAGGTAAAATCAAAAGTTTTCTAAGATCATGAGAAAATGAATAGCCACAGTTCATTTTAGAGGAGGGCAATTAGATTTTAGTTTTTTTCTGTGAATAGTTCTTCCTCGGAAGCTCTTACTGAAGCAGCCTGGCTACCTCGTCTCCAAGAAATTTAATCAGCCATTAAGATCGAACATTTGGACAAATATTTGCCATATTTGAGAATAATATGCATCAGGCGGCCAGTGAATGCCTGTGGGTGATCTGTGGATGTGCTGTCTGAGGCTGGCACTACACCAACACAACTCACTGTGAGGACCATTAAAACAGACAGACACAAACAATCAAAAGAACTGCCTATTACCACTCTAAGCCACCCACTGCAGCTCTGTGCTAATGGACATCAGTGTATCCTCCTTAGATGAGTTAATGACAGTGGAACTATCAGACAGACAGCTCTATCAGCGCCGACCCCTTCAAATGAGACGACTCAATCTGCCACTGAGTCTCCATGGCAAATCCTGGCCGAATGTAAAAGTGTATTTAATCAGCAGAGAGACTCATCAGCTCTGCGCACTGACAAACATCTTTCTCTGAGAACACCAGATCCCTTCATATTAATTTTGGCGTGACTGAGTGTGTCAGAAGTAAATCCAATTTTACACTGTTTGGCAACTGGTAATAATCTGTGTGTGTGTGTGTGTGTGTGTGTGTGTGCACGCATTGAAGCTGCACCGGAAAGCTCCCTAATAGATCATTTCATTCTGACACAGACAGTGATTACACTCAGCGCATGACAGGCAGGTACGGCACATTCATTCTTTATTTTCTGTTCAGATGAAGACATTTAATAAAGTGAGAGGTGGAGAGAGTCTGGAAAGGTTTTTTTTTTGTTAGTTTACATGGCACATAATGATTTATACATTTACTCTTTCAATACATTATCTATCACAATACCATTCCATACTTCAAAAATGAACCCAAAGGTTGTTTTTTTTGTCATTTTTGTCCCTATGACAATGGCTGCATCTGAATATGCATTCTTTTCTAATATATAGGTGAAAAACACTATGTGAAAGAGTATTTTGACTGAATTCAGTTTTCATAAAACGGAAGGCAAAAGCAACCCGATAATCTACTTTTTAGGCAAGATTCTGAAGTGAACATCCTATGGACACTTTACTATCCCATGAGGCCACAGGAGAGGAGTTGTGAATGGCAACTGCCATTATAGGTCACATGATAATGACAACATAATAAATGTAGTACGCCCAGATTATATTACACATTAATTTTATATAGAACAGACTTTTGAATAGTTGCAAAGTAATTACTTGTTCAGATGAACCAGATCCCTACTATCACTACCGCTCGCAAACCACACATCACACACTGTAGGTAGTGCAATCCTAACAACCTGCACACTTTGCCTATGTCTGCTAATACACTAATTTATTTTTTTCTATTGGCCTCTGGAATTGGCAGTCCGCTGTAAACAAAGCCGATTTCATTACTTCTATTATTAGTCATTCAAAGCTAAATCTCATGGCCATGACAGAGACCTGGATCAAACCAGAGGACACTGCTACACCTGCTGCACTCTCCTATAATTTCTAATTTTCCCACTCCCCCCTGTTTGACTGGAAGAGGTGGAGGTACTGGTCTGCTTATCTCTAATGATTGGAAATTTAATCCTTTACCATCTTTGGGTATCAGATACTTTGAATCTCATTCAGTTACTATTACCTTCCCTCTTAAAATCGATTTTGTAGTTGTTTATCGACCCCCAGGACCACTAGGTAACTTTTTGGATGAATTAGATGTGCTGCTCTCAACCTTTCCTGAGGATGGTACTCCCCTTTTATGCTTGGAGACTTCAACATCCACCTAGATAAACCTCAATCTGCAGACTTCCACACTCTGCTTGCCTCTTTTGATCTCAACCGAGTGTCAATGTGACGAGTGGGGCGGGGCCGAGAGCCGTGGGAACGGAGCGAGGCCGGTGGAGTGATTGGGAAATGAGCGACACCTGCTCCACTCACCGGTCTCGAGTCCCACGGAGGAGATCGGGAGGATACAAAAGAGGAACGACGACAGTGAAGGACGAGAGAGGGACCAGGCCTGGGTTTTATTTTGTGTTTGGGTTTTGTTTATGCACGGCAGTCGCCCGTGAGGGGCTGTCGCGCTGTTTTGTATTTATTTTGTCATTAAAGATTTATTTGAATGTTCGCCGGTTCCCGCCTCCTTCTTCCCGTCATTATGGAGTTTTTTATCGTTACAGTCAACTACTGCTATTCACAAATCAGGCAACCAACTAGACCTTATTTACACATGATACTGCTCCACTGATCACGTACTGGTTACTCCACTGCACACCTGGGATCACTTCCTCCTCACTCCTAACCTCAACATGGTTCCTGACACAACACATACCCCTCAACATGTCATCTTTCGACGTAACCTACGCTCACTCTCACCCTCCCAGCTATCTGCTATGGTTTCATCTTCGCTTCCTTCCTCTAAACTGTTAGCATCTTTTGATGCTAACAGTGCTACTGATACTTTCTGCTCCACTCTTACATCTTGTTTAGACACTGTTTGCCCCTTGTCTTCCAGGCCAGCCCGTACCACCCCTTCTGCCCCTTGGTTATCTGATGTTCTCCGCGAACATCATCTAAGCTTAGAGCTGCTGAAAGGGTGTGGCGCAAATCCAAAAATACTACTGACCTTAATGTGTATCAGTCACTCCTCTTTTCCTTCTCTGCTAATGTCTCCACTGCTAAAAGGACATACTACCATAACAAAATTAAAAATTTGTCTAACTCTCGCATGCTCTTTAAAACATTTTTCTCGCTCCTTTGTCCTCCTCCTCCCTCTCCTGCATCA